>NC_052624.1:75468768-75771799 GCF_016161935.1 Mauremys reevesii | reverse complement strand
TAACTAATTTTTTAAAGGCTTCAGAGTAGCAGCCATATTAGTCTGTATCCGCAAAAAGAACAGGAGTACTTGTGGCACCTTATAGAGACTAACAAATTTATTTGAGCATAAGCTTTCGTGGGCTATGCATCCGATGACGTGGGCTGTAGCCCACAAAAGCTTATGCTCAAATAAATTTGTTAGTCTCTAAGGTGCCACAAGTACTCCTGTTCATTTTTTAAAAAGGTTTTGTTGAAAACCTCCTTCAAAATCTTACCCAGAGATAAAGATTAACTACACACACACAACCTTGTTTGCTGCTACAGATATGTTCCTACATAATATTAAATGTGTCCACACGAGGTGGAGGAATGAGCATAATAAGCCAGGCAAACAGGATCAATAAATGGAGTAAATTTTAGGAAAAGGAAATCAGGATGGTAGTCTCCTTCCCCCGAGCCACCGCCTCCAAAAATAAATAAATAAATCAAGTTGGTACTGAGAGAATGTTGGTTGCCATTAGATTTGGTTGCCTTGCCTCCCACCCCACCACCGCTCCA
This sequence comes from Mauremys reevesii, assembly GCF_016161935.1. Classification (NCBI taxonomy): domain Eukaryota; kingdom Metazoa; phylum Chordata; order Testudines; family Geoemydidae; genus Mauremys; species Mauremys reevesii. The sequence goes on along the minus strand of NC_052624.1, from coordinate 75,771,260 downwards.
TGGTCAGATGAACATTACCTGGTTCTTGTTTCTGTTTTGCTCTTGGTCATTCCTGTGGAGTAGATTTTTCATCATGCGATGGAAAACCTGACTTATGGTATAAGACTTTACTTGCATTATACAGTGGATTTGGCTTTTTGACAGCGTTTTGGATTTTCTAGGACTTTTTATGATCTACTACGTCAAGAATGCTTTGTGTAGGTATAAGTTAGAGTTTTAGATTTCACTCTGAACTTTCTTGTTCTGAGGTTGTTTGGTGGTTTTTACACTCCTCCACAGATCTGTTTTTTTTTTTTAAAGCTCAACTGATTTAACTTCTAACAAAACACAAATCTGTATAGGATGCTACATCTGTGTACCACTTCCCTCTGTTGGGTGGAATGCAAACATGCAAGCAGTTACTGCTAGTGAATAAATACATTATATGGCGTACAGAGTTTCACTCTGAAGTGAATGTAGGTTTGGGATTTGGTTTAGTTTTATTAACCAACATGGTTCCATTTGTCTTAAAAATGCGGATAGGCTAATCTTTAAATTCTGTAACTAATTTACAGTGTATAGTTTCTTCCTGCTAATTCCAGCTCCTTCCCTGAAGTTCCACTGACAGTGAGAGTGCTGGCTGGCACAGGAGAATTGCCACAGTTCTTGGCTTTGACACCACCTTTGATGATGATGGCAAGCTTTTGCATCCAGTTTGCCTTGTATGTTCTGTCTTGCAGACAAACTGAAAGATTAGAGAGAGGATTGTCCTTGGTTTTTTTTGCTTGATGTGCCCAGTGCAACAATAGTACAGTAAATTTAAATGGCTCAGTAACTTTATGCAATGTTTGTATATTCAAGAAAAGTTATCCGAAACATGCAATAGGTGACATACCCAAATGGGTGAGTGTTGGCAGATGGTTTCCGTTCTTGAGAGAAGGGTGGGATGGACATCCTGGTATTGTATTGCAAAGAAAACAATAACACTTCTAGTTTATTTTTGTCCACGTATGAGTGGCTGCTTACAAGAGGGATCGCTTTTCCTCTATAGAAGCTGTTGTGAACACTTCATAATATCTCCTCTTATGGTTAAGATATGTATTTTCTTCTGTGGGTGGCTTAGTGTGTCATACAATTTTTTTTTCTGTGTCCTTTTCCAGGTGCTGCATTTCTACTGTGACACTTGTTCTGTCCCTATCTGCCGGGAATGCACCATGGGACGACATGTGGGTCATAGCTTTATCTACCTCCAAGATGCCCTCCAGGATTCCAGAACCCTCACCATTCAACTGCTAGCAGATGCTCAGCAAGGACGCCAGGCTATTCAGGTAAGTCGCTCAAGTGGTTAAGAGAATCTTCCCTTTTGTCTACCACCAGCTGTGCCTGCTGCTACAATGTCCCCTGTGTGTGAAGGGCAAAAAGCCTCTCCTTTCAGTATCCCCTATCCTCTACCCCACCCTCTCCCTTGTTGCACTAGGTGATGTCTTTTCATTATTCAGGAAGGAACTTCCTTGTCAGCAGCAAATCAAAGGAAATGCCAACACTATTCGCATGCATCTTTGTTGCATCATCCTTTCATAAATAGGGACATCATGCTGTTTCCACATGAGACTGTGCACAATTTGACATGTAACTTGTTCTAGGCTCAAAGTTCTAATCTTGTAAAGCTATCTTGGTTTGGAGGTGTAACATGCCTCATTGCTGCTGTATAACTGCCAACAACTATCTCCAGCTTTTCAGAACAGGGACTGTCTCTTAGTGTATGGCTCTGACCAGTGCCTAGCACAATGGGTCCCCAAGTATGGTTGGGAGTTTTGGGCAGTGCCACGTGACAAGTAGTAAGCATCAGCTAGCAGAATTCCACTCTGTGTGGGTGAGTGGGGATCTATTACAAATATAACCATCTCAGAATAGGAACACGGACGAATTTAAGCAGAGTGTGGGTGAAGGCATTTCTGCATTCAAGGATCATTTTGTATGAAAGGTGTTACAGAATTAAATAGTGCCACTTCTATGGTAGAATGCAGCAGCTGTTCAACAGCGCACAACAAGTCTAAATACAGGACAAGGATAGAAGAAAATTACCATACCCCTTCAAACTACAGGAAGAATTTTGGTAGGCAGAAATGAATTTGACCAGATACACAGGTAAGGACCCAATTCAGCCATCCTTACTCTCCCTGAGTAGTACCTGACTCTGCAGGTAATCCTGCTGATGTCAGTAGAACTTCTTGCCAAGTGAAGTACTGGTCAGCGTGAGACGCATGACAGAATCAGTCCCTAAACTACTATCTTCTCCAAAGTTGTAATAAGTAACACACCACTTATACAGCACTGCCCACTTTCAAAGCACTTCAAATATTAATCTTCATAACACCCTTGTAGGCAGTTTAGCCAAACTCAAACATTTAAAAGTCATAAATCAGACCTTAAACCAGATCTTGAAAATGAGATTTAAACCATCCTCCCTAACTCCCCGAAAATTGAGTGCTTTTGATTTGCCTTCTGTTTTGTTTTAACCTTTTAGAGTATATTCAGTTCATGTTTTCCTCTGGAACTCTGAAGGCTAGAATTTTTTTTTCTTTTAAATGAAAGCCAACACTTGCATGTAATCATTTGTCTTCTGTAGCTAGGACTTTAGGTACCACACCAAATATTGCAAAACTCTCAATAAAATCAAGAGATTCAGCAATTCTTGGTAGTTGTATTTTGTTTGCCCCCATCTTACAGATGGTGATACCGAGGTTCTGAGGATAAGTTGCATTTTCAAAGATGGTCTCAATCTGAGTGCTTAATTTTAGACATCTAGAATGTGATTATCAGAGGTGCTGAAAACCTACAGTGTGTAAGTGAGACTTCAGTTGGAACTGTTGGTGCTCAGGACCCTCTGAAAATCAGTTCCTGGATTTTTGCCATTGGGCATCTGAAATCCTCAAAGCACAAACTTTTATGAATGCCATGAATTAGTATCAGAGCTGGGATTATCATTTTATATTCTACTTCTGAGCCTCTTGGCCTGTGCAGTAAACCTGCTGCATTTCCTTTTGGAGATCACAGCTCTTGTCTAAGATACCAAGGGGAGAAAAGCATAATGCTTTCACAGTAAAAATACAAAAGGAAGATAACAGCTACTTAATTAGAAACATATTAAAACTCTTCAGTTTATTTTAAATATTAATGAATATAGTTTAACTAAAGGTAAGTTAAAAGTAAAAGCAGAAACCCCATCCTAAATGCAGCTGATGGCTGAGGTATTGGAAGGATCTTTGAAATCTGGGTGTGTGGAAAAGCCACATCTGGTTCAGTGACTGGGTTTGAAGAGAACATTAAGAAATGGCTGCAGTAATACTGTGAATAAATATATTCTGCATGTTTAACTCTGATCTTATACATTCCTTGTGTTGTTAGGAACACAGGTTACAAATCAGAGGTTGTTTGGCATATGCGGAATTTAACTCTTGATTTATTATTTTTTTAGCGCGATAGTACCTAAGAGCCCTAGTCATGGACCAGTGCCCATTGTGCTGGATGCTGTACCAAATGCAAAACAAAAATACTGTCCCAGTCCCAAAGAACCATATGATCTAAATCTGTTGTAATTCTTTTAATCTAAAAATAGACTATTATGACTTACCATCTTGCATCTAAGTAAACTGAGTAGCAGCATGAAAAATCTTTAACCAAAAAAACCCAATAACCACCACATAGTAGAGCAGCCAGAGCATACCAGTGAATCTTGACGTTAGAATTTTTTAAAAATTAAAAAAGGTTAATATTACTTGTGTTCAATTCAAATTATTACAGAGACCACATGGTAGTATTTCTTTCAGTTCCTTGTTTGGTGCTAATGTGTGAGGTTTTTGTCTGGGAACTCTTTGTAATTAAAAAACACCCACTAAGATGGAGCTACATTTGAGAGTTTGGAGTGATAAATCAGTAATTCTATCTGATAGAATGGGCTAATACATTCCTACCTTTTAGGGGTGCAGTGAGGATAAACACGTTAGATTTTGAGGCTCTCAGTATAGTAATGGGGGCTATATAAGTACCTAAGCTAGAGAAACACAGAACAAAACTTCATAAATATGCTAATTCAGCTCTCTAGGGCAGCAGCTATCACTTTTATGTTCATACTGTGGGTAGCACAAGAAGTACTGCTACAACATAGATATTAAATTGTAGGCTGTTTCTCTCTCTCCCAGTTTCTGGAGGCTCATTCTTGGGGGTTGTGCACTGTAGTCCTCTACAGTGAGCCAGAACACAGAAAATCATTGGGGTTTCTGGAGCTCAGAGATGAGTGGCTTATGTAGGGTCTAGTACATCACAACTCCTTCCAGGCCTGCTTAGGATGTCAGCTTTGTTCCTGAGCCAAGAGTTGTCAGATGTCAGATCTGTTCCATAGAAACCATGTAGAAATATTTAATGTGCCCCAAGTTTGAGCAAAAAGGAGGATATGGTAGCTAATAGAATCCCAGTAATACAGTAACGTTGAATTTCTTCAAGCTGGCATGCACAAGGGTTTGTCTTAGTAATTAGATTATTGTTTTTTACTTCCGTTGATGTTGATGCTTTATTTGCATCAGTTGGATGATTGAGTAGCAGACTGTGCCTCAACTTTTTTTTTTAAAGCAGAAATTAGCCACATGGCTTACAGTGCCAATCTGCAAAGAGTCGTATGTGTATTATCACATTCAACCTTTTCCTCCTAACTCTGCCTCATTCTTTTCTCTGCTTCTTTTACTTTCTCTCACCATTCCTTTCTAATTTTTTTCACACTTAAAACAGCTGGCAGAAGACACCTGATTTCATGATGAGTGAACCTGTTAATGACCATTCTGGACTGGGGAAGCACAAAAAGTGTTGATCTGCAAGATCTTGTAAATGTGAATCCTACAAATAATTCAGAATTGAGGGGAAAATATATATATATATAAAAGCGAAATTTAGAGGGTGAGGGTCAAGCTGAAAGGTTAGTGATACTGCCACACAGGAAAGCCAGTTATGGAGGAGAGATTTCTTACTTCCAGGCCATAAGGAAAATGAAGCTATGGGTTCAGCACATGGAATAGGGAATTCTTCCCACATCTCTAGCAAATCCATATTGACAGGTCTAGAAGAAGCTGTATTCAGACCTTGTAGACTAGCTTGGTTGAGTCTTTTTTCTAAAATGTTGATACAAACTGCTTAAATGCTTGGTTTTTGAGACTAACCCAGTTGTCTAGTACATCTCTACCCCGATAAAACGCTGTCCTCAGGAGCCAAAAAATCTTACCGTTTTATAGGTGAAACCGCGTTATATTGAACTTGCTTTGATCCGCTGGAGCGCTGCGTTACCACATTATATCTGAATTTGTGTTATATCGGGTCGCGTTATATCAGGGTAGAGGGCTGTGGAGGTGCAGTGCTCAGTCCTTGGAGAATCAGTTCATGTTCCCATTTTAGCAATCCCGCTAGTTGGCTGAAGGATTGGTGTTGACAGGCTTTAAAAGGAATGTTGCCATGATATTGGAACTTAAGGATAGATAGAAGTGGTAGGTTTCTGCCATGCTGATGAACTTTATGTAAAACTTAGCAATTTCTTAGAAAAGAGAAGATAAACTCTGCTTAAGTGGGGATAGGAGTTAGGATATTGAGCCCCCTATGTTGAGTTGTCTCGAAAGCATGCAAATAACCCCAGTAGGAAGTTTTGTAGAAAGGGAAATTTATTTAAACTCGCGCTGAGGTTTTGGAGGAAACTCCGTTAAAAATCTGAAAAGGATGTTGTAAATGAGTTAATTCAGTCTGCCGCTCCTGCTGACCTGCATCTCAGGGTATGTCTAGACTAGGATAAAAGAGGTGTGGGTTTTAAAAAACGTGTTGGTGAACTTGTTTGTAAAACCCTATCTCAACAGGGTAAGTTGTATTTTTAATAGATATTTGAGGTGGCCTCCAATGTGTTAAAATACAATTTACACCAATCTACAGTGGTTTCAAAACATGTTGATTCAAATAAGTTGGATAACAAGATTTTAGGAATACACCACCCTGCTTAGCCTAGGCAATCCCTTAGTTGCCTTTGCTGTGGTGTTTGACAGTAAGTTGTTTACAGCTGAAGACTGTAACAGGCCTCGGTCATTAGCAGAACACAGAGGAAGTGGTCCTGTTATCTTCCAACATCAAAGACTTCAGTGTTGGTGGTAGGCAGGGCCATTAGGGCAATGCCTTTTTGTCTTACTGAAATAAATTGAGAGGATTGCTGAGGGGATTGCCTGTTGGCAAGGTAATAAGTAGCACCCAGCTGGGGAGCAGATGGGGTGGAGTCTGACCACCTAACACTTAAGAAATTGAAAGGAATCTAGAAAGACCGAAAGCAAAACAGATCAATCTCCCCCTCCCCAACTCCCCAGAGAGTCTGGAAGGCCACCCTAAATCTTTACAATCTTATCTTGCATTGGTAGAAATTTAATGTTTGAGAGGTGTGGAACAATACGCTAGTTGGTGAGGTTTTGGGGGAGAAAGGGATTTTTTGTTTTTAAAGCTGGAATTGATGTCAGGTCAGCGGACATAAATTTTAAATCTGAAAACTCTAAAATGCTGCTGCCAATCCCTTGATGGAATAAAATGAGACTGATTTATCAGGACAATATTGTCAAATACAGTTGCTAACTTTTTTCAGTTTGATATAACATACCGGTAATTATAATTTGATAGAGAATTGTCTGCACTACCGCTGCTGCTGCTGAACTGATTTGAGTGCTAATGTAGACAAGACAACATTTGCTCACCAGCACTGTTGCCTACACCTACTCTGAGCTGTGTAAAATGACAAAGGGGGTGAAAATGCTGGTGCCCTGTCGCACCTAGTGCTCTCACCAGTGAAGCTGCATAGTTAAATATCCAAAAAAAGGTCCAGTATCCTCAAGGCCTGCTGGGTGTATCTTTTTTCACCACTGTTTTTACACTTCTCCTTACACTTCTCTTTTGCAAGGTCCTGCCTTGTGCAGGCTCTGCACTAGTACTAAGCTAGTCACTGTGTAAGAAACAGGCTTTTATTTCTAAGTTTTAAGATGCTAGGGGCTTGTGTATGTGCTGGTAAAAGGATACTGCAAACAATAGCGATAAACTTTTATTATAGGTCAGCCTGTATCTGGTCCAAAATATAACTTTTTGGCAAACTGGAGCTCCTTTTAAAGCCTAGGACAAATGGAAACATGTCAACAATTTACAAATAAATCCACTTGAACAGCTTGTTTTTTAACTACCGTCCCCATGCACTGAGAACGTGAAACTGACACTGATTTTGCCAGTGAAACTGGTTTGATTTTTTTATTGCCGAAGCTGAAAGAAATGTAAAACTGTAAACTCCATAAATAGTGTCAGGTCAGACAGATTTATTCAAATCACTCTTAGATTTAAGATTTTACTTATAAAAGTGGTACACCTCTATCCCGATACAGTGAGACCCGATATAACACGAATTTGGATATAATGCGGTAAAGCAGTGCTTCGGGGGGGTGGGGGGGGGGGGCTGCGCACTCTGGTGGATCAAAGCAAGTTCAATATAACGCGGTTTCACCTATAACACGGTAAGATTTTTTTTTTGGCTCCTGAGGACAGCGTATCGAGGTAGAGGTGTAGAAATGTTTGTTTACCACATTAGGCTGATTGAATCCCTTCAAGTATTTAATATTATTCCTTGTCCTGCTGTGTTTGCTAAATTCCTTGAATTAAAATTTTAGGGTGGGAGGAGCGTCAGGAAAAATGAATGTTGCTAATGCTGGCATTTCTGCAAATTGCTCATGCCTAAAAGTTTTTTGGGAAAAGCTTATATGTAAAAAATACAAACTGAAGTTGTCTGCTTTTTGCTCTAAAAATGGAGCTTTGTTGCTATTTCTAGTCTGCCAATTTTCTTGCCTTTTTAGCCTTATTTCCATCAAAACTCCTCCCTGTTTTTGTTTTATTCCCCTTTCCTTCAGCTCCCCTCCCAACTCAAAACAATTCCCCATCTGCACCCCCAATTTCCGCCCCCCCCCCCATCTGGCTGGTCTCTGGTCACCAGCGCTTTAACGTTGCTAGTGAAGACGTGCCCTAAGATGCTGACAGCATAGGGGAGCCACCATCTTCGTTGACGCCAGGTTGGCTTCACTTGTGTTGGGAACAATGGGAAGCAGTAGGCATCTTTTGAAAGAGAGCACCTTTTGCAATGGTCCACACTGGCTTCAGTCCCTCTGACCCCAGTAAGAGATGGCAGCCATTTTGGAGGAGGGCAGTTGTTAATATAATTATCTGTAGGATACCTTTTAACTGTCAATAGAAGCTGAAGAATACACTTTCCATTATGAAGGATTACAAAAAATGTCCATTAATCCAAAAAAGTCTCAAACTACTTGTTGCACCAAATCTGTGCAACAAGTAGAAGGAAAAACTGTGGTGAGGTGAGTATGTGCACAAAGAAAAAGAGGAAAGGGAAACTGGCTGCTTTGCACTGCTCCAGAGTGGGATAAAGCAACCACGTGGCACTGGTGAAATTAGCCCTTAAAGCTAAAGTAAAAAAGGCTTAAAGATGATGATGCATATCGCCAAACCATTAGAAATACAACGTGTAACATTCTCTGGCATTCTTGTTTGGGGTTCATTTCTGAACATTTAAATAATCTTTTACAAAAGGAATCCTGAGAAAACTTGCTTAAATTGGACCCAAGGTGGAGGGTACATATCTGTAGTTCACAGAATAAACACATTACAGGGGATGTTGTTGTAATCATCACTGAAACAAGCATTACTAATTCAGGAAATTCAGAGTTAGGGTCCAGGTGTACATTTTTAAAATAAATGTAAACATATTAAAATTTGGAAATGCTGTAGTAAAGGCACTTAGAAAACTTAACTCATCTGTTGTGACCACGAGTCAAAATTGAAAAATCAAATATGTTTTTTAGAAACCAGTTGAATTTAATCCAGACCAGCTAATACCATAATATACTAATTATAATTGTACATTTGTTTTGCATGGTGTCATTATAGGCTAGAATTGAAGTTACTTGCAAATGCACAGTTAAGACACCTATAATTTAACATGTTTGGATGCCTTCTAAGTTTCCTGGTCTGGTAATACTTTTTGTGATGATAGTTATGACATCCCTGTAAGGATTTTACTCTTGAGTTACTGATGCATACTTTCAATCTTAACTCTATTTTAATGTATTTTTTAAATTCACAGATAACATCTACATTAGCCAGATCCTTGACTTATGTAAATTGGTATAGCTACATTAATTTCAGTGGAGCTATGCAGATTTACAAGAGCTGAGTATCTGGCTCTTGAGTGTCACATGATTCAAAAGGGACTGGAGCAAGTCCTTGTCTTTGAAAGATCTAAATTGTTTTCATGCCGCTTATCAGTGGGATTATCAGGTAATCCTTTTATGTAGATTTTAAATAGCATATCTCTGTCAAATCTTGGAACAATAGGGAAAAAATGGTTCTAACAAGTCAGTCATTTTTATGCTACTGATATAGATTAAATCAGTCTGATGGGAAATAATCAAGATGGAACTGTTTTTAGAAATTTATGCCAGCATTTGGCCCAGTTTCTAGCTTCTAGTATATTGATAGGAGAGAAGTAAAAACTTGAAGCAACATAATGTTATAGCATTTTATAATGATTTTATAATGATTGGATATTGTTTTCTTCATATATTCATCTTGCCTCCTAAAGAGTAGAAAACAGATGTGCTCTGAGCTACGTTTGAATAGTCCTCATTGTACACAACACACAGTTCATAAGCAAATCTCTAATGTTCCTTTTGTCTTTAAATAAACGCACCTCTTTTACTTTGAGTGTCAAGTTTCTTCCAGCATCCAGCTGTGGTACCCTTGCCTTTATATCGCAATGAATGTAACTGATACCCTTTAATATCAAGACATCTCTGAAGTCCTAGTCCCATGGTCTCTGGAGTGTCACAGTAGTAGCATGTCTCATATTAAATTGCAGAATGCGCTTCCTCAGTGTATGTAGTCCAGCCAGAAGATGCACTTCTCTGCTAGAGCCTGAAGTGTCCTTGAATGCCTCTGATACCAGTTTACTGTTCCCCCTTTTTGTGGCAGCTCCACTGAGCTCCACTCTGGCTATGGAGTATAGGAACTGGTTGAGCAGGTCTGGATCTGTTGTCTCACCTTGGAATGGAATGTTTGATTCAAGTATTACACATTGGGCTCCTGAGCGCAGATCCTGCCTCTCACTATGTTTGTATATGCTGGGGTGTTTGTATAGCACAAGTGCTTTGAAAATGTAAAGTGTTGTCTGTGTAAGTACTAAGTAATTATGCCTATTAATAATAAACTGAAAAATGACACATCCTCTTAAAAGCTCCCAGATACTTGGAGAACAAAGACTATCCAAATAGAAGCTATTGCAGTGTATATATCAGAGGTAGGCAACTTATGGCACCGGTGCCGAAGGCGGCACGCGAGCTGATTTTTCAGTGACACTCACACTGCCTGGGTCCTGGCCACTGGTCAGGGGAGCTCTGCATTTTAATTTAATTTTAAATGAAGCTTCTTAAACATTTAAAAAGCCTTATTTACTTTACATACAACAATAGTTTAGTGTTATATTATAGATTTACAGAAAGAGACCTTCTAAAAACATTAAAATGTATTACTGGCACACGAAACCTTAAATCAGAGTGAATAAATGAAGATTCGGCACACCACTTCTGAAAGGTTGCCGATCCCTGGTATATATAATAATATGGGCTTTGAAATCTGAAAGTATGAATAATACAATATGCCCGACATTTCCTCTGATACTAGAGTTCTGTACACTTTGCACAGTTGCTACTATACAGGTAGGTTTGTGGCAGAGAGCTGGCAGTATTGAAAGGTTGCTGGCAGCAATAGCTCAGTGATTGGCAGTGTTTCAGTGCTACAGCCATCCTTCATTGAGACTATTCTCATTTCCACAATCATCTGGGGTTTTGGAGTGACTGCTTTTTACAGCCGCACACGTTTTATTTGTATGTGGTGTATTTTAAGGTTTAGGCTATGAAAACAGAAATAAAAAGACGACAAAATCGGAGGCAGGTCAAATCCTGAAAGACCAGTCTTTGTCTTTGAGCACTACATTTTCATCATCTAGGTAGATCACTCCAAAATAACTAGAAATGATCAATAAATAGTACGACTCAGTAAACCTCATTTTGGGACTCTCTGTAGGAGGCGACGTGTTCTATGGATCAATATTCAACCAAAAATGGAGCTTATTCTTTTGTGGCCTTAACAGTAGAGTATTCCTGAGGTACTTATTGAAAACCAAGCTGAGAAAGAAACTAATACCTGAAACAAAGACAGATTTAAAAATGGAGCTTTGTGGCTGCCTGAACTGATTTCTAGAGAAGATGGAAGTGTCAAAACAGTGGGTGGCAGAATTTTGAAGTCTATGGAGCGCTAGGAGAGTTTTATTCAGATAGAGTTAAAAAGATTTCTACTTGAACTGGATAATTAGACTACAAAATTAGTCTTGATTGTGTGGAGGATTCATTTTGTCTTGGATTTGTTCCTTGACTATCTTGAGGAAAGGTAACCTGTTAGAGGAAAATACAAAGATCCACATTTATCTTAATTATACACCATGTTTAAAAACAACAAAAAACCCACAAGGCTCCTAGCAGTATTAAAGTGACAGTTTTTAAAATGAGATTACCTCTTGCTGTAGCTGGTGAAGCTCCAGTTTAATTTCAGAAACACTCACCTTTTCACTGCAGCAGAGGAAGCTGATAAATATTTAGATTACTTGGCCAAACGCGGGTGAGGTAGAAGATGAGCAATTCATTTTGCACACCTCAGACTAGGACGGAATGAATCTGGGTCTGTCTCCGTAGCTTCACAGGAGAGTTGTGTGCCTTCTGCTGAGCACTTGCTTTCAGATCCTCTTTAGTTTTATTGTTGTGTTTGTTTGTTTAAATGCAAAACTGGAATAATCATCTTCTAAACTATTCAGCTGGCCAACACAGCTGGTTCTTAGAACAAATGAGCTGGTTCTTAGTTCTCAGAGGCCACTTGGAAGTCTATCTAAAGCAGACTTCTAAGAGGAAGTAGAACTTGCTTCTCATCTAACTCACATATTCCAGCCCTTTCATTGAAGGGGAGCTCTGTCTTGTTTCTGTAGGAGAGCTCACAGACAAGCAGACTGTGATTACAGGAATAAAAATGGGCTGCTCCCATCTCCAGGCATCTTTCTCAGAATCCTCCTCATCACTCCATTCTCTGAGGCTGCAGTTCCTTGACCAAAACTGCTGAGCCACAGAATCTCCACTGTTCCTACAACACAGACTATTTGTTAATTTGGTCTAAGTTATCCAGGCTTTGAGAGACTGAATTTAGGTGCCTGGAACGTCAATATCCCCCCCACCCCCCTTTTTTTTTTCCTTTTCTTTTCTTTTTTTTCTGTTTCCTTTTTAAAGTAACTTCCTCTCTACTCTTATCAAGGAGATCTTCTACCAGTCAGGAATATTGCTCCCCGTGTCTTAAATTTAGATGTTACCCACATTTATAATCAGATTATAGATTTCTAGCATGACAGTCTTTTACTGAAAGTGATGATCTTAAAAGTTTGTAACCCAAGTCAGATTTGATCCAGATGTCATAAGATTCTATAAACAACTTCCCTACCAGCCCATCCAGTGATTGTTACCTTAAGACTCTATACCTAGTTTGAAGCCCTTACTAGATAGACAGCTACTTACAACACTTTTTCTCTGTTCTGTTTCTCAGGATTGCATTTCTGAGGATTATTAGCCTCAGCTGTCAAAAGACAAGGCCCTAACCATACAACCCTGGTGTATTGCACCTTCCATGCTTCTGAAAATGGTATTTAGAAAGAAGTTTACTCTTATTGTGAAATTGAACGGTCCTTCACAGATAGAAGGAAATTGCCTTGCCTGCATTCTGACTATCTTTGTATCCCTAAGGAAAAGTAATGATATCTAGGCCTGGTCTACACTAGGCGTTTAAATCGGTTTTAGGAGCGTAAAACCGATTTTAACTTCTGCGCCCACTCCTCACTAGCAGGCATCGATTTTTTTTTTTCTCTTTTTTAACTTTTCTGTACTCCTCTCCTAGAGGGGAGAGTGCAGTATAGTTATTATATTATATCAGGGTTAGTGTTGGTGGGACGGTATGGCGTCGGGGCCTCGGGCCGCTATCACCAGCACCAGTGTGCACCAGTGACGCAATCGGATGAACTCGGATGCAGTGGTCAGGTAAACAGGGAAAGCCCCGAAATTTTTTATTTTTGCCTTCCTGTGCCGCGGGAGTGAGCTCACGATCAGCGCGGCGCGATCCAAATCAAAAAAAAAAAAAGCTCCTGCATGGACCATGCGGATGTGATGTGAGGCAGGCACCGCAAAATCCGTTCTATCTCAGCTCCGTTCTATCCGTCCTTTTAAAAAATCCCCAGACGCAATCAAAGAGGGACTCAAGCAACTGCAGCGTCAGCGCTGCACGAAAGCCAAAAAATCCAAAGCAAAAGGATGGACTGGGGGACTGAAGCTATATCCGCTATCCTGCAGCCTCCTAAATCTCCTAAAATTATTAATGCTGCTCCTGCTTCTTCTAACGCCAGGTCAAGTGCCACAGTCAGAGTGCATCAGGTGGCAGCATACCACCCCCCCCCACCCACCCCACCCACCCCCAAAACAAAAAGTCCTTTCTCTTTACATGTCACTACTACATGCCTGAATGCTGCAGATGGAGCAGCGATGCAGCACACCAACATCAAACTCCCTGCCCCTCCCCCCGCCCCCATGGGCAAGATATGGATGGTAAAAAAGAATCCAATCCATCCTCATCATCAAGCTGATGTGATAAAATGATGGAATCTATCTCATCCATCTTCAGCTTCAGCTGACTGGACACCGTGTAACCGCCCTCATCCTATTCGTCAGCCTATTTCTGGTGGATGGATGGTGGGCAGTGGGTAAACCATCTCATCATAGCAACAGGGGGGGGCATAGCATCAGCCCCCCTTCCCCAAATCAAAAACCCAAATTCAGCCCTTCAAAGATAGTGGATGCCCTTGGGCTACTCCTACACACTGGGCTATGTCCCTACACACTGCTTAATGTCCTGTCTGCACCTGCCTCATTTCTCACACTCACTAACAAGTGTCTCACTCTTATTCCTTTCTTTATTTAATTCATCATTAATCAGTGGATGACAATGGGGACAATGCCAAGAAGGGGGAAGAAGAAGAGAACAGGTGGGGGAGGGGTTGGAGCAGCAGTGACCCCCCTAATAATAATATACAGGGCTGTGACACAGATACAGGTGTGGTCTGGTGGCAGGCACTTGCTTTCATTACAGCAGCACAGCACAGATTATGCAATTTTTAGATTGATTCCATTGGGATTCATTTTTTTTTTTTTTTTTTTTTGCTGCCTGGCTGATCGGCTGCAGCCTAGCCAGCATGCTAGCCAATGGTACAAAATGGTATAAATGGATGGATAGTAGTAACCCTGCTTTGGCTTTGCGCTGGCTGATTGACCAGGGGGCACTAGCAAAAATGGTACAAAGGGTACAAATGGTATCCTCATATCCAGTTATTTATATGGGGGTTTTGGTGCAATTTGTGCAATAGTAACCATATCTCTGCTGTCTGGCTTGCAAAAGCAAAAGCATGCATCTGTGTGCTGTAGCGCTGCTGCCTACATGAGGTGAAGTAGTACTCATGTCACGGTGGCGTACACATGCGGCAAAGTCCATGATTGCCATGCTATGGCATCTGCCAGGAGCTATCAGGAAAAAAGAGCGCAATCCAGGAAAATTTACCTGCCCCCGACACATTTAGTGACTGGCGAGACCCAGGAAGGCTGCTTTTCTCCAGAGAAGGATCTCAACCCATTTTGCACAAAGGACAGGGGATGGGGGGAACTATGGGAGGAAGAGGGAATAGCGGGGGATAGTGCAGGAACCTGGATCGCAGCTACCACCATACCCCTTTTGCACCCCTCGGACCATGGACACAGGGCCATTTTATTTTATTAGTTTTACAGTGATTTTATTTTTTAAAAGAATAGTTTACAAACCTAGATGTTCACATGGCCTTCAATCTGTACATTTTTAGAAAAATAAACTCTTAATCTATCACACAGTGATTACATTTTTTTAAATGAAAGTGGGTGAAATCTTTGATTGTCAAGTTGCTATAGTGATGTATATTGGAGGTCGGCAGGGCCACAAGTGCCAACTCTGACCATATCTATGCAAAAACTTGGAGTGATCATAAAATACCAAAACTACAGTACTGGGTAACAGAAGGCAGATTCTTTTGATTAGGATAAACAAGGCGCATTGTAGTTTCAATTGGGTAAACTTAGAGCCATGATTGTCAGAAATTAATACATCTTCATTATTGCCATATTGATTTGTTGTCTAAAAGCACTGACCATGTTAAAAGAACTTCCAGTCTTGGGGGAAATATATGGGTTTTTGCTTGTTAGTGTAAAATATAAGTGAAGAGGCACAAAATAAGTTTCTGAAAACTACTGTGGAACTGATATCTCCATGATAGGTCCCTGCCAAAAATTTGACCCAAAAATTATCTTTTTTTTGCTTTATGCAGGAATGGGAAAAAATAGTGGTGGTGAGTGGCAGAGTTAGGGAGAAAAGGGGAATAGTCATTTTAATCACACAGCTGAGAGTAGTGAACTTTTAATATTGTGATCTTTAGGTACATACAGGAATAGACTTGGAGAAAAATAATAAACTGGAAAAACACTTCTGAGCATGCTCAGTGGGCATTAACTTTCTTAAAGAAAAGCCTAAGCTAGCCCTAGCCCTTTGGCAGAACGATGCATGTTTCCCTGTGTACTTCAGTAGTGGCTGATGCTTTCTGACATATGCCAGGATTTTTCTCTGTATGAGAGATTGTACAATACTTTTATTCTGACCCAAAGCAAAAACTCCCCTATCTGCAACAGGGACAAATTGTGAGCATAGGAGGAACTGATCATAATTTTTTGCTTCATTTTGCAATATTTTGCGAATGCTAAGCTTTCGTTTAGATTTTTTTCTCCATTGCAAACCTCCGGCTATCACAGTGCAGAGATGTTGCTGCCTAGTAATCCAGCCTTGCAGAAAACTATCTCCAGCCAAATAATAGAAGCCCCCAGGTTAAGAATGTTCCAGCCCTACCACCACCACTATAGTAGTTCTCTTTTAAGGAGCCTGGATTTTAAAAATGCAGACTTGTAATTCATGAACTTCTGGGTCTACTTCAGGCTTTGCCACTGGCCTTGCCTATGTTACTTTAGATCAGGGGTCCCCAACGCGGTGCCCGTGGGGGTATCTAAATGCGCCCGCATCCTGGCTGGTGGTGGAGCATCCGCCGAAATGCCACCGAATTTCTGCAGCATTTTGGCGGCGACGCCTCTCGACACCACTTGCTGCCAACAAGTGACGTCATCGAGAGGCGTCACCGCTGAAATGCTGCAGAAATTTGGCAGCATTTTGGCGGGTGCTCCCGCCGCCGCCACGGTCCTTCATCTGGCGCCCGCCAGACTAAAAGGTTGGGGACCACTGCTTTATATGGCACAGCCTTATGGCTCCTAACTTTCCTGTTGTAGATGCAGCCTCTCAGTCTGACTTCAAGCATATCTTTCAGCTACT
Source organism: Mauremys reevesii (assembly GCF_016161935.1). Classification (NCBI taxonomy): domain Eukaryota; kingdom Metazoa; phylum Chordata; order Testudines; family Geoemydidae; genus Mauremys; species Mauremys reevesii. Next base: position 75,754,634 of record NC_052624.1, on the reverse strand, counting down.
GTGATTCACCACCTAGCTGTAAAATTGGTACTTAACTTCCTTGGGATGGGGTTGGGTGATGTCTCTGTGAGTTAATTGTGTGAGGCTTAATTTTTAATTTAATATAGTCAAATTAACTTGTCTGGGGATTTTGTTTTGTTTTTCTGGTACTACAGATGCCCTCAAGTTGCCCTGTCAATTTTTATTTTTATATGTTTAAAGATACATACATTTGTGAACAACAAATAGGGAGAAACAACTGACCTGCTATATTGGGGAGACATTGAAATGGACTTTACACACAGTGCTGTCAAATGCACAGATAAAACACATTTTTTCTAAATTTTCAGTTACAATAATTTTTAGGTGTCACTTGTCTGAATTTTTTTTCTATCTCCTGTGGGCTCCAAATGTGCCTTCTAAGTTGACTCTCCTTTTTAATGTTTGCACAACACTTCTCTGACTGCATTGTATAAATGCTGATAGTTTCACTTTATTAAATATAAAACAGGAAAGTTGACTACACTTGTGGTGAGAGGACTTGAAGTTTCAGTCTCTCTGTAAGATTTGCTCATGTCTCTCCAGTTTTAAAGTGTCAATAGACTTAATTTTATTTTCATGTGCCACCACTCCTTTTTCCAAGTCATATATAAAAAGTATTGCTGTCTACATACAATTGACTTGCATAGAAATGGGGTACATTAGTACAATGGTCCCCAAATTTCTGAGGGTCACAGCCCCCTTTACCCCTGTCCGTGCTCCCACCCTGCCCAGGGCCAGGAGAAGGGCTGCGGCTCAGGGTGGTGGTGGGGGGAAACACGGACAAGGGTAAGGGGGCTGAGGCTGAGGCTGTGGCCAGGTGCCGAGGTTGGGGGTGGGAGCGGAGCCAGAGCTGGGCTGCGGTGGGGGCCAGCAGTCTGGCCTGCGACAAGGTGCAGCTCAGCTCCCAGCCTTGCTACCAGCCTCTGCTCTGGGCTGGGAGTGGGGCCGGGAGCCAGGGACAGCTGGGAGCAGGACCAGAGCAGAAGGGCAGGGGAAGGGCTGGGTGGTGCTCCCTCCCTACCCCTGTGGGGACTGGCCCCGGGCCCGCTGCACCCCTTCCCCCCTGGATGTTCCTTCATGCCCTCCTGTGGGGGTGTGTGCTCCATACTTCATGGACCTCCGCATTAGCGGAAAACAGAAGTCTTACTAGAAGACTAGACTTGTATCCTGTAGCAAATGTATTGTTAGTCTAAAATACTTGGGGATAAGAAGGTCATTTTGGATTCTCAACATACATGTCTAAAGAATGTAGGTTTGATATCGGACTTAATCAACATTGTACATACTGGACCAAATTGTACATTAACTTGAATCCTGGTATCAGTGGGGTTTGCACAGGCTATGTTGGGGAATAATTTGGTCCTATGTAGTGAATTTCGTATAAATTCCAGCATCTAATATGTGAAACTGACATGCACTCAGGAAAACTACATGAAAACAACTGCCTTGAACTTTGTCCTACAGCAACATTATGAGAGCACATTGACCTGTTTCTGTTCTAGTGCTGGAGGCATTGGGTTAAATGTAAGAGCCATCACCTAATGCAACTTAAATTGGTTTGACTAAGCAAGATGTGTGTTCTGTTTGTTCTCCAGCTGAGTATTGAACAGGCCCAAGCTGTGGCAGAGCAGGTTGAGATGAAAGCAAAGGTGGTGCAGTCTGAAGTCAAAGCTATGACATCTCGACATAAGAAGGCCCTGGAAGAACGGGAGTGTGAGCTGCTGTGGAAGGTAAAAAGCTTTTTATATAAGTATATCTATCTGTTCTAGTTACTAACAATTAACCTTTAAGATGGAAATCTGACCTGTCTTTAAATTAGAATAGGGCCATGTTATGACGACTTGTATTTTGAGTGGTATTTACAACACAGGTAGTCCCATTTTAAAATCGAGTTGAGGATTAAGGTATTTTCACCATGCATGAGGATGGTAGAATCTGGCTCATTATAAATTGGATAAATAATTTAGATTCTACATGTGTACTTTTAAGAACAAAAATGTACTGTCACAGCGGAATGAATAGGAAATGCAGTAGCCCTGATTATTGCTGGATCCGCAAACAGAGCTGGCCAAAACACAGGATTTCTGGTTCACAGTGAAATTTTGAAATTTGGTTTCTGTCAGACTTCTGCATGGCCCTGCAGCAGCACTGCACAGCTCTGGGAACAGGACTTGTTCAGTTATTAAACAGAGGAATTCTGATGACTTCTTCGAGTGATGGTCCCTATTATATTCCACTGAGGATTTACGCATGCGGACCATGCATCTGCAGCTGGAGACTTTGAAATTAATAGTGTCCATTGGTCCGCGCTGAGCCCTTGTCTTGCCTTGTGGCTTCATCCAAGGTGATAAAGGGCGGGGCAGACCGACTGCATTTCCAGTTCCTTCTTGCTGCTGCATGGTCTGGGTTGGAACTATTAGTGTCCTCTTTTATGTGTGATGCACTTAAAAAATATACAGTTGTACATAGCTAATTTGAGGGGTTTATTGTTTTTATAGTCATGTTATAGTTTTAGGAGTAGAATTGGGTTTTTTGTGGGGGGGGGGGGGGAGTTTTGCTCAGCATGAGTCATTTCTCTCTCTCTTTCTCTGTCCCCGCCCCCCCAATGAAGGTACTGGATTATGTGGAAACCTCAGGCTTTAGAATATGCGCCTCCTGCCTGTGTTCCTTCTCAGTTCAAGCCTCCAGGGTGGTCACAGACAATTTAGTGGAGGACTGTAAATGACAGTGATAAAATTAAAGACTTTGCTCAACTAACTATTTTATATGAAATAAACAGGCTTCACTATGTAACCATTCACTGCTTTTATACTCCCGTTCTAAGGTGAAACCATCCATCCAGAGGTGATCAGTCCCTGAATGAGAAGAATGGGTATAAACCTTTCTCTGCTGGATGGGAGTGCCTATCTAAAATCAGTGTAGTATTCTTTTTATAATCAATTATAACAACAGCTTAATTAGCATTACATCCACCTTTTTTTACCATAATTAAATATTTTCTATTTTCTCATCGGCTATTTAACATTAAACACATTAATTAGCATCTGAATAAATACATATCAATAACTATCAATATAACATTTTCCAAAATTTTAGCATTTTATCTAAAATACTTGTTAAAAAACAGTTAGGACCAAAACACGTTTACCACATGACCTGGGGTTATTTCCTAACTTATCTCCAACTTGCTTCTGCACTGTCTCACTTATTTCACTCAGCATTACTCCTCACTGTTGTCAAACCCCAAACTTAGGCCCAGCAACATGTTCTTCACTTACATTTTAGCACATTTTTATTTCAGAAAAACAAACATCACTTCAATAGGCCACACGTCTCTAAATTTTGAAAGTTGCTATTGTGACATAAACTGAGATTTTGGTTTTCCTCATTTTAAAAAACTAAAAAAAAAAAAATGGCAGAGAATATCTTTTTACCACTTCCCAGCACTCCTTTGTACAGGTGTGATTCTACATGTTCACAGACAGACACCAGATTTATTTTCAGAATTAATTTTAAAATAGCCTCCTTTTTTAAATGTATTTGTAAAAGAGGAAATGACCAACTGCTGACAGCTTTGTCAAAGTTTTTCTTTTAACTCAGTACATCCAGAAAAAAAATACAAGTAGCGTTTTAGGCCTAACTTTTCAGAAGTGATTAGTGACTTTCTAGTCACTTTTGAATATTAGGCCTTAGAGAGCTGTTCTAAGGAAGGGATGAGCATCTTGTTAAAATGTCCATGTTGAAAACACACTTGGCAGAAACTGCATGCCTTGTAAGTTTAATAACACATGTCCACACTTCCATTGCAGAACTTCTTCCTTCATCTGTTAAACAGTCAAGCAAACATATAATTGCAGTCTTCAAACATGATGCACCTTGACCAGAGGGACACACTAGCTGAAATTTCTGAATGCTTGCTTGGCTGCATAACTGATGGTGGAGGTACACTCTGTAACAATGAAGTGATTACACATTTCATTACATGCCTTGGAAAGTTGTTTTTGCCATTAACATCTTGAATGGATTTCTAAAGTACCCCATCCCACCCACACAAACTGGAAAAAAAATTTACTCTGCCTATGAATCCTATTATGCCAGACACTTAGTGCTCCCTATGACTGGAAGATGGGACAATTGCAAAGCAAGGAGACTATTTTTAGTTAATAATGACCTTTCTTTTAAATAGCAAACTAATGCAGCAAAACTTCATAGCAAAAGTGTGTGTTGCTTTTAAGTAAGGCTATATTTGTCAGAGGAGGGACCAATGATTCTCAGCAGGTTCATTTTGCAATAAGTATCCACATTTCCCCTAATTATTTTCCTCACATGGACCACATCTTCATAGAGAGTTTGTCCTGTAGATCACTTCCCCTTTCATTCATGATCTCCTAACATCCCTGTGGCAACTACACTACAATTTTATGTAGGAATTAGGAAAGCAATACTAGAAAAATATTTTTGAACTGCTAGCTGTCTTTTAATATAAATGTAATGGGTTTGTTTTGTTTGTTTTTTAAGGTGGAAAAGATTCGTCAAGTCAAAGCCAAGTCCCTTTACCTACAAGTTGAAAAGTTGCGTCAGAATCTAAATAAACTGGACAACACTATTAGTGCAGTTCAGCAGGTCCTAGAGGAGGGTCGTAGCATGGATATTCTCCTAGCTCGGGATCGCATGCTGGCTCAAGTGCAGGAGCTGAAGAATGTGAGAGGCCTTCTACAGCCGCAGGAGGATGACAGAGTCATGTTCACTCCTCCTGACCAGGCTCTGTATATGGCCATTAAATCAATGGGGTTTGTCAGCAGTGGGGCTTTTGCTCCTCTAACCAAAGCCACTGGGGAAGGTCTCAAACGTGCACTACAGGGCAAAGCGGCCTCCTTCACAGTGATAGGCTATGACCATGATGGTGAACCACGCCTTTCGGGGGGCGATATGATCTCTGCAGTGGTGATGGGCCCTGATGGAAACCTATTTGGTGCAGATGTCAATGATCAGCAGAATGGAACCTACCTGGTCAGTTACAGACCACAGCTGGAGGGAGAGCATCTAGTCTCTGTCATGATGTGCAACCAGCACATAGAGAACAGTCCGTTCAAGGTCATGGTAAAATCTGGGCGCAGTTACATTGGCATTGGACTACCAGGGCTTTCATTTGGCAGCGAGGGAGACAACGATGGCAAGCTGTGTCGCCCCTGGGGAGTTTGCGTAGACAAAGAAGGGTACATCATGGTTGCTGATCGCAGTAATAACCGCATTCAGGTGTTTAAGCCCTGTGGCACCTTTCACCACAAATTTGGCACCTTGGGTTCCAGGCCTGGTCAGTTCGATCGCCCTGCTGGTGTTGCCTGTGATATCTCACGTAGGATTGTTGTGGCTGACAAGGATAATCATCGCATCCAGATCTTTACATTTGATGGGCAGTTCATTCTGAAATTCGGGGAAAAGGGAACCAAGAATGGGCAATTCAATTACCCATGGGATGTGGCAGTCAACGCTGAGGGCAAAATCCTGGTCTCTGACACGAGGAACCATCGGATTCAACTGTTTGGACCTGATGGTGTGTTTCTGAATAAATATGGCTTTGAAGGGGCACTCTGGAAGCACTTTGATTCTCCAAGAGGTGTAACTTTCAATCATGAAGGTCATCTGGTAGTGACAGATTTCAACAACCATCGCCTCCTGGTCATCCATCCAGATTGCCAGTCAGCACGCTTCCTTGGGTCAGAAGGCACCAGCAACGGCCAGTTCCTACGCCCACAAGGCGTGGCTGTGGATCAAGAGGGGCGCATCATTGTGGCTGATTCTAGGAACCACCGAGTGCAGATATTTGAGTCAAATGGTAGTTTTTTATGCAAATTTGGCACTCAGGGAAGTGGCTTTGGTCAGATGGACCGACCTTCAGGTATAGCTGTCACCCCTGATGGCATGATTGTTGTGGTTGACTTCGGAAACAATCGAATTCTCATCTTCTAATCTGTGTTATCTGAATTAGGAAGAAACTGTCTCAGGGAAATTCTTTTTAAGAGAACGAAAAAATACAACGTTAATTCAAACCTACCTCATCTTTAATTTTTTACAGATGAATGTACTTATCTTTTCTGCAGGGAGTGATCCTGTAAAGTTATAAATTCTATCTACCTCATTATCTTTGTGTTCTCCTCCTCTTCCCCCCCCCCCGCCCTCCCCCAGCAGTAAGTTTTACCTCTTCCCCACATGGGGCATCATGCACAAACGTGTTGCTGTGCACATTAGGTGGTTGCGTGATACATTCTGTAGACAAAGCCAAAAAGGCGCTCTATAATTTTTTTTAATGGGGGGTGGGGAATCAGTAGCATTAGATATTTGTAGAGGATTTGTGTTCTTGATCGTACTGTAGTTTCGTGGGGGGGAGGGTTGTTAGGTTTTTTGTTTTTTTTTAAATGCTGCTGCAGCAGAGAACTTTTTCCTGTTCTCCTTTTTATACCTCAGTGTGTTTGATTTATCGTTCAACATAGTGTCTTGTTCCCAGAAGACTTTGATCTTTTTGTGGAAGTGGGTGGGGTTGACTAGTCAGGAAAAACAAGTTTGCTTTTTTGCATATGTGTTTCGAAAAATGCAGTAATCCTACAGCACAAAGTGAAACCCCTGTGAAAATGCACAAATTTCTTGTGGGGGGGGAATCATTTTTGGTGACTTAGTGTAGTTGTCATAAAAAGTTTAATGAAAAAAGCAGGACTTTGTGTAATGTGTTCTCTATTCTATAATTTCTTTATAGCCTTTTGTCTGATTATTAGTCTCATTTTAAAAACAAGGTTCCATTCTTCCTTCCATCATATGTATGTCACTGTTATGTGTATCGATGCCTGTTACAAGGAGCATCAAAACATGGAAGAATTGACCCCTGGAGTTAAAATTTGTTTCATGTGAAATGGCTGTGGTTTTGTTTTGTTTTGTTTTGTTTCCGTACAGGCTTTAGTTAGGGGAGTAAAGATTAATAGGTTTGTCAGGACAACGTAAATTTTCCCCAAAATAAACATAAAGCACAACTTTGGAAATTCAGGGTGCATTTCAGAGAAGTCCACATTTTTTAAAAATCAGATCACAAAACCAGTCAGTGACATCAGCTGAACTTTTTGTTTTCTTTTTCCCTCGTCCCTCCTCTTAAATTAAAAAAAAAAAAAAAGTTGGATTGAAAGGTTCGAAGAACATTTTTTAATGTACAGGCATTCTTAATGGCCCCTGGTGAAAGGTAGCCAGCATGAGACAAAATGGAGCCATATAAAGCTCTGCATCGTCATTCCATGGCATCACCGAAAAACTTCATTTAAAATGGGGACAGCATCTAAAAACTACACTAGCCAGATTCTTTAAACACTATAAACTGCAAAACTTGGCTCCAATGGGGATAGGAATTTCTTGTTTTTCTGAGAAGCTGAGATATTGAGGAGGGGCTTTGGTTACCAAGCCATGAGAATTTGATTCCTTAGTGTATTACAGTCCACATTTCAGTAGCTTGCATCTTAATATGTTAGCTATTGATGTTGACATGGACTCTTGAGAAATTGCCTTGCCTTCTGGATGGGACTGTTATTGGCAAACCATAAAGGCTAATATAGGGGCTGGAGAGTTTTTGCACTGTGCAGAAATTGAAGAGTTCATGCATCAATTCGATTTTTTTCCTCTGCAGTGGTGTAAGATTAGTGTTATCAGTTCCAGCAAGAGAAGAGCCCTGGCTGAGAAGTAAGATTATTAACTAAAAGGCTGAAGGAGAAAGGGTTCATCTCTTCCCCCAGCCACCACATACGTAAGCAACCTGAAAAATTGAAGCCTCTTTTTTTCATATTAATAAGAAATTTCAAGGTGCACTTTCACTTGCTTCCACTGCTTTACCTATTACCGTAACATCTCCAATAAATTCATTTCCTGTTTTTAGAAATCCTAATCATTTGTCCAGGCTAAGACAGCAGCCACTTAGGAAGGTGAGGATTTTAAGAGGTGGACAATGAAGAGGGAGTCAGTGAGATCACAAGAACCCCTTTAAAACAGAAAAACCCCTAAATGATACAGGATAATGTAACCGTGCTACTTTCAGCTAACACCTCATGAAGCAAATGCTCAGCAATGGGTATCAGCTGGGCTTAATTTTAGGTATAGTGTTGTTTTAAAAAAAAAAAAAAATCCAAGATAATCTTTTAGAGAGATCTGTCATTAAACTGTATATGGCTCTTCAGAATTTGTGTGTAATAGAAAGCAAATTACTCCTTTTAGCTTTCACAGCCCACTTTCCTTTCTTTTGTGATAGCCTGTGGAAGTTGATATTGTTTGTTTGTGTGTTTTTCTGTGTTTTTCACTGAGAATTATTTGTAACTTGGCTGTGAAAACAAATTAGACTCAGAGACCTAGATACCAAAGATAACCGGTTGAAAGCTTTAATTTGACAACTTGCAGAATCCTTTCATTTCACCTCTTTGTCATATTAAAAATGCTTGGCCTTCTTTTTTACCTTGACCTTTGTGGTTGTCACTGCTGGATTATGCCAGAAAAGCTATTATGCTTAATGCTCGTTGATGTTGCCCTTTTGTATTTTCTGTTCTCCCTGCGTCCCCGTCCCCCCCCCCCCCCCCCAATCCCCCAGGCATTTTTTTAAAAGTATTTAGCTGCTCCTGGCATGCTTTGAGTTGAATTGCAGCAAAATGCTTCTTGACTATCTCCATCCCTATATAGTATAGAAATGTGAAGGCTGGTGGAATTTCCATTGACTTTCACCATGTCATATTATGTTGCTGCACAAGACTGGAGAAGGCCACACACCTGTCTTTATTTGGGGGAGGCACAATGTCTTCCTTTACAGTTGCTGTTTACTTAATTCACTGGCTCTGCTTACAGCACAAACAAGACTATTTGACTTTGAAGTGTTTCACGTCACGTTGGGAGGCTTTTGTTTTTTAAAAAAACGGCTGTGTGGCTACCCAAACGATTTCCTATACTGTTACTGTAATAGATAGTGCTAAGCACACTTGCTCTCATTGGAAAATATTAGTGTAGCTTATAAAATGGAGTGCTTATAATGCAATGAGAGTAAGTAGTGTAATATTATAGGAAAAGTTTAATGCCAACATCATATACCCCATAGGGGCTTGTTTATTTGGTATATAATTGGTAGGATTTCAAATCTGGCTCAACCTTTGTTCTATGTATGTTCATGGACAATTGTTGGATAATGCCTCCAGTGTCCTGATACATGTAGAAAATAGGCGAATTGACATACAGGACCGGAGTGTAGGAAATGTAAGCAAAGGTCTGACACTGGGTTGCAAACGCCTGAATTTTCTTAAACTGTTCAGTATAATCTCCTGAACTGGTAGAAGTGGATTAGGGGAAGGAGAAGGTTGGTTTATCTCTTCACCCCCACCTCCAGGCTCTAGCTTTGGAGAAGAATAACAGATTTGGATCTACAGACTTGTGCACTGAATGCTCCCAAAGGAATTTAACTGTGCCAGGTTAAACCAATGTTGGCTGTCAGTAAATTTTCGCTTTGTGAAATGTTATCATCAGTTAACTCTCATCATCTCCTAATTCAGCCATATGAAGCAGTCCTGTTATTTCAAAACTGTTTTAGTGAGAGTTTCAATGATGTCCTGGCTGAGGGCTTATGAGGCAGCCATGGTGCTAGATGATGCAGTACCCTCCGGTAAGTCACTCCTTTAATTTGTACCCTTTAAGTATAACTTATATGGGGAAGCCCACAAGTGCATACCATAAAGAGGGAAAAACCTAAAATTTGGTGTATATGAGGGCCAAAAATAATCAAGTTGGAAACAGAAGAAGGCACTTCGTTGTGGCATTCCATTGGAATTGCTGGCGATCGACTCAGTCTGTTTAGTTATAGTTAAGCCAAATTAATTTATTTCAAGAGCAGTCTTTAGGCTTGATCCAGCCATATGTTTTATTTCTTTTGAAGATCATAAAATTTCTATGTTCAGTTCTGGTTTTTAAAAAGTGCCAAAGTGTTTTTATTTTTATTTGTTAAAGGAGTGTATCCAAATGGTGCCAAAAGGTAATAGGGTATTTAAAAGAAAAAAATAGAGATGTTTAGACAAACAGTTTGGAGCTGTCTAAAAAATTAAACACTGGTACCTTGCGTTAGACAAATATTGTACCTCAGGTCCTTGAGTCCTTTGGAGATCAGTGGAACCCAGTTTGCTGTGGTACAGAATGCACAAATAGAGACCCAACTGTTTTTGTTTCTTAAAGTTCTACCTCACCATGGAGAAGTAAAGCATCTACCTCAGTTTCGTATCAGGCAGGTCTCAGAAGAAAGTGTTAGTCTGCATGCAGGAGAAGGGTACATCCTGCCTGTAGGATACACATTTTTGTTTAAATGGAAATATTAGATGTGTACAAGTGGCTATTTTTGGTTGTTGTTGCCTCTCTGTGGAAATATTAGGCTGCCCTTGCTAAAGAACTGTAAATAAAACCAAATATTCGTACACTCAGGCAAATTAATTCTAATCATCCTCCTGTAAATTTGACTCATTTTCACTAGAAATTATGCAAACTGAAACTAATTTTTTTTTCAGTATTATGACGCTACTGGTTGACATAACATACTTTGTGTCTTTATTTGCAGAGTTCTTATGTCCTTAAGACCTTTAGGTCTTCTCTCTACAAGAGAAAAATATTTTATCTATTTTTGCATGCCTACAAATGTATCCTGTCAGAAAAGACTCTAAGGGTATAATTTCTTTAAATGCAATGCTATACCAAATGCTTGAAGGGAATGAGATTGATTCTTTGACTTGGTGATTGTATATGTAGTTTTCTTGATGCAACAGGATGTTTTCCACCATGACAGTGCAACCAAGTTCCTATTCCTGGAAGGCAATTCAGATTGAATGTTCTTACCAGAGGCAGTTGGGTTTTTATTTGACTTTAATAGTGGCATTCAACAGACCCATTATTTTACATGCGGAGTAAAGTTTAGAGAAGCACATTATCAGATTACTGTATTAAAAATTCTTCTTGTTCTCCCCTAGTCATTGTTGAGTGACAAAAGTTAGAGGAGTGGGTACAGAAAACCACTAATGGTTATATGCTGTGTTGGGTTTGGTAAATGTTATGGTGGAAAATGTACCTTGATGTCTTTTTAAGTGATCTTACGGGTTAACAAGCCAATTTGGCATCTTTTTCCATCATGGTTTAACCAATAATGGTTCTAAAAAAGATTTGTGTACCTGCATGGTCTTAGACCTTCTCTTAATGATTGTATCAGCTTACAAACTCAGGTAGATATTTTTGTTTTAAAGCTCTTTTTACAGAGCCTTACTGACTGAATGTTATGTGTCTATGTAGTGAAGTAGGGTAGATACCTTTCTTTAAACTACCAGACCAGTAAACTCCTTTATAGGTTTATAGAATACTTCTCAGTCTATGTAGTAGTTTCCTTCAGAGAAAGATGTCTTGTTTCTGAGTTTTGCTTTTTTTCCTCCTAAAATGACTAAAAAGTTTTTAACTAGTTTGTAAGGTGTGTTTAGTCACCCAAATTGGTGGGGGGAGGGGAGGGTTCTTACTGTATGTGACTATTGTTTGTATTGTGCATTACTTGTCATGCCTATCTTGGTTGGTGGTTGATACATTTTAAGGAAAAAGAGTGAGGGCCCATACATACCATTTAATTTGGTCCTTTGTTGAGGAATAGTTTACAGAAATTGGAAACATCAAAAACAAATGGAAGCTCTGTCCAATTAAGACCAGTGTAACAAATTCTGTAAGACAGTTAAGACCTTGCTTGATTTACTGTAGATACAAGCCCATCTTATAAAATGTAATTACTAAATTAGAAGTACACTGTCATCTTGACCTAGCTTAGCACAGTAATGCCATGAGCTTCGAGAATGATTCTGTCAGTTCTTGGAAGTTGTGCATCTTGAGTCGATTGCTCTTGTAGTTTCCTGTTCTGCTGCACTCTACATTTCTATTTTAGTGATTAATCATGCTGTTTTTCTAATAAGAAAAAATGCTCAGTGGGACAGACATTGTTCTGAGCAGCTCATTAAAAACAGAGCATTTATAACTGTTAATGGAACAGGTCATGTCAAAAAACCCCTTCCATTAACACAACTCCTACCATCCAAAAAAGGGTTCACTTGTCTATTTAGACAAAAATTGCTGGGCTTTGTAACTTAAAATGTTACGTACTGCAAAGAAGAAAGCATGACTGGTTATTGGCAAACTGTTATGTAGAACAAACTAACAATGTTAGAGAACTCTTGTGTTAATGGAGGCTTCTGAATGTATCTTTGTGGTCCATAGAGTAGGCTGAAGGATGTAGCAAGGAGATGATGTATCAGCTACTGGCAGCCTTAAAACAAAGTCAGTGTCTCTCTGGACTTTAAAATGTTCCTATGCAGTTTATTTTATTTTTGTTTAATCAAATAAATGTGAGTTTTTCATGGCAAACTTGGGTCTCGTGTGTGTGTGTGTGTGTTATCCATTTAAAAAAACTTTGTTGCATCCTCTAAGAAAGGACAAAGCACATCTTGGGAGAAAGTGAAACTGGTTCTCTGTAAACGATAAAGCTTCTAAAACAAAAATTGAGGAAGTGTATGTCGTGTTCTGAAAGACCAGAGCAATAAAGTATAGGAAATATGAGACCTTTGTTAAAAATACACCAAACTCTCTTTCCCAATAATATGCAGGTAATGGTAATTTGTTGCAAGGCCAAAATGTTTTCAATTTAACAAATAGTTGGTTTTGCACCGCGCCTTTATAAATCAATATCGCTTTTGTGAATGAAGGATGGTCTTTGGTTAAGGCATGGGCCTTATGTCAAAATATATCCTCAGTTCTTCCAGAGAGTTCCAGTGTAGCCTTGGACAAGTCGATTAATTTTGGTGCCTCCATTTCTTCATCAGTAAAATGTGGGTGATATTTGGGTGCTTTACCTCTCAGAATGCTAAATTTGTTGTTTGTGAAGTACATTGTGGATCCTATGGCAGGCACAAGTGCCAGGCAGCACAATTTAAAGATTGAATAATAATTGGTCATGCAGGCAGCAGTCCACTTTAGCTCACATGGCTTTGGACAAATGTTGAAAGAAAATATGGGGAGGGGTGTCTTCAATAGACTTAGAGATGCTCTTTCTTCCCTCTTGGCTTTGACCCCCCCCCCCCCCCCCCGAGTCAGGTGAGCATTACCTCATCGTAGTCCCAAACTGACCAAAGAAAGGGGGGTGACTCACTCAAGAGTCCAAGAGATCATTTGTTGCTGCCTAGACCAGTGTCCTTTGTTCCTGTGAGGCTGGGCTGGGTTTGTCTCATACCTGCCCTGATGAGGTATGAACTGCCCCTCTGCTCTTGGAGATTTTTTGCCTGGGTTTGTTTTAAACCATGAGGACACATTTTCAGCCTCATAACTATATACATGAAATTACAACCTATAACATTACCATAGCAACAATGCTCAGTACATCATGAGCCTTCCGAAGACACCTGACATGACAAACGTTGCATTAGATACTACACAATCATAATATAAGGATGAACATGGGGGAGGGGAGGGGTGTAGCGTGTTTCCCCAAGGTACAGAGCGTCACAGTGGGCGTACCATGGATTTATACAGAGACATTGTTATATTTTCTGTTTTTTCCCCTTTGACTTTCAGGGCGGACTGGTACTGAAGTAATTGAAGAGCACTTCTGAAAATTCCCAGCTTACCTCAAATATTCTGAAGTTGACTTTTCTTGACTTGGACCCCTCAGCACAGCAATCCTTTCCTTGAACTCTCTTGCAACCCACAATGACTCAGACCACTGCTTTTGCAGTAAACTAGACATGGTGAGGGGCTGAGGCACTTAAGTGGATGCTAGTGGTCTGAGATGCACTAGCCAGCAAGTGAGCCTCAAGCTCTTAGTGACTAGTCTGTTAGCGACCCTATATTAGTTAATGCTTTAAGGTCTTGTCTATTCTTGGCACTTTTGTCAAAAACTTCCCACCGCTGCTACCACCAGTTTAGTTCCACCACTGCTCGCAACTATGGAAGGACTAGTATAGAGTAGAATGCCAATAGCCACTGCTGTTTTAAGGACCTTGTGGCTTTGACTTCTCTGAGATCTGGTAGGTGACGGGACAGTAAAAACACCGATGGCCAACTGTAGCTCTGTTTATACCAGACATCGCTGAAATGCTGGAAGCCCTCTGTGCCATCATAGCCCTTGAGGTAGATTGATTTGAAACCATTGCCGGTTCCTCAAAACCCAAGCAGACGCCCTTTGCCAGCAGGGGTCTGCAAGGAGAGGGTGAAGGAGTGATCATTTCAGAGTAGCTCTCTGGATGAGGCAAAAGACTTGATTCTTTTCTTTAGTACATGTACTTACTGCTGCGAGGGAAGTGATAAGATTGAATCTTGCACCACTGACTTGAATGGGAGCAGGATCAAGCCCTTACTGAGTGACAACTTTGTTGGTTATAGGATCTGTGTGACTGATGTCCCCAACATCCCATTCTTGGTCCTGAATCCTGGAGCATTTGCTACTGAATCTTACAAATAACTGTTTATTACCTTGGTTAAATTAAATCCTCTTCCAAATTCTTTCAGAGCTTTAGCTGGACCAGGGGACCCAACAGCCTTCTTGTCTGCCTGCCTCTTGAAGCACTTTGGTAAAGAGACTAAAATAATGAGGGGAAAGTAGGTGTTGGGAAGCAATACTAGAGAGGAGGGATATTGCTCAGGAGATGGGTCATGTGACTGTTAAGGAGGAGCAGGACATCTTCAGCTTTCTGGAACTGGCTAATCAGTCAGTGTTATGGTAAGGCTAGGAAAAAAATTATAAAATGGATATGTGTAAATATTAGAGCTGTCAAGCGATTAAAAAATCAATCGCGATTAATCATGAATACCATTTATTTAAATACTTTGGATGTTTTCTACATTCTCAAATAAGAATGAAATCTCTGAAAAATACTAAGTACTCTAGTGGAATATCTTTATCATGAAAGTTGAACTTATAAATATAGAATTATGTACAAAAAAACTGTATTCAAAAATAAAACTATGTAAAACTTTAGAGCCTACACGTCCACTCAGTCCTACTTCTTGTTCAGCGAATTGCTCAGACAAACAAGTTTATTTACATTTGCAGGAGATAATGCTGCTCGCTTCTTGTTTACAACGTCATCTGAAAGTGAGAACAGGCATTCTCATGGCCCTGTTGTAGCCGGGGTCGCAAGATATTTATGTGCCAGATGCGCTAAAGATTCATATGTCCCTTCATGCTTCAACCACCATTCCAGAGGACGTGTCCATGCTGACAGGTTCTGCTTGAAAACCATCCAAAGCAGCGCGAACCAACACATGTTCATTTTCATTATCAGTCTCAGATGCCACCAGCAAAAGGTTGATTTTCTTTTTTCGGTGGTTCGGGTTCTGTAGTTTCCACATCGGAGTGTTGCTCTTTTAAGACTTCTGAAAGTCTTGTCCCTCTCAGATTTTGGAAGGCACGTCAGATTCTTAAATCTTGGGTCGAGTGCTGTAGCTATCTTTACAAATCTTACATTGGTGCCTTCTTTGAATTTTGTTAGATCTGCAGTGAAAGTGTTCTTAAAACGAACAACACGTGCTGGGTCATCAGCCAAGACTGCCATAACATGAAATGTATGGCAGAATGCAGGTAAAAGTGAGCAGGGGACGTATAATTCTCCCCTAAAGAGTTCAGTCACAAATTTAACACACTTTTTTTTTTAAACAAGTGCCATCAGCATGGAAGCATGTCCTCTGTAATGGTGGTTGAAGCATGAAGGGGCATACAAATGTTTAGCATATCTGGCACACATACTTTGCAATGCTGGCTACAAAAGTGCCATGCAAATGCCTGTTCTCACTTTCTGGTGACAATGCTGCCCTCTTCTTATTTACAATATCTCCTGTAAATATAAACAAACTTGTTTGTCTGAGCGATTGGCTGAACAAGAAGTAGGACTGAGTGAACTTTGTTGTGTTTTGAGTGCAGTTATGTGACAAAAAAAAATCTACATTTGTAAGTTGCACTTTCAGGACAAAGATTGCACAACAGTACTTTTATGAGGTGAATTGAAAAATACTATTTGTTTACAAATATTTGCACTGTAAAAAGATAATCAAAATATTTCAATTACAACATGATATATATTAAAATGTAGAAAAATCCAAAATATTTAATAAATTTCAATTTGTATTTTCTTAACAGTGCGATTAAAACTGCCATTAATCTTGATTTTTTTTAACTGCGATTAATTGACAGCCCTACTAAATATTTCACAACTGAGATCAGATCATTAGTTCTTAAGGTTTTTGTTTGTTTGTTTGTTTTTAAATATATAGCCATGGTTTCTGAAATAGTGTTTGTGCTGCAGGAAAATATTGAAGTGAAACTACAAGTCCACATTAGCATTCAGCCTCCCTTAGGCTAGAAGAGCACTCTTATTTGATGGAGAGTTAAGGATGAATAGTTCCGCTCAAGTGTGATTAGATATGTGGTATCTGGGGACTAACAACTGCATGCTTTTTCAAACCAGTGAGTGTAATGTTGCATGCCTTCTAGCTGAGCTGAGAAATGCTGAAACAATACATTTGCATTTCTGCATGTGAATACTCTACATTCCTAGGAGGGGGAGGGAAAAACCTTTATTCAGGATGAGACCACACAGAAAGCATCTTTAAACCTTTTTGTGTTTTATCAGTCAATGTACGGTGATGTGACTGAACCCTTTTATAAAAATAATCAGGTGTCACCTTTCAAACATTATTTCAGAATACTTTAGGCTGAGTTCTGAAGTTAAAGTACATAGGATAGGGGGAAATATACTTGCCAAACAACTGATCTTGAAACAACATAAATGCATCTTTCCATGTTGTCGTATTGAAATATTACCTGGCCAGCCTGGACTTCAAACACCCTGGAGTGAGAGGGCGTAGAAGCTAATTAGCTCTCCACTAAGCAAAAACAGAGTTGTGACTTTGGCACCAGCTCCTGGGTTTCACAGTCCTGGCCCATCACTTCATTTGAAGGCTTTTGTATTAATCAAAATACTTCTCCAGGGCTTGGTATCGTAGCCTAGAAGTTTCCCACTTTCACCCTTTCAGTAAATGCTATTAGCTGGCTTGCCCTAAGTTACTTTTGTTTGCCAACATTTTCCCACTGCTAGAGTTAAATACAAGCAGCAATGACCATTCATGCACTCAAGAGTACTTGCACTGTTGTGTTCACAGGTGGTCACATCACTGTTTAAATTAGACTTGCAACAAGCAAGGCAAGTCTCTAGAGCAAGCCAGCCTGCTACTGTTCCTCCTACAGGGGATGCTGGCCACTGCATAGGTGATTTATCTTACACACTTTCCTGTGCTCAGAGCTCATTTGCATTGCTATGTTGACAGCACTAGCCTGCAGCCCCTCAGAGGCTGCATTCCTAGGAGCATACTTTCCAGTGGCTAAAAACAAATGCATAGGTATGGACAACTATGGGGTACTGAAGAAATGTAGCTGAACTGACCCACAGCTCATTACTACACAGGAATGGCCAAACTGCCTGAGACCAAAGGTCTGGCTATGTCAGTCTGACAACAGCCAGTAAGAGAGAGGTAAGGAACCCCCAGTAAGCAAATGCAGGTGATCTATCCCCCTCATCCCAAGGAGATGTAATGGTGATTATCCTAATCCTTCCAAAATGCTAGTATTGCAAATATCCAGAGTGAGTTGGTTGGTACGGAGGTAAGAGATGTGCAATCCCTTTTGAATTATGGTACATTCTTGGCCACAGTGACTATGTAAGCTAATGTCTTGATCAACTACTACCCACTCCCATTCTAGTGACTATAAGGATGTAGGCTAGTAAATTCCAGGTGTACTGGGAACTAATGACCCAGCTAGATTATGGCCTTTTAGAGTTGACTATGCTTGTCAAGCTGAGCACCTGTTAAGTTTTGATGAAGTCATGCTGGCTTCACAGCAGCTTTTAAAGTGACTGCTTGGGGTTTGTTGATAGAGCTGAGTGATTGCTGTAAAACCTGGACATTTTTTTTATTTTTAGAGCAATGCTTTTGCACATTATGTGCAGAAATTGTTTTATTAGCACTAACGTTTGTAGAGAGTAAAATGCAAAGTTACAGGTTTGAGTATTTGTAAAAAGCAGGGTTTAGCACTGGGTCTGAGTATTTGCACCACATGTACCTGCCAGATCCCATAAACAGTAACACAGCCACCCACCTATTAGTAGTCTGCAAGTTTCACTTTCCAACTAATCCAAGAATGAGTTCACACTCTAAGCACTTGACCCTCAAAAAAAGTTAGTTCAAGGGCTCAGGGTGCACTGCAGCCTCTTTGATTTAGCACTGAAGCTGCTCTGTCTGGTACACTGATGGTCTTATACCCACAAGGACAGCTGGGAAACAAGGTTTAAATTCCAATTCTACAGCCTGTTTTACTGGCTCTTAAATAAAAGAGGGGAGGAGGACACGTATGCATAATTCAGAGGAACCAAAGCCACTTAAGGACACTTACTGGTTACTAGAATGGCCTGTGTTGTAAATGGGTGCATGCATTCTCCTACACAGTAAAAAGAGATTCTTGGAGAAGGAGGCACGCAGCCCACACATGGCAGTAGTAGGAATCCAGGGAGGCTGTGTTATGAAGGAAATTCAGGTGCATAGTTTGCACTGAGTCCCTACCAACCACTCAGGGCTATAGGTATGGGGAAGAGGAAATGTTCTCTCTCAAGGCACTGAAGCACATCCTTCAGACATTTTCATATACATTTAGGGCTAGTCTACACTGGCAATGCTAAAGCGCTGCAATGGCAGCTTGTGTAGTGGCAGCAGAGCACTGGGAGAGAGCTCTCTCAGCGCTCTTTAAAAAACAAACAAAAAAAAAAAAACCTACCTCCACAAGGGGCATAGCTCCCAGCACTGGTGCACTCTCTACACTGGCACATTACAACACTGAAACTTGCTGCACTCGGGTGTTTTTTCACACCCCATGAGTGAGAAAGTTGCAGCGCTGTAAAGTGCCAGTGTAGACAAGCCCTTAGTCTGACACTTGTCTAGTCTCATGGTTAGCATTTGTCCATCCTTCCTGTAAAAGTTCTTGTGGGTGGAGGTAAGAGACTTCGCCAGTCTGGGTTTCTGGCTTGTATGTGTAACGTAGCTTGTTGTGTCTCAGATATTTATCTACAGAAATGTATTGATAGCTATTAATAGGTCTTTAAAGTTAGCTCTGAATATATTAGATAGTAGTTTGTTTGCCTCTTTAATAATTGACAACCCTGAAATTGGCAAGTTAGTTCAGACAGAGTGGGGTCAGGCTGTAAGACACGGGAGACACACTGCTGTGTACAAGCAGGCTTTAGAAGCATTGTGTGTAGCAAAATGGTAGAATGTGCAAGGGAGCTTAGGTAGCCCAATGAACTAACACCCATGGCTCCTCTCCTAGTCACAAATGAAGAGGTGTTTTAGTCTCTATCTTCCATTCATTCCACCATATAGTTTAGTAGTGATGGGCTGTATTTACTGGGAGGACACAGAAGAAACCCAAGGCTCCTGCAGTTCACAATTCTGATGCTCTGATAGGTACCATAATCAATCCACTCTATACTTTTCATGATAATAAATCAGGCTTAAAAAAAATTATACATGGCAGAACCTATACAGGGAATAGATTTTAAGAAAATAAAACCATATGCCTAGCTGTACAAGGGTTTTAAGATTGGAGACAGCTGAGGAAAGTCATCTATAAAACAATCTTATTGTAAAACAGAAACTTTCAGATAGTAGCTGTCCGCAGGTAGAGAATCCAGTAAGTTTCTCAGCAAAAACAGCAGAGAAAAGTTGTCGCCGCTATAGTAGCTACAATACTATTGTTTCTATGACCTCCTGGTTAGCACAGGCCAGACTAGATGATCACAATGGTCTCTTCTGGTCTCAGGATTATCCAAAAAGATAGGTTGGCAGAGGACTCTTACTTTTTGTCCAGATCTGATGATGATGGTTTATCCCTGTTCCCTGAGAAGCATGACAAGTAGAGAGCTTGTGCAGAGGCTCTCCTTTAACAAAAAGAGGCAGCTGCACTGTCTGTACTGAAAATTAATGGAAGTGAGAGGTGGTGCAAACAAACTGCTCTGTATGAAAAACGCAGAATCAAAACTAATGATGCTGGTTGCGGTAGTGAGTTAAAATGATTAACAGCATAGCCTGAATCTATCA
Organism: Mauremys reevesii; assembly: GCF_016161935.1. NCBI lineage: Eukaryota > Metazoa > Chordata > Testudines > Geoemydidae > Mauremys > Mauremys reevesii. The sequence goes on along the minus strand of NC_052624.1, from coordinate 75,734,408 downwards.
TTCCTGTTTGTCATTTCCCCAATAAATATCTTTTACAAATTTCTTCAGACATGATTTTTTCATTGAATTTTTTTTTAATTAAAAATGTACACAAGCCAGCACATTCCAATATGCCTGGTATTCAGGTGGCTGAGAGTTTAAAAAATATACAAACTCACAAGCCCTCGTCTATAGGGCCCGTCAGGTTATAGCAAGACTTCATTTCCTCTGAACAGTGGTGAAAGCTGGCATCTGAATGGGCTGGATAGGGTGGACTGGCTGAAATATTGGCTTCTTTCGCATATCAGTGTGTGTTTTCACTGAAGGGAGAAGCTGGTTTCTTTTGATTATCTGCAGTGCCAGTTGAGTGTTACCTACAAAACAAACAGTTTCTAGTTAAAATTCACTTCTACCCATGACAAACTTGAGTCACAGGAGACAGAAAAAAAAAAATCTTGAAAAATCATCTAGACAATCCCCTGCCAGTGGTAGCTCCTGCCCATGCAACTCAGATAAACCTTATGCTGCAGCTGGCATATGCTATTTCATAATGATCAACATACTGATAAGTGGATGTCACCTACTACAGATGCACAAACAAAAGAAAGTTGAAGCAACAATCCTGCTCAATTCTAGCTGCTGTTCCTAGCTATTAACAGTTACACCTTCAGGACAGACACCTGACTTTAGAGTTGGCAGAGTACTTGACACTGAATCTCCAGAGCCACCTCGCCCCTACATCCAACTTGGACTTTTGTACAACCCTATTAGATCTGAAAACAAAGGTTCTTAGACAATTATACTCTTTTGCCATCAGTGATCTCTCAATCATCCCACAGACTACATAGTACGTAAGAAATGGAAACAAGTGAGACATCAAGGATACACAAATCAGAAAACATTAAAGTTAAGATTCCAGCTTAAATCAATCATGCTTAGAGCTAGTCCACATTTTTCAAACAAAAAGTTTCATTGAAAAATGGCCTTAAAAAAAAACAACCAACATGACCCTGAATTGTTTTCAGTTTAATGAATTCTGAAAAGATTGGGTTTTGAGTTCTCTCTCAAGTCCTGTAACATGAAAAGAGGGGGAAAGAGTAATGAGAATTTCTGAACTGAAGTGATGTTTCTATAAACAACTTTAGTCACACTGAACATCTATACCACTTTGAGGAGGAAACCTGAAAAGGAAAATAAAATGGGATCGTTCTCTTCTGGCTTTACTAACTGAATTTACAAAGCAGAAGTGTTTCCCAAAGTTTGCTTTAAAAACCTAAACAAAAGAAAATAAACTTCAGGTTTTATATAGAGCTGTCATTAACGTAATAGCTGTGCAGTCAAAGAAACCAGGTAAGCAAAATCTGGTTAATTGAAGGGACCTCTGTTTTAAATAGTCTGAATAAAAATTTTTGGTGGCACCTGTTTTTCCTCAAAAGATGTCTTTGTTAGGAATTCAATGTAAAAAAATAAATCTCTCACTCAACACAAAATTATCACAAAAACCAAAGAATGAGATTTCATACTTATTTTGAAAATATAAATTGAAAAATCTTAAAGGAAAAACTATCAGCTTAAGTCACACTCCTCTCTGAATGTTTTATGTGCTATTTTTACTTGTAAACGCATGGTTGTAACAGATTAGAGTGGTGACAAATTGAGCACCAACAGCACTTTCTGTTCAGTTATTAATGCCCCAGTCCTGCAGGTGGTTCTGTTCTGGGGGTCCCTTGCATCCAGAGTCCTGATGGCTTCAGCAGGGCTTCAAGTGGGTGCTTGGTTGTGTCCATGCACAGCAGCTCAGAATGAGGGCCTTCATTCCTGTTCCATGTGGGTCCTTCACACAAACAGGGGAAATAACATTTGCAGGAATGGGAAAAAGTGACTCATCTTACAGTAACTGGAGTCCTTTGAGATGTGCTGTCCATATACACATTGCACTATTGGCGGACATGAGCAGTACCCAGAGAGTCCCTGTGCTCCACATAAAGGGCATATAAGGGCAGCATGCACCAGTGCTCCTCTGTTTCTTCTGAACTGCAGAATCTGAAGGGTAAGGACGCCAAAGTTGAGCAGATGGAGGGTGTGAGGAATGTGCATGTGAGTAACATCTCTCCAGTGAAGCTGATGATGATGCTTGAGCTCTAGTTGAATGAGCCCAAGGAACCAAGTGGCTCTACTATGGCTACTTCACAGCAGGTCTTGGTGTAGTTGGAGATTCAGTTTGATGGTCTCTGTATTGATATGGCTGATCCCTTTATTCTTTTTGCAAAACAGACAAATAGCCTTTGAGAATATGAGAATGGTTGTGTCCTATGCAAACAGAGGCTAATACCCTCCTGCCATTTAAGAAATGTAGCGTTACTTCTGATCTTGAGGCAAGAGGCTTGGAAAAGAATACTGGCAAGTGGAACTCAGTAACCACTTTTGTCAGGAACTTGGAATGTTTCCTTGAGATATCTTATTGGAATAGAAGATTGCAAAGGGAGGGTCAGCCATCAGTAATTGGATCTCTTACCCATCTTGCTGATGTGATGGCCATCTTCGCTGAAGTGTAAAAAGGAACAGGTAGCAAATGGTTCAACTGATCTGCTCATGAAGGATTGAACTACTAAGTTGAGGCCCCATGGTGGAATGAGGTACTCGATCGGTGGGAATACGTCAATCAGCCCGTTTAAACATTTCATCATAGTCACGTGAGAAAATAGTGTGTTTTTCCAGTGGGGGTGGTGAGCTGAAAGTGAACCCTGACTGAACTCCAATGACAAAATTATTTTTCTTTAGTTCTAGCAAATAATCTAAGCTTTGAGGTATCAAAGAATTGTGAGCAACAATCAGCCTTCTACAGCACCAGTGGGAAAACCTTGTCCATTCTGGCAGGTAGGTTTTTCTTGGCGACCCCTTCCTGGTGTTCATTCCTCACTGGAGGACATCAGGCATATTCTACCAACAACATGCACCCAGGAAGGATTTCAGTTCTAGATATAGGATCTCTGCCTTGTTCTGTGACATGAAGTCTGGGAGCAGAGGTGGGTTGGGAGGTTAACAGGTATAGCAGGTCTGTGAACCAAAATTGGCAAGGCTATGCCAGGGCTATCACAATCAACTTGTATGAATCTTGCTGTTGACCCTTGCAGAGCACTCTCAATATCAGAGGATAGGCGTATATTAAGGTCCCTGACCCTGGAATCAGGAATGCATTTGCCAGGAAGCCCAGGCTGATGCCTCCCCTAAAACAAAATATTCAACACTTCCTATGACCCCATGTGGCAAACAAGTCTATCTGGAGGTGACCCAAGAACAGAGTTCTTGATCTCCCAGTAGTGATTCTGGAAAAAGTGCCCACTCAGTTTGCCTGCCAATGTATTTTAAATACCTGGTAAGTATATTGCTGATAGGACAATCTAATGTTAGATGCATCAGGTCCAAAACCTGACAGCATCTTGGCTCTGCATTGTTTTTTGATGTAGAACATGGTAATTGTATTGTCAGTCCATTATCCATACCAATTGTCCTCTGATAAGTTTGAGAAGTCTTGAAAGTTTTGCATCAGCTCTGAGGCTGATGTGCATCCTTGCTTCCCATACCATCCAGAGGCCTTGCACTTTGAGTAATCATATGAACCCCACCCCCTCCCCTTAGTGATGCATCTGTCACTATGTGATGGGTGTGTGTGTGTGTGAAGAGAACGGAAATCAATCCCCTTGCAGATGCTTAATGAGTTTTTCCAGTGTGTTCAGGGAGGACAGAACTAGAGAAGACACACAAAGATGCATTACTAATTATGACTGTTGGGCAAGTATACCATCTTCAACTGGTGAAGTCTGGCATGTGGTGTCACAAAGGTGACATAGAATACATGTTCTAGTAGCCATGAGACAGATCCTTGCTATGGTATTTGGGTTTTGTTCCAACTGACAGATGAGGGACAGTTGGTTGTTGAATCGGTCCTGAGGGATGTAAACCACAGACTTGGTGGAATTTAAGACTGCTCCTATGAATTCAATGTTCTGGACAGGAATCAGGCTGGATTGCTGCAGACTGACTTTTGAGGCTAAGCTGCAGCAGAGGTATAGGGTAGAGGCAGATGGAGTCTGAGGCGCGTTGAAGAGGAACTCATATTCAATGTCTGTTGGGAAGAGGGGGTGTGCCACTTGGCATAGGAAGGGCTGATAATTCTCCACTTAGTACCACCACTGTCTGCACAGTGTTGTTGAAGGCTGTGGTTTAGATAGGGGGCAGTAAAGGCAGTTTGCATGACCATTGGTTATGGGCACGGGCCCTTTGCATGTGGGGCAATACTTAAACCCAGGAGACACAGATGAGACCATCCTGGGTCTTGACAAGAAGTCAAACTAAGCTAAAACTTATCTAACCAGAATATACTGTAAAACTACTAAAGCTATTAAAAACGGTCAACATTATTAATTGTGCAGTAGGAAGCTGCTGGCAGTTGTACAGGCAGTGAGCTCAGTCTGAAGCCAGATGTGATTAAGAGGAATGGAGGAGTGCAGTGCGCTCTGCCCTCACATGCCCTCAATATGGAGCATAAGAACTCTCAGGGCACACGTGTGAGGTCTAGGTACTGCTGACTAAATACTCTGGGCTCAAGTGCATGATGCAAATGTGCATATGGACAAGCAATGAAGGAGAATACTATACTGAGGACGTCTCAGGGGTAGGTCTAGTACATAGCACTATCTAACTCATTTTTGGAAGCTTAATAGGTTTCAAGTTGGTGTCCCTTACAAAACCCAACAAACCTTTTAGTCCTTCTTTATACAAAGGTGCAAGAAAGTGCATAAACTTTATCATTCAATCTCCCATACCTCACTAACTGATAGGATTTTGCTCAAACTTTCCAAGACAAAATTGCTTTTGTACAGAGACAATGCATGGAAAATTTCAGCCCTGAAGATGAATGCTTTGGAAAGATACGAGTGTGTAAGAACAGGTTTATGCTAGACATTGTTTTTAAGTCTGCACTACAGAAGGCACTGCCAACCAGCGGTGTAATTTAGGCTAAGAGTCTTTAACTGATAAATACTTATTTTTACACAAAAGGAAACATAAAAAGAACAGGAGTACTTGGGCATCTTAGAGACTAACAAATTTATTTGAGCATAAGCTTTCGCGGGCTAAAACCCACTTCATCAGATGCGTGCAGTGGAAAATACAGTAGGAAGACAGATATATACACAGAGAACATGAAAACAATGGGTGTTACCATACACACTATAAGGAGAGTGATCAGTTAAGGTGAGCTATTACCAGCAGGAGAGAAGGGGAAAAAAAAACCAAAAACCCACAACACTTTGTAGTGGTAATCAAAATGGCCCATTTCCAACAGCTGACAAGGTGTGAGGAACAGTAGGGGGGAAAAAGTTTTACTTTGTGTAATGACCCATCCACTCCCAGTCTTTAATTTAATGGTGTCTAATTTGAAAATTAATTCCAATTCAGCAGTCTCTCGCTGGAGTCTGTTTTTGAAGTTTTTTTGTGGTAATATTGTGACGTAAAGAGATGGCAACCAATAGCGCCATGTAGAAGCGTGTACACACACACACACACACACACACACACAGAGCTTTGGACTTGAAATGTGGGGAACAATTAATTGCACAACTTGCTGAGCTGTAACACATCTGAACTCAAAATCTAAACAGACAGTATATTTCTGATGCTACTAATTGCTTTATTCTACTGCTTTGGCTTCAAAGGTTCCTTGGTAAAGTTTGCAGTAAGGCCTAAAATAATAATTAAACAAGCAACATGAGAGCACAGGGAGCGCCAATCAACATAAAAGGGGTTAAAATTGTTTAGAAAAGATGCTAAAATTACTTACCATTCTGTAGTTCAAGATACACAGCCAGTAGAATGGCCTCCGGAGGAATTTCTTTGGGATGGATCAGTGAAGCAGCCTTATCCCAAAATGAGAGAGAAAAAAGGTTAACACCACAACAGATAATTCAACAAGAAGGAAAATACCAGCTGGCAGGATAGTTATAAGACAGGGCAACAAACAAACCAAGGTACTATTTTTCAAATATAAATACCTGCCATCAGGTCCATGTATGCAAAGAGGATGACAGATGATCTGCCTTGTAAGAATATTTCGCACCTCTACTCTGAGGCACCATCTGCTTTTTACATACATACATGACAAATATAAATGAGTCATTCCTGAGCCAATCTGAAGGTTTTGTTTGTTTTTTCTTGGAGGGGTGATTTCCCAGATGAGCAATTCATTCAAAATCTCCCTACAGTCACATGACCAGATCCTCCGTTATGAAGCTAATAAACCTATTCAGATGTGCACCAGCTAGGGATCTCTCTCTCTCTCTCTATTCCCAAGCTGCAGCAGTTTGAGAACACAGTGAAATGTCATTGTCTCAGCCAATCAGAGTGCAGGAATACCATACAGTTACTTAGTTCCCTGTGCTCAGCCTGGTTGCCAATGATTTGTACAGATGTTTATTTCTCAATAATCATATAGTATTTGATTCCCCATACTCTGATCAGCTGACAGAGGTAGCCTACAAGGATTTCATGATCACAATACAATTATTTCTCAAAAAAGTGTGTTTTAAATATGCAGCTCTCCGATCAGTCACTCTGATCTCTGTGCTCTGACTGGTTCCTATACTCAGAAAGCTCGAGCACAGTGTTATTCCTTTCAGTCAAAGCAGAAAAATTCTCACGATTAACATGCAAAGAAAAACAGCAAGGGCTGTCAAGCCTCTGAAAGGGAAAATGTTATTAAATATTTGACTAATTTCCCTCCTCTTCATCCTTCAACCTCAACTTCCTTCCCTCTACAGCTGAGCAAGCATCATTGTTGTATTTGTGTTCGTCTTGTTTACACTGGACGAAAACAGCCCTTCTCCTAGTCAACTTTGAAACGTGTAAACAAATATATTGCAGCTATTCAAACAAAAGCCTTGCTAAGCTATGAGGAAAGGAAGTAAGGAAGAAAAGAATGGTAAAAAAGGAATGATGATGGGGGAGGAAAGGCTATGATTTAAAAAAAAAAAATAATTTCCCTTCCTGAAGTTACTTTGAATTTCATTTTGAAGTGTGAACAATTAAATATTTCCAACACAACAACAAAGATGCTTCTCATTAATCACCAACTGGTAGACTCAGGGGCCTCCAAGTTTATTTGCTATAAAACCCCTTAGCCTCACAGTTTGTTCAGCCCAAAATACAGCTATTACTTCACTAAAAAGGGAGAACACTGCAATTATATTAACTGAACCTGTACAAGTGCATTTGGTTTAATACCCCCTCACAACACACACACATTCCTGAAAAGTCTGGGACCATATTTGTGAAAACTAAAAACACGGGACAAAACGATTCTGTATAAAAAGCTCTAGTCCAAGCAGTACAGTTAAAAGACTAAACAGCAACTTGGGTAACTTGGTAGCAAAAGTGCTATTTCACCATTTGATTTGCCCTATTTCTCTCTGCAATAAAATCCAATGGTGTCCCTGCCCATTGTTTTTCTAGTTGGTTTCACTGTGTTGAAGACAGGCTGTTTAAATATGCACAGTGAAGTAATTCCCTGTATCCTCTCTTTCACACATGGTGGTAGTTACATGTAGCACCCAGTGACATGGATCTGCTCTATTGAAAGGAAGGAAATGAACAGCTTTGAATAGCTTCAACTTCAATTTCTTCAACTTCAGTGTAGTATCCTGTTTTGGACAGTGATTAAATTATGACAGCCTAAGTTATTCTGCAGAGAACCCTTTTTAGTTTTACACAGAGGAGAGCTGCTACACAGAGGGAAGAAAGGAAGAGGCAGTAAAATCTAGAAAAACTGTAGGAAACTGAACTCCAAGGATAATTAACTCCCTCAGCCTCAGGAAACCCCTAACCTTTCAGCACAAGTATTTGCACATTTTTTGTAAGTACTCCACAAGTGAAATTCTTGCATTCAGGCAGCAGAAATGGGATGTTTGTGTTTAGATTTTGATGTGACAGATAACAGCTATAAAGCATCCTAACTTCCCACCAAGGCAGTTGAACTGCTTTACAGTCTTAAAAGTAAACTAAAATCAAGTTTTAGCAGTCCAGTGTTTGGACCCAAAGCACCACAAAAATTCTACGTTTAAGGGCAATAACTATCACCGGTTTTGGGAACAATTAAGTGTCAGATTAATTTTAAACCCACCCACAAACAATTTAAGGCAAAATGTGAAGAAAAAGGCTAAAATTACAGGCTTAATTGACTGCTTTAGAGAGTTTGATGCTTTTGGCTTCCCTTTAGCCATCCCTATGTTTTTTAAAACAATGAAGCTAAAAGGGATGTTAGCATGATGCTTGACATAATTGAGAACAACTTCATTAGAACTAATCCAGAACAGCTCATTTAAAATCGTTCTAGACCATCGTATCAACATGCATTTAGATAGAACACCCAAGAGAAATTCACCTAAGCAGACAAACAGCTTTGAAATCAGGTGAATACATAAAGACGTGATTAAAACATTAATATTGGAAACATTTTTTAGGGTTATCTTCTGGCTGAAAATATATAGCAAGCTTTAACTGAGCAAGTTTGAGAATCCTAGGAAGGATAAAGGGGAAAGATGAGGGGGGGGAGGAAAGGCTATAATGTTTTCTTAAAAAAACATTTCCCTTCCTGAAGTTATTTTGAAGTTTCATTTTAAAGTGTGAACATAAATATTTCCAGCATAACGACAAAGATGGCTCCTATATAAGAGAACAGTACATAAAGCTGTCTTGAGGTTTGTTTTTTCACCTGGTGGAGACACTTGCGAGCTTTATCATATTCACTTCGCAAGCAGTAAGCACTGCCAAGGTTAAACAACATCATTGTTCGTGCAGAAGTGACTGAACTGGGATAACACTGGGGTGTCTGCTTGCCAGCTGAAAGAAAAAATAATCAAAATTATTTCACACTTTTGATTTCATTCCACACCATGGCAAGACAAATGCCTGCATTACTTCTGGATTCTGGAGCTATTACTTACAAGATTCCATCACCTCATTTTCTCCTTTGTCTGACCCTGTAGAGACAAGAAAAGCCAGAATGTTCTGTGAGCCTTCTTAAGGCTTTCAAAAGAAAACCCTATCGTTTTATGACAGCAGATTCAAGCTGTACTTTCCCTTCATAGACAGATTTTCTGGTTTACCATAGTCAATCAGCTTGTTAGAACTCGTGGACCATTTAGAAAGCTTTCAATTTTCATTTAAGGGGTTTGCTTATCTAAAAACATCTTTTAATTCTACAGTATAATGATGGGCAATAAAGTTTAAACTGCAAATGTGCCATTCAAATCAGAACTGCTACTGAAGGCTGAACTGTATTGATGGGCTCTAACAGTAGCTGTTATTACATTCCCCACCCCACCCACCAAAAGCGTTGGAAGATTTAAGATACAGATTTAACCATCTTCCTTCTCATATCCCCACAGTGTACGTCAATGTCATTTAAATTCTGAAAATACGCACAGAGGATGAAAAAGGGTGAAGTGTTAGTAGGTCAGAGGCCCAAGCATTAACTGTAATTACATATTTAATAACAAATTTCCAACAAATGATATTTAGACAAACTGATGAGCAATACATTAATTGTGTGTATTTGTAATTTAGTTCAAAATACACACAAGGTAAACCAAAAACTAAGGACTAAAGAACAGACCATCCGCCTCACAAAAAATGCTGCAAATTTATATATGTTGCGAGTTACAGAAGGAAAGCAGCTGAAAGCACGACCGGTTCTAATCAGGTGTAGACTCATTAACCTTGATCCTGCTCGTTTGAAGAGATCCCCAGGGAAACATCAGTGACGTTCTCAGGGTTCAAGTGAGTAATGGCATCAGAGATTCTGTCTAGAGAGATGAGAGCCTCTGCTGCATACAAATGGCCAAGAAACCTACAACAGCAAACATTCAGATACAAATTCCACTTAGACAAGTCTCATTACCACATTACTGTTTCAGAAGAGAAACTGGATGTATTTCTTTACCTGAGTGACAGTTAGCTGCATTGAAAATATTATGGAGACACTTTTGCAAGTGACAGTCATTTAATTTTTTGTAGTATTGGAGTCTAAAATGGCAAACACTTGTGCATGTGAGTAGTCCCAGTGAAATCAGTCGTGCACAAGAGTTTGCAGGATCAGGGCTGTTCTCTATTTAATAATAAATAGCACTTATGTAGGACTTTATCCATTCAGATTGCTATTCAAAAAACATTATTTAATTCTCACAACATCCTTGGGAGGTTGGTATTAGTTTCTCCATTTGCCAAACGGGAACAGAGACAATGGCTAAGTGATTTCACACCCAGAAGAAAAACCACCAACCTGCTACTAGAGTCAGTTACTTAAAAAATAATTGGTATATCTCCTATCTCCTAGAACTGGAAGGGACCTTGAAAGGTCATCAAGTCCAGCCCCCTGCCTTCACTAGCAGGACCAATTTTTGCCCCAGATCCCTAAGTGGCCTCCTCAAGGATTGAACTCACAACCCTGGGCTTAGCAGGCCAATGCTCAAACCACTGAGCAATCCCTCCCCCGAACAAAACTGCAAGCATAAATTTATACCCCAAAGAGGGAATATAGGCTGTCAATTCTTGCGCTGTCCTACAAGCCTGTAAAGCACCTAGCATAATGGGATGCCCATTCCCAACTAGTGCTCCTGGGAGCTACTGCAATACAATTACCAACACAGAGATGTTTATGATGTTTTCCATTTTTAGCTTAGCACAAGTAATCTGCATTTTTTTAAATTAAAATGTTCTAATTAAGATTGAATATTAGAAATTACCACAATATGCACATTAACAAGCAAATATTAAATTTAAAACAAAAAAGTTGAATACACATTTTATATACATGTGTAAGACATGTAACAATATAGAATCCATTTCAAATTACAGCAAAGTTACTTTGTTTTGAGTTAATGATTAGCACGCACAGGAATTTGACAGTTTGAATTAAAAGGCAAAGCAATTATAATATAAACTATCCATGAACTGAAGCATTTTAATCTGAAGCACATAATCTAAGAAGTCAGAGAGAGTCATCACAACAGACTGCCAGCTCCCTCCATGTAATTTACCCCCTTCAGTAACAAGAAGAAAACAAGCATAATTACCACAGAGAACAGCTAATTTCGCAAGGCAAGGAATGTAAATGGCTGTCTTTTGCTTCCAAACATTACTCTGATCTGTTATTTCTCCATTTGGGGCACAAATAGTAGCATACTCATTACAAAGCAGTTTGTAGTGGACTTCTAAATTTAATAATATTTGGGTCATAAAAGGACTGTACAAAAGCTACAATGAAGTAACATTAGGCATGTAACAAAAACAAAATTAAGATCAGTTAATTTCTTGACATGAGTGGGTTTAGCGTGTATATTGCCAGCAAAGTACTATAAGCATGACTGGATTAACTCATTCAGTCATATGTATGTATGGCAACAGATTTGTGAAACCCACCATGAAATATCACTGATAGCCAGGGAGTGAAGGATAGGGTTCAAGATCATTTGTTTGGTTTTTTAAAACAAAAAGCCTTCAGAATTGTATGACAATAACATGACCAAATATTACACAAGGGCAATCTATTCTGTAAATGTAGTTGGATTTCTTTCAAAGTATCTTGCTTATCTTTTGGAAGTTAAAAGCCCCTTTGAAGCTAATTTGCACACTGAATACCCAGAAAGTAGCAGTCTTTGTGAAGAGCAGTTATTGCTCATTCACAGCAGTTTTAACATTAAATACATATACAAATAAGTAACTAGCACTTCCATAGCACTTTTTTCCTGTAGGGCTCAATAAACGTTACAGAAATAGTAAGCATTGTTATCCTCATTTTGCAGATGAAGCACTGAAGCTCTGTCTCACAAAGTCAGTCAGTCAATGGCAGAGCCAGGAATAGAACCCAGGCCTAAAACATCCACTTTGGCGCCCTAGTCACTGGACCAAACTGCCTCTTCAGGATTAACACGCAGCACCAAAAAGTAGTTACAGAATCTGACCATTTCAATTATACAGATTTCATATTCAAAAAGTTAGGCCCCATTCCTGCTTGTCAGTGAGTATTTTGCCACAGACTTCAAGGGGAACAGGGTCAGATCTAATATTTGCGTTCTTAGACTTAAAGGCAGAACTGGCAACAAGTTAAAAATGTTGGCACTTCAACTCAGACTCTTCCAGATACCAAGGGCAAAAGAATGGTCATCCAGACTTACTTAAGAGATCCTGACAGCTTTGGCTGCTGAAGAAGTTTATCTGCATGATTCAAAGCCATAAGGTTATCACCCAAAGCCAGAGCAACATAAGCACTGCAGGCAAGTATTGAGCACCTGGAGGAGGAAAAGAAAAGGAAAATGTTGTAGTTTCAAATCCAAATGTAACTGTCCAATTCTTGTATTAATAAATACATATAGAAAATTCTCAAAGACATGCTGGGTCCTTTTAAGAGGATTTTGGCACAAAGAACAGCTAAGCCATTGGGATAGCTAGCTGATTATTTGATATACCTATAAGAAGGCCGTAATCCTTTTTTCAGATCACACCGTTTCAGACCTGACTTCTCTATGGCACACATTACAACAAACGTAATCTGTAACATCGCGCAAGGGGTTGGTTTTCATAGTTTTAAGCAGTTCAAGAGGGCCTGTTGCCTGTCAACAGTGATTTGGATGCCAAACTTCAAATCTGTGAAGAGGCTGAATGGCTGGAATAACCATGTATAAATTCAGGATTCCTACATAACAACAGTACATGAACATTTAGCAGTCTATGAAAAGTCCTATCTTAATCTCCAGAAAACATGAGCTTTTAAAAGCTAAGTTATACCATTTTCTCCAAAGCAACTGTACTATAGTCCAGGAACCTGCAACAGGAAATATGTTAAAATGCTCTGCACATTTAGGCTCAAATATTTTGACTACAAGTACTCACTGGATGGAATAGAATTTGTCCAGCAAAATAAAGTTCCAAATTCTCACTTTATCAACACTTTATAATATTCAGAAAATCCACACAAATTATACTTTGATTTTATTACTCATGTTCTGGATTCTTTTAGCCTTGAATTTCAGTTGATATATGTTCCCATTTTATGAAGCAATAAAAAGTGATACTGCAAGTTTGCAGATTTCTGCATCATGTAACTTGATATGTAATCTCCTTGCATCACAGATTTATTGTAATAAGCCTTTTATTTGAAAATTGTTAACAGCTACGTGGGTCAATCATATTGATACTTTCTAGTATTTGTACTGTATGAATGTGACCATAAAATCTTAAAGTATTAAAAGTAACAGTCTGAAGTTTTCTACACTGATTCCACTATTTTAAAACTGAAAACACTGATTTCAATACATAATTGTAGTGCTGTATCAGAAGATTCTATGAGATAAAAGTGCCAGAGATATTTAACTACACAGTCTTTTAGATGTTACTTGTGCAGTTTCATGCATTTCTAAAGCACAAGATTTCCTGAAATTCTTGTAACAAAATCTGAACCTCGCATTCCACATCTTCAAACAATAGTCCCACATCAGGATGTCAGCATTAGGTCAAGCTTTTATAGCTTGTCATTTTTTTCCTTCTCCACCCCTCAAACACAGCACTTTGGAATATTTTCCACTTCATAAAACATAGTCCAATGTAGGCTTGCTTTGTCTTCAGGGCATGAGCCTTCACCTTCCTTGCCTTGGAACTCCCTGCTGCAAGAACAGATTCTATCCTTCTGCAGGGAGGAAGAATGGATCCTCAGACAGGTCTCATGTTGGGAGTTGACAGAAGAGTGCATTTGATTCTCCTGTCAGGAGGTGGGCTATTACAGCAACAACTTTCTGGCAACTGTCAAACCTACTTTTGGTCCAGCAGTAAGTTATGTCTTTATTCCTGTTTCCCAGGAGGCCTGCTCTTTAATTATACACAAGCACTATAAGAAACTTCTCCACTATTTTCCCCACCCTCTATTCCTCTTTTCATGTGACATATGAGCATGATAATCTGAAGACGCACAAAAGCTTTCAAGAAAGGGAGGAAGGCTTCCACCTCAGCTCCCTAAAATATTCTTGAAAGGTTGCCAATAAATAAAAGAAATAGGACTTTCTCTCGTACTGAATTCTAACTGGCATGTTTTCTTCTATCTCAAGGGAGCATTACTTTTAACAAGGAGAATGGTAAAGGTATTTAGCTGATAAAACTAATCTGTATAAAAAGGCCAAGCCTGTACTGACAGAGTTGTTACTCTACATCTGTCCGAAGCCAAAATTTGCTCTCTCCCCTCCACATCTTTCTATATGTTCAATTTTTTAAAATTTTATTTATTTATTTTAAAAAAGACACTTATTTGCCATCACAAAATTACCCTCCACTGGAAATGCTACTGGTCTGGAAACGCTCATTAATTAGTATTTTAGGAAAGAGACACCGCACAGCAACAGCCAGCTAGAGAAGAGCAAGATGTTTACATCAAATTTTCTTGCTTGCAGTATTATTCCTCTCACACTCTGATTCATTGTCAAACCTGTTAAACCAAACAGTCAACAGATCTGACAGTTAATCAGAGTGGAAGAATTGCATCACAAGGGAAAAGACAAACTAGTTTCTCCTCCCCCCCCCATGAGGATTCTGAGAAAACTCCACAGGCTGCCTTTAAGCACTGGAAAGTCCCAGCATTAGTCTGCTTCTCTGTTCCCTAAAGTTTCGTTTGCATTGGAAAAAAAATTTTTTTTTAAACTGCCAGATTATGTCAAACAACCTGTTGTGCAGGACTTGACAATAAGATATGTCAGCCCTCAAAGAGTCAGTTTACTGAACCTAAACCAGATACTGAAATTAGCTTAATCCATGTAAAAAGGCTAACCAGGATAAATCCAGTCATTCAAAACTGATTGAAGGGGAGAGCTACAATGACATACAGTGCAACTCTTTAAAGATATATCAAACAATGGAATTTCCGGAATAATATGGAGGAAAGTCTACAAGCTGAAATAAATACAGAATACCAAATTAAACACAACATTGCCTATCTTTACTCTAGTCACATTTCAATATGGCCAAATGCAAGGTCACACAGAATGCAGACCCTGCTTGCACGACAGGAGACTGTTCTGGAAAGCAGTGATTCTAAGGTTTTCCACATTTAAATGCTACAGTGGTACAGCTGCACTACTGTGTCTCTTCAGTGTAGACACTACCTACGCTGACAGGTTCAGTACTCTCGTTACTGTAGGTAATCAACCTCCTCAACGGACGGTAGCTAGGTTGATGGAACAAGTCTCTGTTAGGCTTTGTATACACAGGGACTTAGGTCGATTTAACACTGCGGTCCACAACCTTTTTTGTCTGGCGGGTGCCGGACGACGAGCCACCGAGGACCGTGGCCGGCGGACAAGCATCCGCCGAAATGCCACCGAGAAGTGGCAACGTCAAGAGGCGTTGCTGCCAAGAAGCAGCGTCATCAAGAGGGATCGCCACTGAAATGCCGCCGAAAATCAGCGGCATTTCAGCAGCAACGCCTCTTAATGACACTGCTTTTCGGCGGCGGCATCTCTTGACGTCGCCGCTTTTCGGCAGATGTTTGTCTGCCGGCCAGTACATGGGCGCAGATAGATGCCCCGGCGGGCACCACGGCGCCCATGGGCACCACGTTGGGGACTACTGATTTAACACCACCACTCGGTGGCGTGGATTTTTCATACTCTTGACCAATGCAGTTAAATCAACCAAGTTTTCTAGTGTAGACTAAGCCTAACAGACTTGAGGGTCACAGTGGATAAATCAGCTGAACTTGAGCTCCTAGTGCAATGCAGTGGCCAGAAGGGCTAATGCAACTCTTGGTCATATGAACAGGGAGTACTGAGCAGAAGTAAAGAGATTCTAATACCTCTGTATTTAGCCCTGGTGCAACTGCTACAATGATATTGTGTCCAGTTCTGGTGGTCACACTTCAAGAAGGACATAGATAAACTGGAGAGGGGCAGAGAAGAGCCATGAGAAAGATGTAAGGATTGGAGACTAAGCCTTAACAGACTTAAAGAGCTCATAAAAACATAAAAATGGCCATACTGGGTCACCCCAATGGTCCACCTAAACCAAAATCCTGTCTTCCAACAGTGGCCAGTGCCAGATACTTCAGCTCAATCTATTTAGCTTAACAAAAGAGAAGGTTAAGGGGTGACTTGATCACAGTCTACATAGGGAACAGAAATTTGATAAGAGGGCTCTTCAATCTAGCAGATAAAATATAACAAGATTCAATGGCTGGAAGCTGAAAATAGACAAATTCAGGCTAGAAATTAGATGCAAATTTTTAAACAGTGATGGTAATTAACCACTGACAATTTACCTAGGCTTGTGGTAGACTATTACTGGAGATTTTTAAATTAAAAGGTCTGATGTTTTTCTATGAGTTCTGTTATGTAGGAGATCCGACTATACGATAAAAAATGGTCCCTTCTGGCCTTAAACTCTATTAATCTATGAACTCTGAAACAGGACCTGAAACTTTCTACAATACCACAGTCGATAGGAGACAGTAGAAATAGTATTGTAACACTAAAAGTCAGAATTAGAGAGAGAAAAGACAACACAGGATTATTCTCTACAGTATATCTTATAGTGCTTTGTTCAGTAACTGAGTTCCTACTTGTCATAGTTTCTTCCCTTTATTCATGCTCCTGAAGCTACATTGTTTTCCCTCCCAATCTGTAGCACTTTTATTAGCATCACACATGTCCACAGCCAGCCATCAGAGGAGCAATAAAACTTCTGAAGAGGTTTCCTAAAGCAGAAAATTCACTATGACTTGAGACCACGATTTAATGATCTATCAATATAGAAGATTAGTAAAATAAGAGATTTTTAGCTGCACTAGGCCTAAAAAGAGGAAGACTAGGTAAATAAAGTATGTTTGTCCATCAAAAGAGGCACCAACAATTCTCTTGATCCCTATAATCGTTTTTACAGCACTTTCACATGTAATCTGTGGTACAGAGAGGATACATCAGGTTCAGTGGAGCCTAACAGAATTGGGTTGTTCTAGCACATTAAAACATTGTATGGAATTCTACTGGGCAGCAAAAAAGGTAAAGAGATTGACTTCCTAGTCAAAGTATGCTAAGTATGCAGAAGCTTGGAGGCTGAAGTAACTATTACAACTCATTGAAAATCCAGAATTTGAAACTCAGAGAGAGAGAGAGAGAGAGAGAGAGAGAGTTAAAACAAAACAAAAAAAAACTATGCTTAGTTACTTTGTGCAATTGCCAAATAACTGGAATGTAAAAGTTTAAGACAACTAGCAAGTTCAGTATGTATGGTAAATTACATATTAATTCTAACTATCCTCACAAACCCCTCTAAAATGACAAGATTTTTTTGTTTGTTTTAAAACTATGATGATATAAGCAGTTATGTACAAAACACATTCAAAGCTATTTAAAAGCACATTCAAGTATTAGGAAAGATGAAGTTTTCTAGTCCAACTAGCTGACATCATAGTAAATCTAAAGAATATGCAACATTTTTTCCCTGAGAGAGCATCTTTGCTGGCTCTTGGAATTTTCTATTAATTTTAACTGACCAACAAGATAAGAGTTTTAATCTTTTTAGTTTTACTTTTAACAGCTCCTCTTCCAGCAAAACTGAAGGCAGTTAGTTCTGTACAGAATCAAATGTTAACTGAGTTTTACACAGCCACATGCAAAAGCCCAGAAATAGTTTACGTTGACTCAGGCCCTAAGGATACCAAGTCCCAGGGTTTTAACTATCAGTCAAAGCAAATATGACAAGAACTAAATTAATGTTTTTCTTCTCTTTTCCTTTTTTGATATGATGTTCCTTACCAGAAGCAGTAAAATAATTCTTGTACTGACAAGTTTTTCCTGACATGCTGTCAGGTTACATCAATAGATAACAATGGCTGATTGTGAAAGAAAGGATTACATACATTCATTTTCTCACAACATGACACTATGTAATAATTTTGACATATAGTAGTCATATTTTACACAACAGAAAAAAGAGCCATATAATTCGTTTATATTTTAACCCAATATCTTCCATCTCAAGTATTATACTCCTCTGTTTAAAAACAATCAAAATATCAGTAATGACTCCTCACTCACTCCAACAAAAATGTTCTTTAATTGACTAAAGCTAGATTTTCTGCACATATCTGGAGCAAAGCAAATGTTAAGCTTGATATTATGACAACAGGTTAGCCAGGGGTTAGCCTAGAAGACAGTATATACCTCATAACTTAAATAAGAAATTACTGTATGCTTTGACAGAAAATAAAAACACAGTTAAAGCAGATACCTTTTGTTTTTAATATAAATTCCTGTTCATAAACATGTCCTGGACAGAGAAAAGAAACCCAAGTCCTGCATTCATTTCCCCATTTTAAAAAAATCCCCAAAACTTGACTAACATGGCAAGGTTTGTAATCATAAGAGCTGTAACAGGCTGGCAGCATCTGCTGGAAACTACTTACAATGTTAGCAGGTGTTGATCCTGCTGGGAAAAAATTACATGGCTTCCAAGTGACTTGTTACCCCCATCTGGATATCTGGGAGACAGAATGGGTCTGTAGAAAGAGCACCTAGACTGTGGGCCAAGTAGTCTAAAGGAAGAGAAGGTTACTCCCCCTGTGCAGTAACTGAGGTTATTTGAGATGGTTCTCTCTTTGGGTGCTTCCCTGTAGGTGAATCTGCACCCCTGCATTTGTAATCGGATATTTTTAGTAGCGGTGCCTGGTTGGGTCACATATGCGCAGTCCCCATCTCATGCTGCCTCTGGGGGTTACATAGCGCTATGTGACCAACCTTCCCTCAGTCTTTAGAGTGAAAAAAAACCCTCCGAAGTAGTGGGAAGGAGAGAGGGTGGTGGACCACGCATAGGGACAACCATCTCAAAGAACCTCAGTTACTGCACAGGGGGAGCAACCTTCTCCTCTTCTTGAGGACTGTTCCTGTGGGTGCTCCACTTTAGGTGACTGTAGAGAAATGGCCTTCAGTGGAAGGGAGGGTCTTCGGAGTTGCAGTCTTGGCGGATGATAAAACCTAAAGTCCGAATAGAGTCTCTGATGATGAGTGCTGATCTGTGGCATAGTGCCGTTTGAATGTATGAGCTGATACCAGGTTGCTGCTTTGCAGATGTCCGTAATGGGCACATTGTTGAGAAAGGCTATCAAGGCATAGAGTGATCTGGTGGAATGTGTGCAGGTCCCCAGTGGGGGTTGGAGCTGTTGGTGATGATAAAAGTCCATGCAGTTGGAGAGCATTGTAAATAGCCTGTTTAGATAAATTGTTTGGTGATGCAAAGAAATAACTTTGGTGATTTTCTGAAAGTCTTTGTCCTCTCAATATAAAATGTTAGCACTCTTTGGACATCTAGAGCATGCAGCGTTGCGTCTCGTTTATTCCCATGAGGTTTTGAGAAGAATGATGGGAGATAAATAGCAGGTTTATGTCTAATGGGGATTCCAATGAGGACCAGAGGCCTTGGATTGTGTGGTTGTGCAGGTGTGCCCCCCAACCTAGCAGAGATGCATCAGATGTGAGTATCATCGACAGAAGGTTCTGTGCAAAGGGAATTCCGGCACAAACATTGTTTGGTTGCGTCCACCAACATAAAGAGTTTTTTTTGTTTTGTTTTGTTTTTTAAACTTTGGCTAGCATTGTAAGACATTTGTTAAGGCTGTGTCTGTGTGGAATATATAATGCATCACATGTGCAGTCTGGCATATTAGACAACAAATGTCGCTGCTGACATGTGGCCTAACAATTGGAGGCAGGTCCTGGCTGATGTCTGGGGACAGGCTTGCGTTGTGATTAGATTTATTCAAGTGCTAAACCTGTGTCAGGGCAGTGAGACTCTAGCCTCCAGACAGTCGAAGTAGGCCCCAATGAACTAATTTCTGCACAGATGTGAGTGTGATTTTTGTTTATTTATTTGTAGGCCTAGATGTGTGAAGAGAGCTACTGTCTTGAGTAGCTTCTAGTAGCTGCGTGGATAGGCAAATAGATGATTTCCCCTTCACCCTCATCGTCTTCATCGCTAGATAAAGAAGGAGTTGATCTGGGCGGTGTGGTAAGTTGGCTCAGTACCGAGTGTGCTGGAGTGAAGTCGGTACTGAGGAGGGGAGATTCTGGTGCTGAGGAGACTAGAAGATCTTTGTGGCAGAGAAACTGCTGTGATATTGAGAGCATGGTACCGAGGGTGTTGTCGGTGGTACCGATGCCTCTGCCGCAGTTGATGGTACCGGGGGTCATATGCTATGCGCTATAGAGGGAGAAGGTAGCGCTGGCCAGTGCTGCATGTTTAAGCTGCTCCAGCAGTACCGAGGGAGGGATTGTAGGTCTTCCTTTAATGCCTTTTCCCAAGCCAACCCATTTAGGGTCTTTTGCTCGCACAGTACCGGATGATCCTGCTGACTCGGAGGTAGAAGGTCTTGGTGCGCTTGGTACCAATGGGTACGGCTATGATTTTGTCATGGATATTTTTAGTAAGAGTCAGGGACAGGTCACAGGCAACAAACAAACAAAAAAAAATCACGGAAGCCGTGACTTGTCCCTGACTTTTACTAAAAACACCCTTCACAAAATGGGGAGGGAGGAGGGTCCAGCACCCTACCTCCCCCTGCAGTGACTGGGAGCTGCAGGGATCCCATTGCCCAGTGGCTGCGAGGGGTACCCTCATCGCCCTGTGTGGCTGGAGCTGGGGGAGGGGTCCCCCACCGCCCACAGCGGCAGGGGAGCAGTGGGAGGCCCCTGCCAGTGGTGGAGTGTGGGGAGCTGTGGCAAACCCCACACCTGCAGCTGCTGAGCAACTCCAAGGTTCCTCTGCCACTGACACTGGGAGCCGGTCAGTTGCTGGGCAGCTGCAGGAGTATCCCCCACCGTCCACAGAGGCTGGGCTGCTGCAGGGTCCCCAGTGTCAGGGAGGTCGCTGGAAGTCACGGATTCCGTGGCTTCCACAACCTGTGACATAATCTTAGCCTTACCAATAGGGTCTGCCAAGTCAGGGAATTCCACTTTTTGGCTGATTCCCAAGGAGGGGAGGTCAGAGCCCACTTCTTTGTCATCTTCTTGGCAGGGTGCTCCTTCCCCTAAGAGGGTGAAGGGGAACCTATGTCAAATGCCACCAAGGGAGACCATTGCCCAGGAGGGGCCCATGATCCCTGATCAGATCAGGGAACAAAGACTTCACCATCATGAGAAGTTTTAGCTGTATCTCTCTCACCTTCCTGGTACAGGCTTTCAAGTTGTGGCAGTGGGAGCACTTTTGGAGGTGTGTGTGTGACTCACCGAGGCAGCAGACACACTGAGTGTCTGTCACATACCAGGATTGAGGAGCGGCAAGTGAGGTAATGTTTAAAACCCGGGGAGCCAGGCATGCCCCTCAGAGTAGGGTTTCTCCTGTGAAGAAGGTAACTATTAGATAATGTTTTCACCTCTTAGCTCACTAAGGGAGATCCTAATAACTGAAACTTAAATTCCTAAGGGGAAAAAAAAGTTTTTTTGTTTGTTTTGTTTTTAAGAAAAAATAAAAGGGGGAGAGTAATTAAATTATTGATTTAACTTTAGAATACTAGTTAGTTAAACTAGAGAAAGATAAAGTACAGCGGCACTGCTAAGTGTTCCGTATCAAACCGAGGGCGGCAGAGAAGGCACTGGTGGGGGAGGGTATGTGTGGTCGCACAGCACTATGTAACCGCCAGAGGTGGCGTGAGACAGGGACAGGGCATGTGCGATGCACCCAGGCACTGCTACTAGAAATCTCTGATTACAAGCGCAGGGGCACAGATTCACCTAAAGTGGAGCAGGCATAAGGACACTCCTTGAAGAAGAACAGGCTAGAGTGGAGATTTGTTTTTGTTAATTTCCTAGTTAAAAACACCAAATTCCAGTAAGGGGTTGAATTTGACTCTACATAATGTGCAGACTTTGTTTTAGAACAGACTAGAAATAACACCTGTTCCTTTTGCCATCACTGTCCCCAAAAGCATCAGTTATACAAGAAACTGCTTTAATAATCCTGCGGGAATTGTGCACCAAAAAATTAAAAATTCTGTGCACAATATTTTAAAATTCTGAAATAGTCTGCATATTTTATTTGTCAAAATATCACAATATAATCACTCTAGTTTCAATTATTTTGGTAATTTATCTCAAAATACCTGTCAACAAGTATGTCAACAATATAGATAGCAGCAAAAAAGATTCCCCAGGAATAGAGAGTTAAAGCAGCCCTTACAATCCAGTTCCAGTTGTCCCATCAGGGAACGTGATGTGGTACGGCCCTGCCCTTCCTCACCCTTTGCCAGAGCTGGGTCTCCCAGGCCCTCCCCTGTCACCAGGAGAATGAGGATTAAGCCCACAGCCAGAGCAGGCAGCCTCTATCTCCCCGCCACACACACCCCGGGCTCTGCAGTGTCCAGCAGCCCCTAGTGGCAGGCAGCCAGCAGCCCCAATTCTGCAGGGGAAATATGGAATTCTGTGCAAATTCTGCATTGCGCAGTGGCACAGAATTCCCCCAGGAGTAATTTAAAGTTTCTAAACTTATTTACTGGAAGCTTTACACAGTGATAGGAAAAATCAGAAAGAAAGATACATAAGATTTGATTTTAATCAATCAGACTTGAGTTAGGAAAGGCCATGAAGAAGCTGAGAGTCTATTTATTCCTCCACCACTTAATTTTGTTTCTGAAAAGGAGAAGGGAGAACAGAAGCCTGGCCCATCACACCTTCACATTGCCCTGAAGGCCTAATGCTTGAAGCTTCTACTGCAAGTGCACTAATCTGACCCATTGTATCTGTGCAATGCTGTTGCTGATCTCCTGGTCTTTAATAGCCTCCATAGTTCAAGGGACTATACCCCTAGCTGTAATTTTACAACATGCAAGGCTCAGTGTGAGTCAGTGACAAATCTTGGTTTATAAATCAATTGCCTGACCATGACAAAACTTCATATTTTGTTTAATTTGTCCAATTTACTTCCATGCCAGAGTGGTTTTTTCTAGTTTTGGAAGGATGAAATGTCAAACTGTTTCTTTGCACATCTTTACTGGACTGATAAAGTATAAACCCCTCTTTGCTTGTGCATGGACCAGAGACCAGGGCTTCTGTATTAAAAGGGAGCACAAGAAATACAAGCAAAACTATTAAGTGTAAAATCTGATGTTGCTAAGCTCCTATTCTGGGCTTTCAGTTACTATTTAAAAAAAATAATAATAATAATCCCCCACACAAACCCAAAACACACCAGCACCACCACCACCACCACCACCTTCTGATGATTTTCACATTCCACTTTATCAAATGATATCACTTAGACTAGAGGGCAAGCAGCAGTATATAGACAGAAAGCAAAATTACTACAGGACTACATACACTTGAGGAATCCAGTTCAACAAAGCACTGGATTTTAAGCTCCCATGCATTTTAGTTTTTAATGCAGCCACATTTAACATTGGTACTTCTCCAATCCAGTTCTGAGGTAATGGGCAGGGATGACCAAAGAATGGAGATGTAATGGTCCCAGTGTGCGAGAGGTGGCTTTTTGCCGGAACCTTCCAGCCTGATGTTTTAATACACTAGAACATGGAATTAGTTGACCTGGGGTTTCCAGCAATGGCTTGGTTTTACTACACATAGCAAATGTATGCACTTCAGATTTTTTTTGCACTTAGAATAAGGTCATATGTGTATGTTTCTTCCCCCAAATGGTACACCCTGAGATTTCAGTCACTTGTGCAGAACTAAAAAGTGAAGCAATTGAGGAATCTGAGGTGAAAAACTACTTTTTAAAAGGTCAAAAACAACATGGGACAAAGATCATTTTTTCAAACTGAGTTTCATATTATGTACAAAGACTAAATATGATTAGACTAATAAAGCTTTAACATGCATACTTACTTACACTCTCATATACATCTCAAAATGTGAAGTCATGATTTAAAAAAATAAAATAAAATTATA
Source organism: Mauremys reevesii (assembly GCF_016161935.1). Taxonomy (NCBI): domain Eukaryota; kingdom Metazoa; phylum Chordata; order Testudines; family Geoemydidae; genus Mauremys; species Mauremys reevesii. Next base: position 75,710,445 of record NC_052624.1, on the reverse strand, counting down.
GAATCCAGACATGGGACAAACAATCATGCTTAGTTTGGTCTGCCACTTTGCCACATTCTGTACTCACCTACGTAAAAGGAAAACCAGCAGCAGACACCAGCAGCTGCCATTACCTACTATTTGCTTAACATTCAATGTATAAGCACCTATCACCTTGATGTCCAAGCACCATGTGTCTGAAGAATTGCTAATGGAAAACTAGTCAGTTACATGTTCCAGGGCTACAAGAAGACATGCTAGGGTGTAAGCTTTAAAAATCAACCATTTTAGCAATGTTAAAGGTGTCCCTTGTATTGGTCAGACCTTTAAAATGTACTAGTTAGCCCATTTTAGCTAACACATGCTCAAATCACATCTTTAAATCCTAGTCTAGATAACTCTTTAAAAAACCTGTTTTGATTATAGTCCTGATATATGAAAAACTACTATAAGTATGCAATAAGATTACTTTAATAGCTTTTAGTTGTCTTAACATCCTTCAGTGGAATATGCTAGTTTCTTAAAATAGATATGGTGGCTATCACATGTGGTTCAAAAACCTCAGTTCACTACCTTGTCACCTTTGTTATGGGAGTCCTGATGAGGAAGTGGGATATGCACTAACATTACTTTTATTTTCCATCTGTCCGAGAAAAATGGGATATTATAGGCTGACATTAAAGCTAGCCTTACTAGTGCTTTAGAAGGAAAAGGCAACATAATGAAATCTCAATCATTTCCATTAATGGCAGCAGGAATCACAGATTCTTAACTTTGTAAGGTGAGCATGCTTTTTTCTTTTCTTTTCTTTTTTTTTAATGTAGTAAAAGGGACATTAGACTTGTGTACAAACCTCAAAGCTACAGGTTTGGTTTTTTTTAACCTGTACCCTGCTCTTTATTGAGTTTTACTCTTTTAATTAAAAATGTAGCCATAAGGAAAGAAAGTAAACCTTCCTCTTAGATTAATATTTATCCAATTTCCTTGTAATCTGCCGATAGTTCACTCCATGCCTAGTAGCTGTGATGTAGTTTTTGAGTGCAATGTGACTTTTTTCTTTTTTTAAAACACTTTTCAACTACAATCTGACATTCTGCTTGTTTTTGTTAGTTTCAAGTTCCCAAGCAATAGAAGTACTTACCTTAAATTTTCTAATTCTTGTTTTCTCAGAGGTGAAGAAGGTGGAGCTGGAATGAATTTATCTCCTTCATGACTTTTACTGCTGAAATGAAGACAGCCTGTTAATTGCGAGCAGTGACCTTCGAGCCTTTAACAAAAAAAGAATGTAAATGCAATAACAATCACAGACACTAATCCTCCCTGCCCCCCCCCCTTTTTTTTTCTTTTTTTAAAAGGACAGCAAGAATCCCATGTTGAAATGGAAGCGGCTGGGCAAACAAAAGTGAGGACTGGCAACACTTCAAGCATTGATATCATTAACAATTCCAGTTTTGGGGGGAGAGGGCAGGGGAGGCAGATACAACCTTTTACCAACAAAAGAAAAAACACCAACACTACCTTACACAGCTTTAAGCTATTTTTAGAATTCTGTAGTAGAAACAACTAAAACTGGTAGATGCAGATTGCGTTGCGTTTGTATTAGAGATAGCTTCCTTCCTTTTAAACTTAAGGGAAGGACAAGAAGAGGCCCAGTACAATTTGAATTTTTAGCAATGTATGGTCAAATTAGAGGAATTCTTTATAATATTAATATATTTTTAAAAAAATACCACAAACCACACCAAGAATCCACTTATTTTTCAGTTAGTAAAATTCTAATGTGAAACTTGAAATACACACAAATATTTGGACAATCCAAGACGCATTTCCCTCTCAAAACTTGTATTTTCACTATTTCTTTTTCTTGAACAAAAATTTTGAAAGTTTAAAAGTGTCTGCTGCCAAAGATGGAAGGAAAGCTGCTTTCTGGATTGGCAAACATGGAAATGCAGTTTACAGTAAGTTGAAAAACAGCTTCCTTCTGAGGTGGGGAAGGCTACACTTGCATTTCTGCAGAAAAAGCAACAAAAATTGGATACAACAGACCAAGATTTTGGTTTAGATTTTTTTTTTTTTAATTTTTGCCCACTTCACAAACAAACAGTGAGACATTTTTCACCCAAGTCTAGTACTGCTTCATCTCTGCTTACCACAAGCACTACCTCATACATGTATAGATGAATGAGGTTATTCCAGTGCAAACTTCAAACCAAACATCAAGAGAAGTATAGAATTAAAGGAACCCTGTACCTAAAAGTTGTAGAAAACACACACACAAAACCACCCCCTTTTCACCAGGGGAATGTCTGTTACAAGGTCCAGGCTGTACAATATTTTCAGTAGAATGTCACCATCTTGGTTGTTCTATTGGCCCTACCTCCAAACAGACATGGTTCCCAGCTGAGAGGAATGGATGAAAATCCTTTCAGGACTTGGCAGTATGAATTTAGGAAGAGAATATTTAATTACTGGATTTTTGGGGATCAACAATGCTCCTTGGGATGTATAGTGACAATGTTAGTTATAGTATCAAAGGGGTAGCCGTGTTAGTCTGGCTCTGTAAAAGCAGCAAAGAGTCCTGTGGCATCTTATAGACTAATAGACGTTTTGTTTTGGAGCATGAGCTTTCGTGGGTGAATACCCACTTCGTCGGAGGCATGTAGTGGAAATTTCCAAGGGCAGAGAGGTAGGTAGGTGGGTGGGTGGGTGTGTGTGATATATATATATATGCGCAAGCCAGAAGCAGGCTAGAAATAACGAGGTTAGTTCAATCAGGGAGGATGAGGCCCTCTTCTAGCAGCTGAGGTGTGAAAACCAAGGGAGGAGAAACTGGTTCTGTAGTTGGCAAGCCATTCACAGTCTTTGTTTAATCCTGAGCTGATGGTGTCAAATTTGCAGATGAACTGAAGCTCAGCAGTTTCTCTTTGAAGTCTGGTCCTGAAGTTTTTTTGCTGCAGGATGGCCACCTTAAGATCTGCTATTGTGTGGCCAAGGAGGTTGAAGTGTTCTCCTACAGGTTTTTGTATATTGCCATTCCTAATATCTGATTTGTGTCCATTTATCCTTTTCCATAGAGACTGTCCAGTTTGGCCGATGTACATAGCAGAGGGGCATTGCTGGCATATGATGGCGTATATTACATTGGTGGACGTGCAGGTGAATGAAGCGGTGATGGTGTGGCTGATCTGGTTAGGTCCTGTGATGGTGTCGCTGGTGTAGATATGTGGGCAGAGTTGGCATCGAGGTTTGTTGCATGGATTGGTTCCTGAGTTAGAGTTACTATGGTGCAATGTGCAGTTACTGGTGAGAATATGCTTCAGGTTGGCAGGCTGTCTGTGGACGAGGACTGGCCTGCCACCCAAGGCCTGTGAAAGTGTGGGATCATTGTCCAGGATGGGTTGTAGATCCCTGCTGATGCGTTGGAGGGGTTTTAGCTGGGGACTGTATGTGATGGCCAGTGGAGTCCTGTTGGTTTCTTTCTTGGGTTTGTCTTGCAGTAGGAGGCTTCTGGGTACACGTCTGGCTCTGTTGATCTGTCTCCTTATTTCCTCGTGCGGGTATTGTAGTTTTGAGAATGCTTGGTGGAGATTTTGTAGGTGTTGGTCTCTGTCTGAGGGGTTAGAATCCCTGATTTTATATGGGAGTTCAGACAAGTGTGTAAAGAGAAATCAGGATGAAACCAAAGTCTCCATGTTGGATCTGACATTCACTGGCTTTGTTATGTTTTTAGAAACTTTATAAACCAATGGAGTTTTTTCTTAAGATTTCTTTTGTAGATGTGTCATTTTTTGTAGTTTATATTTTTAATTGCCAACTTTATGCTTCTTTCCTTCACACTTCCTAAATCCAACCTCCATCCCCCACCTCAGAAATAAGCATAATATTGCATACAACACCCAAGAGTGCTATGTCTATGGACCAAATCAGAGGCCAGGGAAAATGTTTAGAACTGAAGCATAAGACACTAAGGGCTTGTATACACTTAAAATGCTCCAGGAGCATAGCTGCCCCTGCTGCAGCTGTGCCGTTGTAGTGTGTCAGTGGAGATTCTCTGCAGTGACAGGAGGGGTTCTGTAGTTAGTTGCTCTAGTGAGTGTCTACGGTGAAGCACTACAGTGGCACAGCTGCACTGTTAGGCCTGGTCTACCCTGGGGGCGGGGGGGGGGGGGGGGGAGAAAACGATCTAAGATATGCAACTTCAGCTACGAGAATAGCATAGCTGAAGTCGACATATCTTAGATCGACTTAGAATCACTTACTTTGCATCCTCGCAGCGCAGGATCGACGGCCGCTGCTCCCCCATCAACTCCACTTCCGCCTCTCGCCCTGGTAGAGTTCCGGAGTCAACGGCAGAGTGATCGGGGATCGATTTATCGCATCTACACTAGACGCGATAGATCGATCACTACCCACCAATCCAGCAGGTAGTGTAACGTACCCTTAGTCTGTAGTTAGTCATCACTGTAGTTGGTCCACCTCCCTGAGAGGCAGTAGCTAAGTTGACAAATTCTCCCATTGACCTAGTGCTCTCTACACTGGGGGTTAGGTCAGCATGGCTAAATCTGTCACTAGTGTGGATTTTTCACACACCACCCCCCCCCCCCCCCAAGAGATGTAGCTATTCCAATGTGAGTGTTCAGCATAGACCAGTTTTGAGAATTACAGAAGTATGTGCATGCCCGAGGTGACTGGGAAAACAAAAACCACCGTCAACACGTTTAGCATTTGTAGAACATAAGTAAAGGCAGTGAAAACATTCATAAAAATCAATTTACCGTATATACTCATTCATAAGCTGAATTTTTTTTTAAGTAAAAAAATGGACGCACCAGAGAAAGGGGTCGGCTTATGAACAGGTATAGAGAGGGAGAGGTGGGACACAGCCCCTTCCCCCCCAACAGAGGGAGCAAGGAGAGGCAGCAGAGCCAGAAGGGAAAAGGTGGGGTCAGAGTCTCTCCGCTTCTGCCCACGCTGCTCTCCCCCCAGCCTCCAAAGCAGCTGCAGCTCTGGGGCTGGCAGGCTGCAGAGAACCAGAGTGGGCTGCGGCCGCACCACCCGGTCTGGCCTGCCGGAGCAGGCTGCGGCCACACTGCCCAGCCTGCCGGAGCAGCTCCAGCCAGGCCAGAGACATCCTCCCCTGGCCCTCCCCAGATAAGGTGGGAAGGAATGGGATGGGGAGAGTGTGGGGGTCCTGGCCTAGGGGTGGGGTCACATGGGAGGTGATCACAGAGATTACTCCCCTGACCCCCATCTTGAAAAATCATGGAGCAGGTTCTCAAGGAATCAATTTTGATGCACTTAGAGGAGAGGAAATTGCTCAAGAACAGTCAGCATGGATTCACCAAGGGCAAGTCATGCCTGACTAACCTAATTGCCTTCTATGAGGAGATAACTGGCTCTGTGGATGAGGGGAAAGCAGTGGATGTATTATTCCTTGACTTTAGCGAAGTATTTAGCACAGTATTCTTGCCGGCAAGTTAAAGACGTATGGGCTAGATGAATGGACTACAAGGTGGATAGAAGGCAGGCTAGATCATCAGGCTCAACGGACTGTGATCAATGGCTCCATGTCTAGTTGGCAGCCGGTATCAAGCAGAGTGGCCCAAGGGTCAGTCCTGGGGCCGATTTTGTTCAATATCTTCATTAATGATCTGGAGGATAGCGTGGACTGCACCCTCAGCAAGTTTGCAGATGACACTAAACTGGTGGGAGTGGTAGATACGCTAGAGGGTAGGGATAGGATACAGAGGGGCCTAGACAAATTAGAGGATTGGGCCAAAAGAAATCTGATGAGGTTCAACAAGGACAAGTGCAGAGTCCTGCCCTTAGGACGGAAGAATCCCATGCACTGCTACAGATTAGGGACCGAGTGGCTAGGCAGCAGTTCTGCAGAAAAGGACCAAGGGGTTATGGTGAATGGGAAGCTGGATCTGAGTCAACAGTGTGCCCTTGTTGTCAAGAAGGCTAACGGCATTTTGGGCTGTATAAGTAGGGGCATTACCAGCAGATCGAGGGATGTGATCATTTCCCCCTCTATTCGACATTGGTGAGGCCTCATCTGGAGTACTGTGTCCAGTTTTGGGCCCCACACTACAAGAAGGATGTGGAAAAATTGGAAAGGGTCCAGTGGAGGGCAACAAACATGATATGGGGGCTGGAGCACATGACTTATGAGGAGAGGCTGAAGGAACTGGGATTGTTTAGCCTGCAGAAGAGAAGAATGAGGGGGGATTTGATAGCTGCTTTCAACTACCTGAAAAGGGGTTCTAAAGAGGATGGATCTAGACTGTTCTCAGTCATACCAGATGACAGAACAAGGAGTAATGGTCTCAAGTTGCAATGGGGGAGGTTTAGGTTGGATATTAGGAAAAACTTTTTCACTAGGAGGGTGGTGAAGCACTGGAATGAGTTACCTAGGGAGGTGGTGGAATCTCCTTCCTTAGAGGTTTTTAAGGTTAGGCTTGATGAAATCTGGCTGGGATGATTGAGTTGGGGATTGGTCCTGCTTTGAGCAGGGGGGTGGACTAGATGACCTCCTGAGGTCCCTTCCAACCCTGATATTCTATGATTCTATGATCTTCTCCCCACAAAAAATTTCCCCACCAGTTGCTGTCTCGGCCCATCAGGGTAAGCAGCTGGCATGCCAGGACACTTTGTTTACTTAGGTTTACCTCCGTGCCTGCGGACTCTCAAGGTAAACAAACCATCACAGCCCGCCAGCGGCTTATCCTAATGGCCCAGGAGCCAAAGTTTGCTGACCCCTGAAATATAGGGTCGGCTTATGAATGGGTCATCAAATTTTTCCATTTTTACTTATCCATTGGGGGGTGGGAGGGGTGCTTATAAACGAACTGGCTTATGATCGAGTATATATAGAAATTGTTGAAGGGTAGTTTTTGTTTTATTTTGAAAGGAAAGTATTTGATGGTGGAAGTCCAATCGCTAATTTTTCCTCGGGTTTGCTTAGTAGTACTTAAATTCTGTTACATCAGTAGCAGTTTGCTTTGCATGGAGACTTTGCAGGTGAGTTTGAGATCACCTTTTCCGTTTTCTATTTTTCTGCCTGTCAAACTACAGGACAGCCAATAGGCACAGAAATCTCACCCAGATGCTGTGGATGAAAAAAAGTTTTTTAAAATAACTGAAACATCTACTATTGTATTTACCTGCATGCTTCACTGCTTTCATTGTTCTCTGCATTTCCCCCCAACTGGTTGTTAGTTTTAGATCCATTTTCCTGCTTTGGCTCCTGCTGATCTTCCGGCAGCAACAGCAAGGCATTTCTTAGACAAATCGCTGCAAACTCCATACTGGCTACAGGGATAGCTGAGGACTGCCCATCACTTGAAAGATGGAAGTTAACTAGTAAATAGACTAATATTATTGCTACTTTGTTAAAAAAATGTAACGCTTTGGAAAAAGTGAGTTCAGGAAGACACAGAACAACTTTGTTCTATGGACCAGTGGAAGATTCAACTTATTAAAGCATGAAATTAATATTTAAATATTCACTCTATGCACTCAACAAAAATGATTATATCCTAATTTAGGGCTCCATCCTTGGAAGTTCCATATATTCCAACAGGAACTCCCTAAACAGAGTGCTGGTAAAATCAGATCCTTTGGATGCAAAATTCCTTTTTGTTTGTACACTTCAGCTTGTAAAGAACTAAAACACAGCATCAGTGCACATACAAGGAAACAAGATGTGCAGGAATAACAGAATACATGCACACATTATGTTGTGAAGCCTGAAGATGAAACCAATAAATGCTACCACTTGAGAAATACAGGCAATTCACATATAATCACACTTCAAGTGTTTTGGCTTTTACAAGATGAGGTAATTTAGCTAACAAGTCATAAAACTTTGTACATCTTATCTATTAGATCCCTACTCTAGCACAGAGTTTTTGTGATGATAATTTCCCTTTCTATAAACAATTCAGCATGCAACTAGATGGAAAATATGAATTCTAGAGAGATTAAATTAGGAAATGGCCAACTAAAACTTGAGTTTCATTAAACACATAAATAAGTCTTCTGTTGCCCATCCAACACTAGACACCCACTAAGACCCCAAGCCTGTTAACATTTCAACACATGAGTAACTTTAACCACATGTATAGTCCCATATAAATCAATGGGAATAGTCACATGAATAAAGTTACTCACATTTAAAGATAGGAAAGTTTAGAATATTTTTTTTCTGGTAAACAGCCACATACTTTCTACTCATCTCTGTAAAGGGTAACAGAGTATAGAAAAATTGTGTACTTACTTATAAACAACATTCTGTATTGATTGCGATGCAAGGACTATTTTACGGTGATAGCCTTGACCTACTATAGATTGTACAATTCCTTTTTTGCTTGGAAGACCTTTAGTTTCTTGTTCTGACGTCTAAAGGAAGAAGGATTGAAAATATCAGTGAGACTTGAATAGGTGATCTTCTTGACATAAAAGCTACAGGGCTGAGAAAACAAACATTCCATGTACATTACCGAACTCAGCTAACCTCCAGACAAACTGCAAATTAATGTAGATGGTAGAATACCCCAGAAAGTTTTACTGTCATCCAAATATCATGAAGGATAAGGAACTTTTAATTTGTCCTCACAATGCAATTTTACTATACCCCAACTAACTTGAAGCTTCAGGGATTATTTCTGATAATTTGTTCAATAGTCTATTGGCCTAGTTTTTCCTCTGGTATCAAAAGAAGAGGACAATGAACCAAGTCATTTTCAAAAAGAGTCAAATGTAGTATTGCTAGGACGTTAAAAAGTTTCACGTAATATGGAGCTTAATAATCTAAGATACCAATATTTATATTTGACCTCACCCCTCCCCCTTATTTCGCCCCATTTGTTGTCTCCCAAATTCAATAGATGCGTGGGTCGAGTGGTTCCTCTCCCTGCACTCAGGGGGATGGCCTTTAGTTTTAGGTGACAAGTATTTCAAATAGTACAAACTTTCCAACTTCTGCAACAAATGAAGGTGGGGTCCTACAGACAAGTCTCTTTCACTACACAACCCTAATTTATCCCCAGAGCAGGTCTATCCTGTGCCCTGAATGAGGCAGGGGGCCTGGGCAAAATTTAGCATATAATCATGTAATTAAAGACTCTATTATAAGATACATGCACAAGGGAGCTGAATTAAGATTCCACAGGCAATCTTAATCCTCACATTCTGTAACTTTTGAGTGCTTGACTTTGCAACCTTAACTTTTTAAGTAGTTTTGTATGTGTAATTTCCTCAGTATTAAAAAAACAAACAAACCTAAAAACCAGAAATTCCATCATGTGAAAGCATCTTGATCTTTCAGGGGTCATCAAGAAGATGTGACATATCCTTTTGCAGTGTGTTTCACAAGTATTTGCTGACAGCAGAGGAACGTCAAGACTCAGCAACCTTGGGTTTAATTCCAAGTTCGGGGGGAGGGGGAGAAGCGTGCTCTTCCAGGTACAGGCCCCTCACTTCCTGATCCCCTCAAGCCAGACTTCTCCTAATCTGTGTCCCCTCCGACCTGTTCCTGTGTCAGTCACATCTCCTCATACAAGTTTCTTCCCCAAACGCAGCTTCTAATCCCAGTTCCAGTCCTAGTCTCCTTCTTTCCATGTCCAAATCCCAATCTTTCTCCCCATGCCCCCTGTAAAATCTATGGCTCCCAGTGCCAGTCTTCCTTGCCAAGCTTCTCTCCCTAGTCTCCTTGCCCAGCCAGTCCCAGGATCTTCTCCCTTCCAGCTCTTGTTCCCTCTGCATTTCAGTCAAGCTGCTGCTCCTGCTTCACACTGCCTGGTCACCAGCAGAGGGAATACTGAGAGCACAAGAGAGCAGGAAGACTCAATTCCAGTGCCTGGTGCCACAGCAGCCAGAAGCAGCAACTGCAGGGAAAGTCCAGCTCAGCCTCTGCAATCCCAGGCTGGAGTATGCTCAGTGCAGACAGAATATTTGGAGAATTTGGCTGCCAAACACTAAAAGACATTTTTATGGAGCATGTGCTAGCAGATTTTTTTGTCTTATAATTTGGCCAAATTTGGGCAGACTTCCATGGGAAAAGCAAAAGCCACATCCCTGACACGAACACAACTCCCCTGGCCAAATTTCAAGACCTGGCTCCAAAACAGGCACTGCAGCTTTTCAGCAAAATGGTTGTAAGAATTTTTAACATAGGCAAAAGGACATTTTCCCTTAAACAGCTGAACCATTTTTGCTGAAACTTTCAAAGAGATTCATTGTGAGGTAGGCACCCAGCATGGACACTTTCAGCCTACAGAGTTTAAGTTTGGCAAAGTTATAAGCAACTGAAAACAAGGTCTTCCACTGAGAAGAGCCAGAAAACCTCAATTATAGCAGCAGCTACCAGTTCCATCTATAATAAAATAAAAGTACATTTCTAGCCCTCAACAATTGTGAAGAAAAGCATGAAAACGTGATCCAATGCAATGACATCTGCCTGAGCTTGCAGAGAGCATAAAACAGTGGCTTTAACAGATATGAACTGCCCCAGTATCTCAGTGGGGTGTTAACTCCCAGTCTCAGCAAATATCCCCCCACCAAACTCGACATCATCCCAACATGGGTCTGTGTAGCAGAAGGAGAATAATGCAGTGGGCTTAGCCCACCCACTAAAATAAATACCATAGGTGCTGGGGGAAGAACTGGGGGCCCTCCTGCTGCCACCCTTTCTTCTCTTGGAGGAAGCTGGGGGACACCATCCCGTCAGCTGCTGGTGCACTCCAGGGGAAGAGAAGAGGGTCTGAAAGTGTTTGTAGGAGCAAATACATGAGCGGAAGTGTATGTGATAAAGAGAACAAGACTGGATAAACAGGGATGGGAAAAGTAAAAAAGAACAAGAAATGTCAACTTGATACTGTGAAAAAAGAGTTTCCAGTGGAGGGATTCAAAGAGAAGATGATGGGATCAGAATGACGAGCAGAGATGATGCATTTTTGTATGAACTGGATAGAGTGGCCCAGATTTCAGAGAAGCCAGAGAGAAAAAAGGGCGCAGCAATTGAGATAGGAAATTATGAAAGCCTGCAGTGAGTTCTGGATGTGTGAAAAGAAAGGAAAAGGTAATATACCAGGATTCCACACACACACACCACAGTGTGGCTTGTTGCTTACATCCTGTTTAGATTCCTACCGCATGCAGTCCATGGCTACTTTGAGAAAATATTTATATTAGAAAGGATTAAACAAAAAAAAACAAGTCCTAAGGGATACATACCAACCCTCATGAACCAGAACCAGGACAAATGCCAACCACTAAGGGACACCGGTTAGAAAGATCCTTTATGGGACAAGTATTCCTCTACAGGATTCTGCCCACCTTATTTTAAAGCATCTAGTACTGGTTACTACCAGAGACAGGACATTGGACTAGATGGAGTGATACAGTAAGACATTTTGTAGGATTTAGATACCAGCATATTCAGCAGTAAATAAATACAGGTCACAAGAAGCCAGCTAACACATTTGCGTGTGAAAATGTAACAATATACTTTCACTCAAATTGTACGTCTTGGCATATGGATGTGGGATGTGTGTAGGGGGAATTTCCACTGGGACTGGGAAAAGCGAGTGGGAGAGAAGAGAAAGAAATCCACCTCATTGCCACAGAGCAGCAGCAGTTACGCTGTAACTGCTAGCAATGGCCTGCATGAATATTTATGCTCCCACAAAGGAACTGGCTGGTAGTTCCATCTTAACCTTACTACTTCCCATCCCCAAACCTCCTTGCACTGGGAGCCCCAGCAGAGCAGAACTCCACAGCACAGAGGAAGATGTACAGACCATGCAAGACTTTTAAATCCTGTGATTCTCCTTTTCACAGTACAACTACACCAGTTCTACTGGGTCAAGGAACAACATGGCCTGAAGATGGCCTGAAGAATTTTGCTATCAGTGTGAAAGTACAATGGGAAGGTTAAGTTCCATTAAGCACCCATGAAGAGAGGGGTGAATGAGACGGCATGATAAGGCAAGTTTGAGTTTTCACCATGGAGAAGTAGCATATTGGATCTTATTTGCAGGTGAAGCCCACTGCAGACTACTGCTGATTCATTCCTTATCTTTATTTTTAGCCCAAAAATAAAGTCAGTACAAAATCAAATCTAAGCCACGCAGAGACTTGGAGACAACCCAGCTTCAAAGCATGTTAAATATGTCTACCAAGTAGTCCAATGAGTTAAATATGGTCTAAATGCATTAACGCCATGTAAGTTTGCCAGGAGAAATCATGCTTCACTAGTCTCATACACAGCCTATAACTTTAGTGAGGAAGTGTTGTAACATCCACTTACATATTTTCCTTTTATCCCTTACTAATATTCTAAAATAGCTACCATGACATTTTTTGACCTTACAGCAATCAGTTAACCTCCAGACCTCAATTTCCGCTTCTGTAAAATGGAGATACTGCTTATCCATCTTTGTAAAGCAGGTTGATATCTTCATATTAAAAGAATCGGATATAAATTCACAATATTATTATATTATTTGCATAATTAAATATTGAAGAAGCAGGCCCATACCATGTACAGTAGAACTCATGGAATATTTCTTCTTTTCAAAAGGATACTGGTTTTTAGAAGTGTTGTGTGATCAGATGGCTTCTGAAGCAGACTTACTTACCCCCTTGTTGGCAGCAATGCAGCATTCTGCTAGTCTCAACCAGAGGCGTGGATTTGAGTGGTAGACTTGGACAGCTTCTATCAAGCATTCAAAAGCAGCTAGGGGCCTCCCAATATGTAAAAGCTGAATTCCACAGTTGTATAGCAACTCATACCGTTTATTAGTCAACAACGTACACATAGGTCTCCCTGAAAATTTCTTGCCTGTGAGAGAGAGGTTAGATAATATTGGCTATCCAGTTTAAGAGGGCAGAAATGAAAGAACACTGCTGGAAAAATAATTGCATCATGTAAACATTCACTAATTTTCATCTGTAAATAAATTTCTCTCACCTTAGAGCTGCCCTCAGAACAAACAAATGCACCTTACTCATTAGAGTATAGACTGCTTTAATCTCATTAACTATGCTGAATACTCAATATATTACATAATAATATAATTTAAAAAAATGAAATATCATACAACCCCAAAGTCAACTAAATGCCCTTGGCTTCTTCATTATTCTCAATTTTTGTAAAATTAGTTCCTCTTTTTAAAAGTACCTGTTTTGCTATTTTAATACAATTATAATCAGTCGCTGCCTTTTTACTGACATTATGGTCTATACCACCATAATACACACTTATAAGAATTAACAAGCCACACTGAGAACTAGTCGCCTAATAGGTAAAGTGTGGATTTAACAAAAAATGAAATATGACTTGATGTTGGATTTCTTGTCTTAAAAAAAACAAACACAAAAAAAAACCCCCACTAATACTAACAAACTGAGTTACAATTAGGAGATATAGTATCTCAGGATTTTTTCTTTTTAAAAAAAAAACCTGATTATATCAAAGTCGGCATCAGATAAACATAATGGAATCAGACTGAATTGTAGGTGAAAGTTCATACAACCCTGGAGAGTTCACGAACAAAAAAAGGTTGAGAAAAGTTTGTATTTAAGACAAAAAACAGTTAAAATTATTTTTAAGGCAGTAAATGAGAGAGACTTTCAAACCTTGGTGACTCAAACCAAGTCAGCAAGATCATGAGTAATGGTTTTAATGATGTACAATAGGGCAGGAAAACTGTGTTTATTTCAGACCCTCTTGACTGACAATCAAATAGTATAAACAAGTGTAGAAATAATTACCAAAGCTTCCAACATGCTGAAGCAAGCAAGAAAATGACACACATTTCATCGCCTATTTCTGACAGCAGGCAGCTATACTTTGAAATCATGTACACTCAAACCTCCCTTCCTTCTTATCCTGTCCCTTGTGGATCACTGAACGGTAATTACTAAAAAGAAGTACTAATATAAGCTCTCCAGTAACAATTTATTTGAATCAAAAAACACTCACTCCTTCACCACGCTTTTCATCTGTTACAAGTCTTACCTGGGTCTGTGCTACCCGTTCCTAGTTGTGCACATGCATTATCATTTTCCTGCAGGGCCTTTTTAAAGTAGAAAATTCCTAAATTGTGCTTTCCCATAGCAAAATGAATGCAGCCGAGATTGTTCCAAAACATGCACCTTAAGCATTCACCTGAGAAAACAGCAAAATATAATCAAAATCAAAACATTTTCATAGCTCAGGACTTTCTTAGCAAGATACTCCTGTGAAGAGCTAAACTAAACATAGTATGATATGATCTATTGTGAAGACCAATGAGACAATAAATTAACCACCTATGACTTCTGTGTACCATTTTACTTCCTTTGAACACATAACATTATTTAATTTGTTAAGTGGTAAGAGGTTTAGTGAGCTTCTCTCTCATGCATCATGTTCTCAAACAGCACGGTATAAAACCATTTTGGCAGATTTCAATTTACAGCACATTAATCTGAAAGTTCTCTTAGTACTTAAATGTGTAAACACTTGCAGTTTTCTGACATATGGCTCCTGTAAGAAGGAAATTCTTACATGACATTATCTGCTCAATGTTTAATAAAATAAGCAAATACACTAATCCAACTATACAAGCAGAAGAGAAACGAGGGCTTCTCAGATTGAGACGGCACACAAATATGGTGTTCAGATAATACTGACAATTTAACTTTTGACCTATTTACTTATAAAGGCAGTTTCACAAGGTTGCCACTAATAAAGAATAACTTAGTTTCTAAATTAAGCAACTTCATATTTATGTAATTGTGTGTATTCAAGTAGTCAGAGAACTGTGATATTTCCAAGGCAGATTCCATGACTATATTCATGTAGCTGCCATTTCTCCATCAATTCCTGCTAGATGAAGAAACATCCTTGTGGTGCAAGAGGTTTCACAGAGCATCATAAGAAGTGTCGCACAAAAACACTGAGTATGAAATTTTATGGAAGAAAGGGCATTTAATAGCTATATTTAAACTATAAAACACAGAAAGGTCTTTTCTTGCATTAAACCCAGTTTTATAATTTGTATGAACTGGGTTTTCCAATGTTTTAAGATACCAATATTGGCTAAAAGACCATTTTTATGCCTTCCATCTTACTTGAAAGAAGATATAAATATTTACAAGTAGTTTAAGCTCCACAAGATTTGAGGCAACCCCAACACTCCATGCAAACTTTGAATTCACCCTACAGCTAGCACCACTTCTCCTATAACTTCTCCCCTGGGCGCATCATAGAACCTCACACTCACCTTCCATTATACTTCTAGTTTCTATTGGTCCAAACATAGGCATTTCCCCCCCATAAAAGAAAGAAAAAAACAAAAAAAACTTCACTTCTTCATGTGTCAACACTCCTAAATATCTGCTAGGCTGGATTAGAGTTTTGTTTTGTTTTAAACAGACACAAAAACATTTAGGGCTGGGAGGAAAAGGATGTGGAAAATGAGTTAAGGAAGATTTAAAAAAAAACAAAAAAACAAAAAAACCCCACACACATGGTATTTAAGGCCCCAGCGTTGCAAGCACTTACACACGTGCTGAACTTGAACACTTGTGAGTAGTCTTACTGAACTCAATGAGAATTAAAACACTGGAAAACCAAGTTCATACAAAATATTTAAAAAAAAAAAAAAAAAAAAAAAAAGGATTTTATGTGCCAGAAAATGTCTTAAAACTGAACTCAGTGAGACTACTTGTGTGTAAAGATAAACACATGGGTAAGTGGTTGCACAATCAGAGTTTTGTTTTATTTTACCTGTTTTCATGAATCCTGGATGTTCAGCAATGTTTGAGCTGTTTAACAGTTTTACTGCTTTCCGATAATTGCCCCTCAAATATTCAAAATTGCTCTTAAGAAAGAGAGAAGGAGCAGACTGTGAAGAAAACAAAAATTATTACTTATCAATTGCTTTAGGAGATCTACCGTTAGTGTTAAACTGCAATAGTCACGGTTTATTGACTATTGTTGCTATTTGAAAACAGAAGTGTTTATTTTAATGCAGCAAAACTTGTTCCTCAGATGTATGGTTAATATTTTTCCCCTTCCTAGAACTCACATAGCTATCAATGACAATTCACCTTAACTTCTAACTAAATGTTTTTGTAACTGCTTAAAAAAAATATTGAAAAATACAACACACAGATACAAACTGTTCTGTAACATTCTTATTTTCTTCACATGGAAAGAATGCACTAGAATGTGTCTTCTTCCAGCTCTGCAAAAGTGAACTATATTGGACATACTGCCTCCAGCAAAATGAAAGGATCTGAAAAGCTTCAACTGAAGCAAGATTTTAGTATCCACAAATTATTTGTCTTATTGACCAACTATGGAGTAGTTTAATCCTATCAATGAACAGGAAAACTTATTCTAGTCAGAATAAACTAGAGATTAGACTTCCATAACTTTTCTAGAGAAATATACATGCTGTTGGGAGTTGCTTACTCTTTGATTAAGGTTATTATAATCTATGCTTTCGAGTTTATTTATATAGTGCCTCATTTTTTTTAAACTTTTATATCTTAAATTAATAAAAACCTTAAGCGTGATTTTTCTGAGCACATAAATCAGCCAATCCAAATAATAATTCTATAATAATGAGTTGCAATTATACAAAAGTAAATTATAAACAAGACTAACGCTAAAGCTCTTTTTACACCTCTACCCCGATATAACACTAATTTGGATATAACGCAGTAAAGCGGTGCTTGGGGGGGTTGGGCGGAGGCTGCGCACTCCAGCGGATCAAAGCAAGTTCAATATAATGCAGTTTCACCTATAACGTGGTAAGAGTTTTTTCTCCTGAGGACAGCGTTATATCAGGGTAGAGGTGTATTTCAGACACTTCCCCTGAGTCTCAAACTTTATAAACAGAAATAAAGGTAACAAGTTTAGTTTTAGGACAGAGAATTGACCTAGATTGCAAACAGAATATGCTTAAAAAAAAAAAAGCTTACATTTCCAGCTGTATTCATAACGGACTTAATCTCCCTTTTGCATGCTTTTAGAGACTTCATCTGGATATAGGCTCTCACTTTATACTGTTAAATTAAAAAAAATCATTAGTATAATTTTAATTTTAAAACACTAGTAAATTATGCAGTTTGATGTAATCTGTAAAATGCAACATGCCCAAGTTTACTACACAATATTGTACTGATATACATTAAGAAAAACTATTTTAAAACTGTCTAAAAAATAAAACTACTCTTCAGAATATAAAGACAAAATTCAATTACAGGCTTCTAACAAAATAATTCTTCCAGAATCCTGTAAAATGGATTGTAAAAGAGATTCAGTATGATGGTTGAGTAACAAGTTCCAAAACTTAAACTTTAAAAAAATCTCTGCAATACAATTTTTTGTTACTATTGTGATAAGTAACTTCATTAATTGAAAGATCAGAGAAAAAATGCATAAAAAGAAAACTGAAAAATAAATATCAATAGTACTCTGGGGCAGATCCTCAGTTGGTATAAACTGTCATAATTCCACTGTGGTACAAGTTGTCATAGCTCTATTGATTTCAATGGAGATACAACAAACAAACATCATTTGAAGTTCTGCCCCTTTGTTCTTTAGTCAGATTCCCTCACTTATGTAGATCTTACAGAAACAGGGGAGAAATTAAAATACAGACGTTGGGGGCTGGAGGAGGTATTTTACACATAGACAACGGAATTCAGGAGCAGGTGTAGTATTCGAAACTTCTTTTAAACTGATTTTTAAAGATTAACTAGATTCATAGTATGCAATACCTCTTTTTAATAAAGATAATTGAGAACATCATCAATTTTAAATTGTATATAAATATCTAATTCTGGACACCAAAGAGTTTCCTACCTGATGTATCTTAGATTTTGCAGCTTCTATTAAAGCTCCACTTTCAGCTCTATGATTAGATGACTCCTTATTTGTGTTATTACCTATCTGAACACAAATTAAAAGGAGAAAATATGATTTCATCTTTAATCCAGTGTACAGGTTTATTCTTCTTAGGTCTAATATCAGAGGGAAAATCAATGTCCAAAAAAGAAAACTCAGTCATAGCTACTATCATCACATTCTATTTTGGCACTTAGTGAATTCTAAAAAACTACCTAACACATAAGGAAGCCAAGGACATTTTATCTATACATCGTTAGCTTCTGAAAACTAGGTTTTCATGTCAAGTGACTTTCTATTCTCCTTCAGACTCTTCAATAAAGTTACTGTACACTAAAGATAGACATAATTAGTTTCCTTTAACATATCAAAGAAGTGTTCTATATTCAGTTAGATCCCTGTCTAATCTCAATCCACTTCTTACTCAAAAAGGTACGTCTTAATAGCAGAATTTCAGTGCCAACTAAAGCAGATTTCACCCCAACTAGTGACACATGAATATCTGTCTCATATACTCAAGGACTCCTCCGATACCTCAACAAGCAGAGGCAATTCCTCTCTGACCTACTAGTTACTTCCCTGGCTCAGGGTCAAAGGAACTGCAATCCAAAGCAACAGCTTCTTGGTTACAGCTCGGAGCTGTCAGCCAGGGAGACAAAGTGGAAATATTTGACCCTAAAGACTATAAAACTGTCCCAATAATGCAAAAAAAAAAAAAAAAAAAAAAAAAAAACGGACAATAGGAAACACCTCTCAATCCTTTGCCAGTAGTAGACCCAGTTTGTAGTGGGATACAGGGAAATATATACATGCCACATGCAATTAAATAGAATTACCAAAGTGACCAGTGACAGTCTAAGATTAAAACCATTCTAACATAGTTTTTAAAATTTAAACTATTTGAAAAAGCTATTGATTATTTTTGGATTAGCCCAAAGCATATTGCCATGAATACATCCAAGAGTAGTAGTTTTTTAAATAAAGGTCCTCTGAAACATACTCACCTCATTATTTTTTCCATTTTTGTTATTGTTTCCCTGAAAAATCATTTTTTCCAAAACAGAAAGCAGATGCAAGGCTTTCTCAGCCTGGTAAGTTAGTAGATACAAGTCTACAAGCAGGAAGCACACAGCCTGGGCAAACTTCTCTTCTACATCAGACAAAGAAAGGAGAAAGAAATATTATAGTTTTAATATGTAGCCCCCACCACCACATAACTGTGAAAACACCCCCACCTTAGCCATAAAGCACTGTCATGAAGTGCTCCAAAATTAATTTGGATGCACTACATACGCTGATCCTGACGAACAAACCTACAAACACTGAAAATGTTGACCTGTCAACATTAAAGTATATAAAATTGAGAAACATTTCCTCTTAAAAAAAATTAATTTTGAAAGTTGATCTAACTGATAAGAAGTGGAGAACCAATCCCCTACAGGGATCAATGTGGGCAGACCTGTATGGCTACATGGAATCCCATCAAAGTCAGTAGGACTCTACACAAGCCTAAGTGTCTCTGCCTGGATGTCTTTGAGACTGAACCCTAAGTTCGTGTATGATATCATACATCAGTATGATAG
Source organism: Mauremys reevesii (assembly GCF_016161935.1). Lineage (NCBI taxonomy): Eukaryota > Metazoa > Chordata > Testudines > Geoemydidae > Mauremys > Mauremys reevesii. The sequence continues at coordinate 75,690,972 of NC_052624.1, read as the reverse complement.
TTGGCCACACACACACACGGGCATCAGCAACCAACCTTAACACTTCAGCAAGGTTTATAAACCTTATCAGACAAGCACAGAACCATTCCACTACACAGAGGGCCACTGTTTACAGTTATGGGGGACTTAATTTTCAAAGGTGGGTGCATACAATTACATACAAGTTATCACCACAGTTGCCAACTTTCACGCAGTAAATAAGCACCCCGACTTTCACAATAAGCCAAAAATCAAGATGATCCGATTTCAAAACAAGGCCAAAACAAGCCAATCCCTAAGAACCCCCAACACTCTATGTGACTAGATCCCCACAGTGTGCAGTCTGGGACTGTGATGGGCCTGCTGCGCACCCCTGACACTCTACCCCCCTTCCCCCTGCTTTCAGGGAGCCGATCAAAAGAAAAGCAACAAGCTATGAGCCATAAACTAGCCAACAAGCAACTCACAAGCCAATTAAGCCAAAACCAAGCCCAATTTCTGTGTTTTTTTCATGGGTTTGGCATGTCTGGTTATCGCAATTCCTCACAGCTTGTGTGCCCACATAGATTATTTGTGCGCCCACACACACACACACACACACACAAATATCTAGTTGTATGCCTAACTGCCCATTTGTTCATTCACATGTATGATTCTGCATGTACAATCATGGCATTTGCACGCGCATCTTCGGAAAGAAGTCAACCCCTTAACATCCATTTTATATTCAACATATTATTTTTATGTTCTACTGCTATCTTAAGACCTAGCCCCCATGTTTGAATCATGCTACTCTTGATATACACATACAGCACATTTATTTCTAAATCTCAGCTACTGTGTATCTATCGATTGCTAATGTAGATCATTCATATTTATATAATACACACACACACGTAACTTAATCAGAAGAATCAATCACCAAGAATCTTTAGGTCAAGAAACAGTTTAACAGTCTGCAGCCATTAAACCACAGGGGAACAAAAATAAGAAATAACTTTGCCTTCCTATCTACATACCAAAAGGTTCTATAAACTGGTAAAGCTTCTCTCCAACTGATATTGCTTCAGTGTATTGACGCAGATGATACAGAATAACCGCTTGATTGTAGTAAAGCATGCTGTTTTCAACATCATCTAAGCCATCCATTTCTTCAACAGCTGAATGAACCTACCAAAATAATAATAATAATAATAATTGTTTTATTCAGCTTTCCTATATTCACTGTGGGGGTGGGGGTGAGGGGGGAAGGGGAGGGGTGTCTAATATTTGGAAACAATACTTAAAAGCTATAGACGATCCATATATGAGGATAAAGAAAAAGTTCACCTGCTACTTATAGGCTAATAAACTCTTATGTGGTGTTAATGATAAGTATTGATATAAATGAAGCATTTACAAAAATAATTAAATTAAAAACAGAAAATAAAACTACTTTCATAACCAAGAAACTATTCTAATAACTTCACAAATGATTTCCTGTTCCCTCAACCGGTAGAGGGCCCAACCATGATGTAAGAGGAAGATGCTACTTGAATTAAAAAAGCTACTCACTATTCTTCCATTACCTGATTCTTCAGTTGATTAAGTGTTTGTTTCAAGTTGTCAGTTGTAGTCTGGTTACTTTTACAGAACTCTGCAACAGCTGTATTCAAAGTTATTTTGTAGTCATCTTTGTTTATTTCTTGCAAGCAACTGAGATGTTGGAGACAAGCATCATAATTCCCAGCCTGTAAGTGGGCACACACACATCAACAATATGCATTAGGAAAAAATAAGGTTTAATCAACATGTTAGTAACTCAATATAAAAGTACTCTCTTCCAGTTTATAGAATAAAGTTGTATTTCCACTCTTCACACACCTATAAAGACAATTGTTTCCTGCCGAGCTGAAACACAAAACATAACGAAAGGTGTAACTAAAGATGTGCTGTAATGGGAGACGGATTAATATGGGAAACAAGTCTAAAAATTGAGCACAAGATTCAAAGAAATTGAAAGAAATCTGTGAAAGGAGAGTTGAAATGGAAGAATCCTAAAATTATTTGAAAGGGAAGTTTCTCATTTATTCGTTCTTGTTTATATTAGCCCTATGGAATCTTGAAACTAAAACCTGTTTTCTTTTCTGAATTTTCACAATCCCCTCTCCAGTTATGAGCACACTTTTTTGTTATTGTAGAGTTGCTTATAAAATATTAGGCTGTAACTCTGAGGGGAAAAAACACTGAGGCATCTGAGTGGGGAACATATTAAAAAGTTTTAGCCTATGCAAACATATATATAAAAATAACGCAGGTGAAGTTTGAGGTCTACCAACTTTAATAATCCAGCTTTAAATAAACTACTTTACAACTTCTTTGAGGGCATGTGCAACAGGGTTGGTGCATTCCAGCAACTGGTCATCAAGGCTTCAGTTTCTCCTCTGACTTGCACATACCCATGTGTTTCGAGTAAGTCTCCACTTGGAGTCTGGTTTATTATGACACAGCAAAACTATCTTTGGCCTCCCAGGTTCAAGCAATTCCTTTCTTAGGCAGCAGGGTTTCACAATAGTCAATTGCCCTCTCCCCTGGGTAGCACAAATTTCAGCAGGAGGTGTAGGGGAACCCAATCCCTCCTCCTCTTGTTCCACCCTCAAGTCCTATACAGGAGTGGTAATCGTCTCTGGCCTCAAGTTCCTCTCCTCTCTTCATCCAGAGACTACTTCCTATCTAACTTGTCAGGCTTGCAGGTTCCTTCCCTATTCTGCCACCATTTGATGCACTCCAAGTCCAACATTGTTCTCTTGGGTCCCCCTGAGCTCTTCTTAGCAAGATATTACACAAGATATTACTCTTTTCCCTTCTGCTGATCCTACTACACTGAGCACCTCTGGGCTCCTCTCTCAGCATCCTCCTGTCAGGGAGCTCTGCCAGTAAGGGAAATGACAAAAACATTTGACAAGGTTACTTATGGGCAACTTAACACTAAGCAATACTGACAACTGGATGTGTAGATGTGGTTCTGTCTTCTTTTGTCACCTCCTTAGAACATGATATGTTAAAAGCCTTCTAGGTACAGAGACATTATATCATGAGTGGATAAGCAAAGTGGGCTGGGTCCATATTAGAACCAATAACAAAGGTGGCAGTAGGTCATTCAAAACTCGTTTGAATAATTTTAAATTAGCTCAAAAAATTCTTTCCCACTATCCAAAGAGGGAAAAAAAAAGCTAAGGATACCTAAGATAGGACAACAGGATGTGGAATCACTTGAGAAATGAGAGGGTGGTAATCAAAATGCCACTAGAGCCTATATTAGGACAATTTTGTTCTCTTTATATAACAATATTGTATAAGCAATGTATAAGCAATATTGGCATATGATCTACAAAATGGAAAAGGAGGATGGATATCTAAAATGAGCAACACAACAAATTCAAATGATTGGGATAAACTATATATAGCAGAAGAAAACTGGTTTATGAAATTCCAGGTAGAAAAAAGTAATTACAAAGAAAAACAAAGAAAAGGAAACATACCTCCAACAGCCATAAGCTACAGAATACAAAACATGAATGAAATATGAAGCGGTAAATAGAATTAAAAAGCTTGCAGCCTGAGTCTTTACATTACTAAACATACAAACAAAAGCTTCCAGGAAGTATTGGAAGAGGTATTGAACACAGTTACCAAATTACCAAGTGTAAGACATTTATGTGTACATTAAAATGTTGTGTAGTGTTCAGGTCACCTTACTACAAAAGGTATATTCAGCGGGACAGCCAAAATGATAAAGGAACTTCGCTTTTTTAAAATATTTTGGAGTCCACAGATTGCTAGCTAAAATTATGGAAACATTTCTTCAGTGAGTGCACACACAGTTGACAGAACTGTCACAAAATAGCTGTATGCTTATTTTACCCAATTCTCACCAATCACATAGCATTGATAGTGACTGAGCTCTTGGAACCAAGAGAAAGATTTGGTTATGTTTCTGGTTGCCCTACATTCAAGAGCCCTAAATATAGTGTCTTCTCACATTATATCAGATATCTTAGATGAATCAAAGTGGACATGTCACTATATTATAATGAAGTCTGCTACTAATTTAAACTGAATTTATGTTGTTGATACATTTACTATTACTCTTTAAAAAAAAAGGAACAAATTAGTTACCAGGTGATCGTTTAAATAATCAAATAAGTTCAACAGAAAGTTTTAAAGTTTAAGCCTTTTCTTACATTAAAAGCTTGTAATGCACTACTTGACAGCTCCTTTTCCTGATCAGTAATCCCAGAGGAAGTAACTGTTCCTTCATGTTTCTCAGTTCCCTGATCTGAAAAAATAAACAGAAGAGTATAGAATACGTTAGTTATCATATTTGCAACTAAGGTTAATAAACATAACTCCATTTCTTCCATTACACATTCCATGCCTTTCCCTCAAGATCTTCTTACTCATACCCAAAGCACCTTAAGCAATGATAGCAACACTGTAAAAAGGCTTTCAGTCTCATCCAAAATTTACCTGCTGGTACAGAACTGAAGAAGCAGACAACTCTTTAAGCTTCACTTTTTGCAATTTATCTTCTGCAGAAGCATTCTGGGAACCTGATCCATTTCTCCTAGTTTTATTGTTTCAGCTCTTTTCTGGAGGAAGTAATATTTTTCTTTTTCAAAGTAGTAACAAAAGCACTACTAAAGACTTAGCTCTTAGACATTTGCCATGTACAGAATACAAGGGGTTCTTAAATGCAGCTGTTAGCATTTCTAAACAACACCGAGTTTCCTCTGGAATGACGTTAGATGTTGGCTTCCCTGAAGACTCGCCTAGGCAAAACAAGCCGAGAACTTGGCAGCCCTTGTGTCAGCTTCTCCCTTCCTTTCCATTGCTGACAATTCAAACTCCAGCCATGTTCTTTTGATGGGACTGATGGTACAACTACCCATTCACCTTGGTTTTTATTAAAATTTCTCAGTCTCCTCCAAGTCCAAACTATTTGTAATCTCCACTGCTGACAATAGTTTCTTACCAGAATGAGTTTGCATCCACTGCCACATCTCTTCTTTGCTCTGCCAAAAGAAGTCCCCATTGCCCACAGAAATAGTAGAAGATCTCTTGTCCCAAACTTGGACCACTCTGTTGACATAGTCCAGCAGCTGTGGCTCATCCTCTAAAGCCAATGGAGCCCAACTCTCCAAAACCTTCATACTTTGAGAGTTAGACTCCATCTCCAACAAAACCAGTTATTTCTGTGTATTAAGCAAGTAGAAGAGGTCCTAATCCAGAATCTTTACAAGATTACTAAATCTTGTCATAATTGGTCCCATGCTGCAGGAGACCCTAAATCCTGTAGCAAGGCACAGAAAGCCACCATTCCCTGCAAACGTTCACCTGATTTGGTGAAAGAGTCAGTTAACAGTAAATTGAGAAGTGTTAAATTGAAAATACAGAACCTCAGAATGTTGGTGACTCAAATCTGATTGGTGGCTCCACCATGTAAGAGTTCTCTGCGATGCACATTGTCTGCAGTAATTGAGGCTTCCTTAATGTCTTAGAACAAGGTATTGATTGGACCATCGTGAAAAAAAAAAAGCTTATAGCATCAGGACACCATTTCACAGCATGAACATGTTGGATTATCTGCATTTCCATGGAACCAGGGTTCACATATACGATGCATTCATTTTTCTAATATCGGAACTGAAAAAACTAATGCGGATAATGACTCTTACTAACAGTTGCTAAGCAGGATAAGCATTCCCACACACTTATTATAGCATCACCTCAAGCAACACACTAGTTAAGGCTGTCCCAGTTTCTATTACAAAATCCTGTTTTCTTAATTTATCTGCAGTAGAATTGGGCACATGTGAGACTCAGTCCAAAAGTAGTGTTTATTCTTCAATTACAGGAAAAACTGGTCAAGCAATTGTTACACTAGTTATCCCAGAAAAGCATCAGTTTCTCAGTTGCTTTAAATACTTTCTATGGAAGGCTGGATCACAGATAATCTACCAGTAAATTTCTGTACAGTTTGTCTTCACTACTAAAACCAGTTAGGCTACTTAAATAAAAGTTGAAATTGTGGTGTATTTTAAGGGACAAGCCTCTGTAATCACGAAATAGTAACATTATAGAAAAAGAGCAGCTTGATGGTCTGCATAGTACAAAACACTAAGGGCTTGTCTATATAGCAAGCAAAATGTGCCAGAGAAATGTTATTTGTAAAACACACTAACATGTGGCAATCTAACTGAGCCAGGTAGATCCAACTGGAGTGTTCTAGCAAGTATATAGTTCGTGTTAACGTTGTCATGTTTGAAGCAGGAACCACAAAGGGCAGTTACAGCACAATATATTAGAATGGTTTACAAATCACACCACTCTTGTAGGCTTTGACATTGCATGTAGACAAGCCCTAAACAAGAAGTTTAGTGAAGCCTGAGCAAGATTCCTACTGGGAAGAGCTTTATCTTTGAAACAAATAATGTAAAACATGGAATTTTATTTATTTGTTTTAAAACACTGTACATATTTTCTGTAACGTTTTCTTAATATTCTTGAATTCTGGCTCTTCCTTATCCCCTTTGCCCTTCCTACCTTTCTCTATCAAGCACTTTCTAAATCAGGTTACGAGTTCAGGATACTCCCTGACATACCCTGCCACCATCCACTCCTTTGTAAACATGCGTTGGTTGCCTCAGCTTTCCTTAACTGTCTAGGTATCACACAAAGAGAAGGGTCAATCCTACATTAGATTGCCTAAGACATTTCAGGTACTTGTCACACACAATGGAGGAAACACTAATATACAATACTGCTACCTGGACATCCAGAGATTTAAAGACACTGAAGACATGAATCTGAGTAATAACCAGCACGCATACGCTCCCTCATACAAGGAAACTGATAGCATCATCACTGATTTTTCTATTGTTTCCCTTATTCTACAAACATCACTTATATGTTATCTGAGTTAAGTCTCAGACAGTAAATTCTGCAAGCCCCAGCTGTGGCCAGACACTGGATTTGTGACAACTGCATAGACAATGGAGACAGAGCCTAATGTCATCTGCCTACTGACTACCAAAGCACACCATGCTTCATATGCACATTGAACACAAGAGTAGATACAAAAGACCCTTGTGGAAGCCCATGAGTGTGCTGTTTAGGTAGATGAACAATTGTGTATTACTACTCTCTAGCACCTCCCAAAGAAAAAATACGGAAGACTCTTAGCAGAGATGGGTTTGGATAGTGTGGAATAAACTATGACAGATGCTAACATATTTGTTTTAAAAACAAACAAACAAACAAAACACACTGCCTAAGCATAACATATAACCTTGAAGATCCTTCCAGTACTTAAGTAGAAAAGCAAGAATGTCGGACTTGCAGCCTTCAATGAAAGTTCAAATTAATCTATTCAGTGCAGTTTTCTAATAAATCGTGTAAGTATGACTCTCAATGCACAACTTCTCCGTTATATTTTTAAAAATGAATATCTTAATTAAAATTGGTATATGAATTCTGTGTGTGGGCATCTTGATTAAAAAAAGACTTAGGACTTTTAGCAGAATGGAAGCTTAATGTCAAAGATTGTACGCCAAGTCTAACAGCATTTTAATTCTAAGTGAAGTTATTGTTCATATCTACAGCTGGTTGAAAAACAGGTTTATCCCCCTGTGGAAAAAAATCAACAAAAACATTTTTCATTTTTGTCTAAGTATTCTGTGGAAAAATTTTGACTTTTTAATGAAACATCAAAAACCTAAAAGATTCAGTTCAAATTGACATTGCAATGTCTCATACTTTGGAGCTGCAGTTTGTGTACCTTATGTTCCCCTTTTCATAGATTCACAGATTGTAGGACTGGAAGGGACCTCGAGAGGTCATCGAGTCCAGTCCCCTGTCCTCATGGCAGGAGCAAATACTGTCTAGACCATCCCTGATAGACATTTATCTAACCTACTCTTAAATATCTCCAGAGATGGAGATTCCACAACCTCCCTAGGCAGTTTATTCCAGTGTTTAACCACCCTGACAGTTAGGAACTTTTTCCTAATGTCCAACCTAAACCTCCCTTGCTGCAGTTTAAGCCCATTGCTTCTTGTTCCATCCTTAGATAAGATGAACAAGTTTTCTCCCTCCTCCTTCTGACACCCTTTAGATACCTGAAAATTGCTATCATGTCCCCTCTCAGTCTTCTCTTTTCCAAACTGAACAAACCCAATTCTTTCAGCCTTCCTTCATAGGTCATGTTCTCTAGACCTTTAATCATTCTTGTTGCTCTTCTCTGGGCCCTCTCCAATTTCTCCACATCTTTCTTGAAATGCGGTGCCCAAAACTGGACACGATATTCCAGTGGAGCCCAGCCCAATATTCATCTATGGACTGGGCTCCATGTCCTATGATGCACCACTTTCTCCATTCTGGGTGAGGGGAGAGGGTACATTACAAGAGTCTCTGGCCATGGTGCATCATAGGAGATGTAGTCCAGACAGTGAACACAGACCCTAGAGGAGAATGGGAACATAAGGCACCTGAACTATAACTCCCATGAGGCATTACGGTGCTATTTTGAATAAAAACATTTGTTTTTGAGTATTCGGTTTCTCAAAATAATATTAACATTTTCAAAGTAAAGCAAATACTTTTTCACTAAAAATTTCATTCAGTCAAGACCCCAAATTTCTTTTGAAAAACTGTATCAAGAAAATGTTTTCAACAGCCCTATTCATAACTCACCCCGTTGTGGACAAATATTGCACATGATAGTATGTATGCTATAATATGATTGATAACTAACTTGTATTTGATCAATTTGATAGAGCAACATTTTCCTTTCTAGGAAACTCAATTAAGGCAAAAATAAGTCCCTCACTTTAAAAGTTTTTCTTGTAAGTCTTAAGTTCTCCTGTTATTTAAGAAGAGTGTACATCCTTATAAAGATACACAAAACAACTAGGTGCACATGCACAAGACACAATTTGGTACACATCTATCATCCCCCACACACAAGATTTTGTTTTGTTTTATGTTAGAATGCACACATGCAGTGGAATTCCTCTCTGGACCAGTGCAGTGAGAGAGGCAACGTGCCCTCCCATCCTCAGAGGCTCCTGATGGCCAATTCAGCACTGAATACAGGACAAGGCAATACTCAGAGGATTGTTTTAACTTGTGCTCTTGCTGCTCAGGGTCTAATGGACCACTGCAGCAGAGTCACCGGGAATAAGAAAACCTTTGCCATTTCCCCCTCTACACTGCCTGAGCCCCATCCTGCTGGGCCAAAGGGACCACAAAGCTAGTTGGACTTTGTGGACCATGGGTATTATTTAGGAGGCCTGCCCAGTGCAGCAGCAACAGTCAATCAGGCCTTAATTTTTGGTGGGGAGGGGCAGAGCCAGGGCACGTGGGGGTTGATTTACTCACTGCAGGGTAGAAATTCATTTTACTAGTATTACTTCATGCAGTATCTTTTTTTTTTTTTTAAAGTGGGGATGAAGATGATCCTTGGTCTCCCATCCAAACTGTGACCAGGACTGAGCCCGCTTAATTTCAGAGGACAAGTCCACGATCTGAGGCCACACTAAACTTTCACAAAGCAATACATGTTTAGTGTCTTCCAACTCTGCACTCCCTAAATTAGGGAATTAAAATCAGACATTCAATGTTTTTCAGGATTTTTGGTTTTTTTAGTAAACATATATTGAAATGCTTCATAAAACTTTGAGTTAACGGTTCTCTGCGTTCCATGGAACCAGCCTGGGGAATTCAGGTCTGTAGGAGACCACTGCATCAAAAACTGTAGACAAATTTTTAAACAGAGGGCAGTGGTTCTCAATCAGGGGTACACATCTCCTTGGGGGTATGCAGAGGTCTTCTGGGGGTATATCAACTCATTTAGGTATTTGCCTAGGTTTACTACAGACTACATAAAAAGCACTAACGAAGTCAGCGCAAACTAAAGTTTCATACAATGACTTGTTTATACTGCTCTATATACTACACACTGAAATGTTAAGTACAATATTTACATTCCAATCAATTTATTTCATAATGATATGGTAATAATGAGAAAGTAAGCAATTTTTCAGAGTGCTAGGACACAGTTGTATTTTGACGTCTGATTTTGAAAACACGTAGTTTTTAAGTGAGGTGACACTTGGGGTACACAAGACAAATCAGACTCCTGAAAGGGGTACAGTGTCTGGAAAGGTTGAGCACCATCGCAATAGCGTATGAGCAGCAACATCAGTAGTCAGGCAAGTGGAGATGGCGGGGTCATCAAATCCCATTCTTCCAAGCATGGGGTCTGCGTGCCTGGTGCAGGGGGCTCCGAGCGAGCACCGTGCGGGGGAACCTGTCCGCAGGGCGGGATGCAGCATCTCATCCCGGGCGCTGCCGGAGGCAGGACATCCCCGAGACGGGCACCCGTCCCCGGGTCCCGCCCCGTCACCCCAGCCCCAGGCACCCACCGCTCAGGGGCAGGGGGGCCCCCCGGGACTGGGCACCAGGCGACCCCAGAGGGAGCCAGGCAACTGCGGAGCCCCCCAGCGGCCAGAGCCCAGGCGCCCCCCGCCCCAGCGTAGGAGCCAAGACGTAGCGTGACCCCAACAGCCGCCCCACCCGCGAGGCCCCCCGTGGAGCCCGGAAGCCGGGGCGGGGAGTGAGGGGGCAGCACCCAGCCGCCTCACGCGCCCAAGCTCCACCCCGCGACAGAGGGGGCAGCAGCCCAGCAAGGAGAAGGGGCTGCCCGCCCTACTTCGCCCCCCACCGGCGGAAGGACACAACACCACGCCGCCCCCTCCCCGTGGCGAAGCAAGCGGCTGTGGTTATATCCCTCCGCTGGGCCGGGGCACAGGCCCACAGCGGGGCTTTGACGGGACCCCTGCGCGGGGAGGAGTCAGTCCCCGAACACAGAGCCAGAGGCCGGGGTCCGCGGGGCCCTTTTCGTACTCACCGCCCGCCTTGTCCGCCGCCATGATCGCTCCCCTCACGCGAGAACCTGTGCCTCGGCGGCGGGTGAGCACCGCCCCTTCGGGGAGGCTAGCCCGCTGGCCCCGCCCCTTCCGCCCGAGGCCCCGCCTCTGCCGCTCTGGCCGGCCGAGCCGCAGGCCCGACCAGCCGCCTCCCCGCAAAGCCCAATTCACCCCAGTGACCCTTAACTTCCACCCACCACGCCGGCCGTTCAGCTACACTGTAAAATGTCCGGTGCCGTTGCCTGGTCCGCTCATCCCAACGGGCCGCTGTTGAAATAGAAAACAAGGTCCCGCCCTCTCCGTGTCCATGGAAACGCCTTTGGTCAGCGCAATCCAGGAATGATTTTCCTTCCCGGCTTGATGTTTTGGTTCCACTCACCTAGTTACAGTCACCCACTACTGAACGTCAGCGTTATGGGAAGAATTGTATTTACTTGCAAGAATCCAATCTGAGAGCCTGTGGGTGCTTGGATGAGTTATTCTAAAACATTTCCTAGACTGCTTTATCTTACATGGATTATATGACTATGTATTGATACGGAGCTCATCACCATAGTACTTAAAGTACAGAAGGTGGCATTGTGTATGAGTCTTAAATTTCTTTCAAAATTGGTGTTTGAGTCCCATATTAATCCTGCCAGGATTCTTCCTACTCCTACTCCTGGCCTCATCCCTATGATGTCCTGTTTCACACAATGAATTTAAAAGTGTCCGTGGGATTCTCTGTACTGGAGAAAAGAGCCTTTAGAGATAGCATCCAGCTTCTTTGAACACTTATTTTTATATCTTTGTAGTGATGTTTTATTTTTATGACATAAGATCATGTCAGCATCCAAAGTACTATAAGTATTACAAAGATTCATACATATTTAATAATGATCTGGATATAACAAATATGCTATTTTCAGCACCTGTGGCAATAACATCTTCAGGGCTAAATCCTCAGCTGATACACATTGGCATAGCTCTGTGGAAGTCCGTGGAGCCCCTGAGATCATACCTTTAGATAATTACCATTTTTAGTGTGCAGTCTTCCTCCTTTGTTTAATTCTATAAGCTTTATATATGTAATAATGGCTTTTTCTTAACACTGGATTGCTTTTGGGACCAATGCTTTAAGACTGTTTCCATACTTTACTCATCTGCAAACTTAAGTACACTCTTCTGTATTAGTCTGTACTATTTCTTCAGATTTGGTTCTCCAAAATTTTGATACATTTAATTCCTGTTTAATATTGTTGGCTTTTTTTATATTTGCTGCAGTAAGTGTGGGCGTAGCTTAATCAATTCCACTTGTTATACCATCAGTATTACTGACTTTGTTACCAGCTGGTCACATTTGTTGTCTTGGAACATATATCTGTTGTCCCCTCTTGCAGTAAGGTTGAGACTTGAGGATGAAATCCTATTCTCTAAGGCAAAACTCATTGCCTTGACTAGGGCCTGGGAGTCTCATTCTGTTAGGCCTCTTGATATTTTTTTCCCCAATCACACTATCAGCAATCTTGGAAAAAATATTTCTGTGAAGTTGTAGACTTAGTAAGACATTTTTGAGGGCGGCAGGAATTCTTGTAATTTTGTTATTTGAGTTTTAAGTGTAAGTTAATATATTTTGTAAAAGTAATGTTTGCTGATATTTCATGTTTTCTTGGATTTCTCATTTAACTCCACCCCATACCTCTTCTTTTGACACATGCATGGGGGGGGGGTTCTCTTGCAATTCTTACTCATGAGTACTCCTTAAGTTCTGCACCTTGAAATCAGTGCAGTTGTATGATCAGGCCCTTGGCCAAGTCTACATTAGCTATGTCAGCAAATATTCCTAGTGTAGACACAGCTCAAACTAGCAGAAAAGTGTTTGCCTGTATAGCTTATACTGGTTCAGTAAGTGAAATAAGCTACTCTAGCAAAAGCACTTTTACACTAGTATAACTGTGTCTACACTAGGGCTTTTGCAGTTATAAAAGTGTTCCAAAAAATAACCATGATACTCCTCAGGGGTACCTATGCTTGTCTGGCATCTTACCACCACCTGCCCTCAATGTTAGGCAGTCTTGTCTGTGACCGCTGGTGGTCACATCTGTTAGGAGTCAGGGCTTGCAGCAAAACCAGTCTCTGGTCAGTTTAATGAGCACAGCTGGCCTGTAGGAGGCTGTCTGGCTACACCACCTGACTGGTGGGAAGAATCAGCAGATCAGCTCTTAAGCCCAGCAGCAGCACTAGTTTGCTGGCTGCTCAGAGCATTTGCCAATGATAACAAGGTGATACGTAACATCATGGATTTGTCAAGACTAAATCGTGTCAAACAAACCTAATAGCTTTCTTTGACAGGGCAACAAGTCTTGTGGGGGAGCGGTAGATGTGGTATATCTTAATTTTAATAACGCTTTTGATACTGTCTGACATGACCTTCTCATAAACAAACTAGGGAAATGCAACCTAGATTGAGCTACTATCAGGTAGGTGCATAACTGGTTGGAAAATCGTTCCCAGAGAGTGGTTCACAGTGGTTGGAAGGGCATACCGAGTGGGGCCCGCAGGGATCAGTTCTGGGTCTGGTTCTGTTCAATATCTTCATCAATGATTTAAATAATGGCATAAAGAGTACAATTATAAACTTTGTGGATGATACCAAGCTGGAAGGGGCTGCAAGTGCTTTGGAGGATAGGATTATAATTCAAAATGATCTGGACAAACTGGAGAAATGGTCTGAAGTAAATAGGATGAAATTCAGTAAGGCCAAATGCAAAGTACTCCACTTAGGAAGGAACAATCCGTTGCACACAAACAAAATGGGGAATGACTGCATAGGAAGGAGCACTGCAGAAAGGGATCTGGGGGTCATAGTAGACCACAAGCTAAATATGAGTCAACAGTGTAACACTGTTGCAAAAAAAGCGAACATCATTCTGGGGTGTATTAGCAGGAGTATTGTAAGCAAGACACCAGAAGTAATTCTTCTGCTCTACTCTGCGCTGATTAGGCCTCAGCTGGACTATTGTGTCCAGTTCTGGGCGCCACATTTCAGGAAAGATGTGGACAAATTGGAGAAACTCCAGGGAAGAGAAACAAAAATTATTTAAAGTCTAGAAAACATGACCTATGAGAGAAGATTGAAAAAATTGGGTTTGTTTAGTCTGGAAAAGAGAAGACTGAGAGGGGACATAACAGTTTTCAAGTACATAAAAGGTTGTTACAAGGAGTAGGAAGAAAAAATGTTGTGCTTAACCTTTGAGATATGGGGCAAGAAGCAATGGGCTTAAATTGCAGCAAGGGAGGTTTAGGTTGGACGTTAGGAAAAACTTCTGTCAGGGTGGTTAAGCACTGGAATAAACTGCCTAGGGAGCTTGTGGAATCTCCATCATTGGAGATTTTTATGAGCAGATTAGACACACCACTTGTCAGGGATGGTATAGATAATACTTAGTCCTGTCATGAGTGCAGGGGACTGGTCTAGATGATCTCTCAAGGTCCCTTCTAGTCTTATGATTCTATGGGAGGGACAGCTCAGTGGTTTGAGCACTAGCCTGCTAAACCAAGGGTTGTGAGTTCAATCCTTGAGGGGGGCCACTTAGGGATCTGGGGCAAAAATCAGTACTTGATCCCTGCTAGTGGAGGCAGAGGGCTGGACTTGATGACCTTTCAAGGTCCCTTCCAGTTCTAGGAGATAGGTATATCTCCAATTACTATTATTATTTTATGAAACCTTAGAATCTTGGTTCATTTGCCCACAGTATTTTCTCCAACTCTTTCTTTGCTTTTTTAATAATTCTTTGTGCCACTGCTTTACATCTTTTATAGTTCATTAAGTCCTTGCTACTCATTGTACTTTTTGCTTGTTTGTATGCTTTCTTTTCTTTCTTTCTTTCTTTCTTTAATTGCTGCTTTACAATCTTCATTCCACCAGGGAATTGGATTTCTGCATTTTTGGCAATTTGATGTCTTACATATAGCTAGGTTGGCTGCTGCTACAACTTCCTTTATTTTATTATCATGAAATTCCTGTAGATTATCACTTAGGTCATTGGTACTTAGATACTCAGCACACTTACTCTTAAATAATTTGTTTTTCTAAGGCTATGTCTATGCATGTTCTTTAAAGGCTTACGTCGGCATAACTTATGTTGCTCAGTGGTGTGAATAAATCACCCCTCTGAGTGACATAAATTACACTGACATAAGCACCGCTGGGGACTACACTATGTCAGCAGGAGAACTACTCCAGCTTCTGCCACTCACAGAGGCTGGAGTAGTTAAGCCAACGGGAGACCACTCTCACGTCAGCTTAGAGCAACTACATTAGAGAGCTTACAGTCGTGCAGCTGCACTGCTGTAAACTCTCTAATATAGCCATGCCTAAGGCTTCAGGTAGGAATTCCTTCAGTGTTTTCAACATTACCTTTTCCTTGATATGTAATTAGCGGAATGGGAAGTGATCATTTCCTATTCCATCTTCAGAGATTTCCCAGCCACAACTACTTGTTGCAATTCCCAGATCTAAACATGAAAAGGTTCCACACCAAATTAACCTAATAGGTGCTCCAGCATAGGCACTAACTTTCCCTGGTGCCAGTGGGGGCTCATGCTCCCCCGGCCCCGCCCGACTCCACCCTTTCCCCGTGCCTGCCCCGCCCCATTCCAACCTCTTCCCCAAATCCCCGGCCCCGCCTCTTCCCCGAGCGTGCCGCATTCCACCTCCTCCCCCCTCCCTCCCTTCCTCCCTCCCAGCCACACGAAACAGCTGTTTCGCAGTGCAAGCACTGAGAGCTAGCGGGGGAAAGCAAGCACGCAGCACGCTCAGAGGAGAAGGTGGAGGTGAGCTGGGCGGGGAGCTGCCGGTGGGTGCTGAATGCCCACCAATTTTTTCCCGTGGGTGCTCCAGCCCCGGAGCACCCACAGAGTTGGCACCTATGTACTCCAGTATTGAGCAATACCATGTTATGCATGTCAATGAACTGTTTCAGGCATTTGCCATTATAATCCGTTTTCCTGCTTTCCCATAATTCATTTGGCTATTAAAGTCTCCACAAATAATATACTCGCCTTTGACACCCTTAACTAACTCTTCTAATTGTAGATTATCTAGCTTTTTACATGGGTTGTAAACACTATAGGTTCCTACGAAGGTGGTATTATTCTGCAGAGGAACCTCTACAGCATTGTACTCAAAACTTAAGTTCTGTACATCTGTTTCAACATAACTAAGACCTTCCTTTGTAAATATACGGATCCCTCCTCCTCTTGTTATTCTGTCAGATCTGATTATATCTTACCCTGGAAGTCTACGCATAAGTTCTCTCGCTAATCATGTTTCTTGTACACATATATCAGGTTTTCGTTTTCAAAAACATTTTTCTTTAATTCCTGACCAAGTGTGGTTAAACTACGTGTGTTCCAGCAAAAAACTGTTAGAACCATGTTGTTTAAACTACTATTACCTTCATTTAAAATTACATGAATGCAGACTATTGAGAAATTGCCAATATGCAAATATTTTTCTGCCACTTTTGTTATAATTTATCTTCTTTGTCTTCTTCCCTGTCTTTCATCATAAATGCTATAAACTTCACTTTATCTACAAGCAAAACATTATCTTTCCTGCCCTAAACAGTGCATTGTTGTACCAGTAGCTGTTTTCCTTCTCTGGTATTTTCCTCCTTCTCCACATTCCACCGTGAATATCTTTTGTTAGCTACTGCATAGGAGATTTTATGGATAGTTTTAGTTTTCTGTTTCTCTCCAGCTCGTTCTGCTCCCACTGTGCTTATCCCCACAATTGCTGCATTTTAGTTCTGTTCCTTCCATACAGTTTTCATATGCGTGTTCTCCTCCACATTTACCAAGCCTCGTTTTCCCCTTACGGCTTGTGGACGGCTACCACATGCCCAAACCTTGGACATTTATAACATCTCAAACGGGCTGGGATATATGGTTTAAACCCAGAAGAGTTGATATCCTATACTAACCCTATTGGGTAGCATTGCATCTTTAAATGTTAAACCATGTCTCCCCCTTTCCTTCTAATTAGTTGCTTAACAAACAGCACTTGGTCCTCATCTGTACCCCTTTTAATTTTATCCTCAGTCATGCCTAGAGGAACTCCATACATTACCTCTCTTGCTTCTGTCATAAATTTAGGTAGCTGGCAAATTTCTTCTATTTTTCCTAAAAACGTAGTTTTAAGTTTATCAGACTGTTCCTTGTGTGTACATTCTAATAAATCTCCACCCTGCATTCTTTTAGCTCTTAATATATCTGACACTTCACATTAGCCATTCTGCTGTTTCAAGGGATTAGCATCTCCTATCTCCACATCTTCAGCAAATGATTTGATAATTATAAAATGTTGATCCTTTCCCTTATTCTTTGTATCATACCCATCTGCTCCCTTCTTTTCAGATACAGATATCACCATTCTTTTTTCTTCTTCCTACTCTGAAGCCATTCCTCACCCCTTGCTGCTTCTCCCTCATTTTCCATCATAACTTCCAGCCTCTCCCTCTCAACCTGTATTCTCAGCTCTAGCCAGCAAGCCCAAGCTGCCTCTGAATTCCCAGCCCAGGCCCCTTCTTTTCTCAGGTTTATCCCTGAATACAGGCCCAACCTGCTCCTTCACAAGTGAACTTCATCTTCCATTAGGTTTTATGAAGTCCTGGCTCTCCTGCAGGTGCTGTATGTTAATTGACCTAATTTAACCTGCTCTGCTTGGGTGGCATGGGCACCCATCACAGTTTCCTTATTCCACATTACCAAAAAGCTTTTGACCTCTAGGTGGCACTATATTACAAATTAATATATTTTCCCTTTAATACATATTTTAATATATATAAATGCAGCATTTTAAGGTGGAGTTATGGTTTAAAATGTAAGCTAATTAGTCAAAACATGTCATGTGCAGCCATTAGGAATTAATTTGGCAATCACATTCTATATACACATCACAAACTTGTTACAATTGTGAAATGAGTTCTTTTGAAGTGATAGGCAGCACATTGACCTACAGAATAAGGAATGGTGCTTCAGCACCTTTGTTTGTTTACATAGTGTAAATAAAATAACAATTGAACAGGAAGTCAGTGGAATACTTATGCTGCAACATCCTGAATAAACTTTTCATGGTAGTAGTTCTTGAAAAGAGGTAACTATCTTTCTCCCCAATCTTTGTACTCACCTTCAAAGCACTGCATGACTCTTTCCCTCCCCACACCTACATCTTTATTCTAATTTTTTAATACTATGTTTCTCCCATTTTCTCTCCTGAAAGATCCAGTGTTGTCCTCCCAGTAATTGGTCCAGTTCTTGGGAGCAGCTGAATTGTGCTTGGTGCAAAACTCGCTTGGGGTGGGGAACAAAAATGGCTTTATGCCACCTTTGCAGCTCCCCAGTTTTGGTGTTGGCCAGAAGCAGTTTGGCCCCCAGTGTCAGTACTTCCAAACATCATGGGATTTAATTGGTCCTGCTTTGAGCAGGGGGTTGGACTAGATGACCTCCTGAGGTCCCTTCTAATCCTGGTATTCTATGATTCTATGATTTGGGGAAGAAAAACTAGAATATTCATATTCAATGCACTATGTGTTAAATGCTCCTCTGTGCAAAGGGCTACCACAAAGTCTATATTCCTCTCAAGCGTTCAAAATAGGATTTAAGTAAGACTTGAGTGATACTTTGCACATGGGAGCATTTCAGCATAGGTATATTATAGTCCAATCCTCAATGAGGCAAAATTTCCATTAAGGTCAACTTCCATGTGAGTAAGAGCTAAAAGATCTGGCCCTTTACTTGCTTTGACATATTTATGTAACCAAACAAAATGTCCCCTAGTTGATGCAAAGCACTGACATGCTTGCATGACAAGTTGATTTGTATCATATGCATCTGAACAGTACTTTACATCCTGCCACATTGCTACCTTGTTTATTGACGAAATGATCTAAGATTCAGAAAATTGAAGACGTGTACATATATTGTATTAAATCTGTAGCCTTGAATAGACATTGGTCCTTGAGAATTTTCATTCTCGATGCTTTTCAATAAACTTACCTGTTTCATTCTGTGGAGGAGGTAAAAACTGAACATTTGATACCCTAGTGCATTTGAAACTTTAGTAAAATTGGGGGTGTTCAGTTAAAAATGAAATTAACAACTCTCCTAACATGAATGATAAATAAATGAAAAAGGAGAGAATTTACAGAATATTATTTTTTTGTTTGTGGTAGCGCTCATGATGTTTTACACATTTTTCCAGACATTCAAAAAGGAATGGGTCCTTCCTGAGGAGCTGTTGAAGTGTTTTCTCCAAAGATGTTGTCCATCTCCTACCCCTTCCACCAACTTAGGCCTGGTCTACACTAGGAGGTTAGGTCGAATTTAGCCGTGTTAGGTCGATTTTATAATGAATGCATCTACACAACCAACCCCGTTCCTCCAACCTAAAGGGCTCTTCAAATTGACTTCTATACTCCTCCCCAACGAGGGGAGTAGCGCTAAAATCTACCTTCCTGGGTCGAATTTGGGGTAGTGTAGATGCAGCACTGTGCAATTTGATGGTATTGGCCTCTGGGAGCTATCCCAGAGTGCTCCTATGTGACCGCTCTGGACAGCACTTTCGACTCTGATGTACTAGCCAGGTACACTGGAAAAGCACTGGGAACTTTTGAATTTCATTTCCTGTTTGGTTAGTGTGGTAAGCTCAGCAGAACAGGTGACCATGCAGTCCCAGAATCGCAAACGAGCTCCAGCATGGAGCGAACGGGAGACATTGGATCTGATTGCTGTATGTGGAGAAGAATCTGTGCAGGCAGAACTCTGATCCAGCAGAAGAAATGCTGATATATGTGCCAAAATCGCAAAGGGCGTGGTGGAGTACAGCGGGGCGGTTACCCTGCTCTGGCCTGGGAGGGGTTAAAACAGCCCTGGGAAAGGGCTGCCTCTGGGAGCCAATAGTTTAGGCTGATTGGGGAAGCTACCACAGCTGGGGCCACGCCCCAGTCATGCCACAGCTGGCCCTATAAAAGGCCAATGAGCCAGGAGCTGACACACTCTCTCTAGCGCCTTAGAGAGAGAAGGACCTGGCTGCCTGGGAAGGGTATCTAGGGTGGAGCAGTGCTGGGGATGGGTAGAGGGAGCTGGGGAGTTCCAGCCTAGCAAAGCCCCAGCCTGCAGGCCAAGTTAAGGGCCCACAAAGAGGGTACTAGAGCTGCAGAGGGGCAGCCCAGGAATAGACAGAGGCAGCTGGTCCAACCCCCCTTGCCGATGATGAGCGGTTTACAGACTGCTGTCTGCCCCAGTGAGCAGGGGCTAAATGGAGACTGGCAGTAGCCCCTGAGGCAAGGTGGGGATATGGGGTTGGGGGTTCCCCTGGGTGAGGAGACCCAGATTGTGGGTTGCTGCTAGGGGGCAGAACCCTGATGTGAAGGGCACCGGGGTCCGGGAGGGACACAGAGGCCAGCAGTAGGCGAGACACCGGCCTGCAGAAGGTGCTCCAGAGGTTGGAAGAGCTAATTCCATGCCGACCAGCAGGAGGCACTGTGCCGGTGAGTCGTCGCCCCGCCGCATGAAGAGAGGCTACACCAGGGATGCACAGCAGTGCAGTGTGAAAATTAAGAAGCTCAGGCAAGCATTCCAAAAGACAAAGGAGGCAAATGGTTGCTCCAGGTCAGAGCCCCAGACATGCCGCTTCTATGATCAGCTGCATGGCATTCTAGAGTGGGACCCTACCAGTACCTCAACACTCTGCGTGGACACCTGCAAGGTGGCAGCCTCACGCAACACGGATGAGGATTTTATGGATGAGGAAGAGGAGGAGGAGGAGAATGTGCAGCAGGCAAGCAGAGAATCCGTTCTCCCCAGCAGCCAGGACCTTTTCCTCACCCTGGAGTCAATACCCACCCACGGCCTATTGTTCCCGGACCCTGATGGTGGAGAATGCACCTCTCGTGAGTGCACATTTGTA
This sequence comes from Mauremys reevesii, assembly GCF_016161935.1. Taxonomy (NCBI): domain Eukaryota; kingdom Metazoa; phylum Chordata; order Testudines; family Geoemydidae; genus Mauremys; species Mauremys reevesii. The sequence goes on along the minus strand of NC_052624.1, from coordinate 75,670,071 downwards.
ACGACAGGGGTTAAAAGCAATTATGTTTAATGTTTGATTTGCCCTGGGATGCATTCGCGGACAGTACAGCTAATGGCAAAGTCTGTTAACGTGGCTGGAGATTGAGATATTCTCCAGGGATATCTCCATGAAGCTCTCCTGGGGGTACTCTGAAAGCCTTTGCAGAAGGTTTCTGGGGAGGGCTGCCTTATTTCGTCCTCCACAGTAGGACACTTTACCATGCTAAGCCAGTAGCAAGTGGTCTGGAATCATTGCAACACAAAGCATGGCAGCCAATGATCCTGGGTTTCAGTCGCATTCATGCAACATTCGGTCTTTATTTTTCTCTGTCAGCCCCAGGAGAGTGATATCATTCATGGTCACCTGGTTGAAATAGAGGAAGTTTTGTAAGGGAACAGTAATCCTCCTCTGTTTGGTGATCCCTGACACATTAGACCCCGGTCATGCTGGGCTGTTTGCGCTTGGCTAAAAGGGATCATCCTGGAGAATAGCCACATCCACCCCAAAACCACAGCCCCTCCTTTTAAACGACAAACACACTCCCATTGGTTGCTATGGGAAAGGAGGGTGCTGGAGTTTGAAACCATTCCCACATGTTATGAACGTGGAAGAAGCCAACCCCATGTACCCTTTGGCTTACCATGGCTGCCTGCAAACCAAATTCTGTTGCCCAGCCATGAGTGGTGTGTCACCATACCGGCAGGCGCTCAATATAAAAGGCAAAATGCAGCCTTGTACCTAAAACACATGTTCTGTCTGCTGTGAATTGCTTGATTCACTGTGAAAGAGTCTCCCTTTTGTTCTCAGAAATGTATCTTCTTTAAATTCTACTCTCCCTTTTTTCCCCCTCTGCAGCTGCAAATGCTTCTGTGCTCCCTGCATCAACTCTGTCCCTGAGATTATTGCAGATTAGAAGGTGAAAAAAACGCACTCGCGATGACATGTTTTCAGAGCTCATGCAGTTCTCCCGCACTGACAGGGCACAGCTGAATGCATGGAGGCATTCAGTGGCAGAGGCCAGGAAAGCATACAGTGAGCATGATCAGAACACGCAGGAGGAGATGCTGAGGCTACTGGGAGAACAAACGGACATGATGCGGTGTCTGGTGGAGCTGCAGGAAAGGCAACTAGAGTACAGACCCCTGCTGCATCCATTGTGTAACTGCCTGCCCTCCTTGCCAAGTTTCATATCCTCCTCACCCAGACGCCCAAGAACGCTTGGGGGGAGGCTCTGGGCACCCTGTGCCTCAACTACAGGGGATGGCCCAAGCAACAGAAGGCTGTCATTCAAACAGCTTTCATTTGTAGGGTGTGGCTACAATAAGCACTGTGGCCTTGTCCTTCCCCACCCCGTTATCAAACCCTTTGTACACCCCGGCTTCCTTTTACTAGTCAGAGTTGTCAGTGATCTAAAGTTCTTTTTAATAAAGAACGAATGGATTCAGAACAATAGGGACTTTATTTCCTGTGCCAGCTATGGTCGACGGGGGGAGGGAGATTGACTTACAGGGAAGTACATTCACCAAAGGGGGTGGCTTTGCATCAATGACGAACACACACAACTGTAACACCGTAGCCTGGTCAGTCATGAAACTGTTTTTCAAAGCCTCTCTGATGCGCAGCACACCTAGGTGTGCTCTTCTAATTGCTCTGGTGTCTGGCTCTTCAGAATTGGCCACCAGGCGATCTGCCTCAACCTCCCACCCACCATAAACGTGTCCCCCTTACTCTCAGAGATAGAATCATAGATTATTAGAGTTGGAAGGGACCTCAGGAGATCATCTAGTCCAACCACCTGCTCAAAGCAGGACCAAGCCCCAAATGGCCCCCTCAAGGATTGAACTCACAACCCTGAGTTTAGCAGGCCAACAGCAACCAGTAATAACAACGGGAATATTGCTTTCGCTGAGGTCTAACTTACTCCACAAACTGCGCCAGCGCCCTTTTAAACATCCAAAGGCACATTCTACCCCCATTTTGCACTTGCTTAGCCTATAGTTGAACTGCTTCTTACTGCTGTCCAGGCTGCCTGTGTACGGCTTCAAGAGCCATGGGAGCAAGGGGTAGGCTGGGTCTCCAAGGATAACTATTGGCACTTCTACATCCCCAATGGTAATTTTCTGGTCTGGGGAAAAAGTTCCTTCCTGCAGCTTTCCAAACAGCCCGAAGTTCTCAAAGATGCTAGTGTCATGCACCTTTCCTGACCATCCCACGTCGATGTAGATGAAACAGCCCTTGTGAGCCACCAGTGCTTGCAGCACCATTGAGAAGTACCCCTGGCGGTTTATGTACTCTTTGGCAAGGTGGTCTGGTGCCAAGATAGGGATATGCGTTCTATCTATCACCCCACCACAGTTAGGGAACCCCATTGCAGCAAAACTATCCTCTATGACCTGCACATTTCCCAGTGTCACTATCCTTCCTAGCAGAAGGGTATTGATTGCTCTGGCTATTTGGATCACAGCAGCCCCCATGGTAGATTTGCCCACTCCTAATTGATTCCCGACTGACTGGTAGCAGTCAGGCATTGCAAGCTTCCACAGGGCTATCGCCACTTGCTTCTCAGCTGTCAGGCAGGTTTCATCTTGGTATTCCTGCACTTCAGGGGAGGGGAAGGCAACTCACAAAGTTCCATGAAAGTGGCCTTATGCATGAGACAGTTTCGTAGCCACTGGGAATCATCCCATACCTGCAACACTATGCGGTCCCATCAGTTTGTGCTTGTTTGCCAGGCTCAGAATTGGTGTTCCATTGTATCAACATGCCCCAATGCCACCATGGTATCCCAATTGCTACATCCCGGGCTTTCAGGAACGTCTGTGTCCATGTCCTCCTCATAATCTTCCTTGTGCTGGTGGCTCCTAGCTAGGTTCTGTACATACTGCAGGATAATACGCAAGGTGTTTGCAATGCTCACAAAAGCAGTGTGCAGCTGAGCAGGCTCCATGCTTGCAGTGCTATGGCATCTGCACAGATAACCCAGGAAAAAAGGCGCAAAATGATTGTTTGCCGTTGCTTTCAAAAAGGGAGGGAGAAAGGGGAGACTGACGACATGTATCCAAAACCACCCGCAACAACGTTTTTGCCCCATCAGGCATTGGGAGCTTAACCCAGAATTCTAATTGGCAGCGGGGACTGTGGGATAGCTACCCACAGTGCACCACTCCGTGAGTCAATGCTAGCCATGGTATGGAGGACGCACTCCGCCGACCTAATGCACTTAGTGGGGACATGAACTATCGATTGTATAAAATCGGTTGCTAAAGATCAATTTCTATAAAATCGACCTAATTTCGTAGTGTAGACATGCCCTTAGTGTTCACCCTTTACTCTGTTATACTATAACATTTGCAAGTATTTTACTAATAGGGTAGTAAACTAAAAGGGGATACTGTATTTCAGGGTTCGGCAACCTTTCAGAAGTGGTGTGCTAAGTCTTCATTTATTCACTCTAATTTAAGGTTTCGCATGCCAGTCATACATTTTAACATTTTTAGAAGGTCTCTTTCTATAAGTCTATAATATATAACTAAACTATTGTTGTATGTAAAGTAAATAAGGTTTTTAAATGTTTAAGAAGCTTCATTTAAAATTACATTAAAATGCAGAGCCCCCCTGACTGGTGGCCAGGACCTGGGCGGTGTGAGTGCCACTGAAAATCAGCTCGAGTGCTGCCTTTGGCACACGTGCCATAGGTTGCCTACCCCTGCTGTATTTGCATTACTACCTACCTTTTACCAGATGTTACCTGAGCCAAAAAATGAGTCTCAATAAGAGTTCTCAAAGCAGACTATGTGCCTCCATATCGGAAAGAAAAATTTTAACATACTTTTTCATTACAAGCATTTTTTTTTTAATTTTCTAAAGATGTTTCAATAATACTGAAGCATTTTTCCCCATGCCAAACCTAACATAAGGCTGGCTATATTTTGTAGCAGTCATGCACTTTGCTAGAAGGCACTCGAATATTCCAATTAATTTTTTTTGTTGCTGTTGATATAGAAGAGGCTTTGTTTATTTACTATTTTACTAACAGACTGATCCTCTGTAAAATTCAGCACCCGGTGTTTTATAATACATATTTGCAGATCACATGAGTGACATCCAAATTTTTTGTTACTTATGTGAAAACCAGCAGGGAATCCATAGTTATTGACTCCCCTTATTCTGTGTGCCAAATCATAAGGTCCTTACTCCAGATGGCTTCAGGATCTTAGCATGTGGCACTTTATGATTACATATGTTGTTGTTCTTTTTTGGCCTAGGTTTTAACATGCCCCGTTTCATAATATAATTAAATCCGTTGTTTGTAGCTCTGATCAATTCAGGGTGGAAGGATTTAGTAATAAAGTGTTTTTTCCTCAGGCAAGTGCACCGCAGAGTAAAAAACAAAACAAAATAGTATCTTCAGTTTATTTTCCAAGTTGCTAATACACTGAATTCTATTTGTATTTCACTGGAAATCCTATCAGCTTCTAAACACTCCAGCATCCTAACCTTTGCCCCTGGTTAATATATGTGGCTTCAGAGGAATGAGAGTTGTCCCCAGATTTTGATGCAGTCATCAAAATGCAATAGCAAAATATTTTGCCTTGTAGTTCTTTGTGGCTGCATTTGGCCAGCATATCTTCCCTTTTCACACTCTCTTTTTGTAGTTTCTAGGATGATCCTGGCAGTTCAAGTACATTTGCTCAGCTCTCTTCATGGCAACTCATATTTATCAGCCAAAATGGTAATTAGCATCCATGTTCAGCACATTGTTCACATTCCTTAAGTAAGACAACACTCACTAAAATGTGGACTAAACCAAATTCCTACACAGTTTCCTGAAGACTATATATAGCTCTAGAGACAAAGGTTTAGGATCACTGACTGTTGCAGTGTACAGGAGCAGGGTAATTCTGCTGACTTATCTTGGCATCCAGACCAGGTGCATTGTCATCAGATCCAATAATCATAGAAATGAGAGATGTAGAGCTGGAAGTGACTCACAGTCCAGACTAGACTTTAAAGTCCGAAGGGAGCATCATGATAATCTAGTTTGACCCCCTGCACAGTGTAGGCCATAGAACCTCACCCACTCATTCCTGTAGTTGGCACCATAACCTCTGAGTTACTGAAGTCTTCAAATCTTGATTTAAAGACTTCAAGTTACAGAGAATCCTCCATTTACTCTAGTTCAGACCAGCAAGAAATGTGTACCCCATACTGCAGAGGAAGGTGAAAAATCTACAGGGTCTCTGCCAATCTGACCTTGGGAAAAAATTCCTTCCCGACCCCAAATATGATGATCAGTTAGACCCTAAGTATGTGGGCAAGAGTCATCAGCTAAACACCTGGGAAAGAATTCTCTGTAGTAACTCAGAGTCTCCCCGTCCACTGTCCATCTCTGCCACTGGAGATATTTACTAATAGCAGTCACAAATGGGCCATATGCCACTGTAAGCAATCTCATCATACCATCCCCTCCATAGACTTATCAAGCTCAGTTTTGAAACAAGTTAGGTTGGGTTTTTTTTGTCCACACTACTCCCCTTGCCCATTTGGAAGGCTGTTCCAGAACCTCAGCACTCGCATGGGTAGAACATTTCATGTAATTTCAAACCTAAAATTGTTGATGCTCAGTTTATATCCATTCATTCTTGTGCCAACACTGACCCTTAATTTAAAAAACTCCTCTCGTTCCCTGGTGTTTATCCCTCTGATGTATTTATAGAGAGCAATCATATCTCCCCTCAGGCTTCGTTTTGTTAGGCTAAACAGGCCAGGCTCCTTAAGTTTCCTCTCCTAAGGTAGGTTTTCCATTCCTCTGATCATCCTAGTAGACCTTCTCTGCACTGTTCCAGTTTGAATTCATCTTTCTCAAACATGATATCCCAGATGAGGTCTCTCCAGTGCCTTATATAATGGTAAGAACATTTCCCTATCTCTACTGGAAATACACTGTGTGATGCATCCTAGGATTGCATTAGCCTTTTTCACAGCTACCACATATTGATGGTTTATAGTCATCCTGGGATGGACCAATTCACCCACGACTTTCTCCTCCTCTGTTGATTCCAACTGATACATCCTTAGCTTGTATAAAAAATTCTTGTTATTAGTCTCTGAGTGCGTAACCTCAAGAAATGATCAAGTCCAGCCCCCTGTGCTGTAACAGGACGAAGTAAACCTAGACCATCCCTGGCCTCAGGTGTCTGTCCAACTTATTTTTAAAAACTTCCAATGTTGGGGATTCCACAACCTCCTTTGGAAGCCTATTCCAGAGCTGAACTACCCTTATAGTTAGAAAGTTTTTCCTAAGATCTAACCTAAATCTCCCTTGCTGAAGATTAAGACCATTATTTCTTGTCCTACCTTCAGTGAACATGGAGAACAATTGATCACTGTCCTCTGTATAACAGCCCTTAACATATTTGAAAACTATTATCAGGTCCCCTTCAGTCTTTTCTCAAGACTAAACAAGCCTGGTTTTTTAACCTTTCCTCATGGATCAGATTTTCTAAACCTTTTATCAGTTTTGTTCCTCTCATCTGGACTCTCTCCAATTTGTCCACATCTTTCCTAAAGTGTGGCATGCATAACTGGACATGGTACTCCAGCTGAGGCCTAACCAGTCCCAAATAGAGTGAGACACTTACCTTCTATGTCTTGACTATGACACTCCTGTTAATACACACCACAAAGATATTAGCTTTTTTCACAACTGCATCCATTGTTGACTCATATTCAACTTGTAATCCTCTATAACCCAGATCCTTTTCAGCAGTACTACTACCTAGCCAGTTACTCCCCATTTTGTAGTTGTGCATTTCATTTTTCCTTCCTAAGTGAAGTACTTTTCAGTAGGCTTTTATTTAATTTCATCTTGCTGAATTCAGACCAGTTCTCCAATTTGTCAAGCTCATTTTGAATTCCAATTCTGTCCTTCAAAGTGCATGCAACCCCTCCCATTTTGGTGTCATCTGCAAATTCTATAGGCATACTCTCCATTTCATTATCTAAGTCATTAATGAAGATATTGTGTAGTACTGGACCCAGAACTACAGGACCCTTGCAGGACCCTACTAGATATGCCCTCCCAGTTGGACAGCAAACCACTTATAACTACTTTTTGAGTACGGTCTTTAAATCATCTGTGCATCCACCTTATAGTAATTTTGTCTAGACCACATTTCCCTAGTTAGCTTATGAGAATGTCATGTGGGACTCTCTCAAAACCCTTACTAAAATCAAGATATATCACATCTACTGCTTCCCCACTACCCACTAGGCCGGTAACTATGTCAAAGAAGGACAGAGTTTGGGTGTGGCATGATTTTACAAATCCATGCTGGTTATTCCTTATAACCTCACCTCTCGTCCAGAAGTTCTCAAAGATCATTGTTAACAGTTCTGAGATTGCTTCAGCTAGTTCTGTAGGTACTCTAAGGGTATGGCTACACTTGCAGCTGTACAGCGCTGGGAGTCAAACCTGTCTTCGTACAGCTGAGTAGGGAAAGCGCTGCAGTCTGTCCACACTGACAGCTACCAGCGCACTGTCGTGGCTATATTTGCAGCATCTGCAGCGGCATTGGGAGCAGTGCATTATGGGCAGCTATCCCAGCGTTCAAGTGGCTGCAACGTGCTTTTCAAAAGGGGAGGGGTAGAGTGTAACAGGGAGCGTGGGGGAGAGAGAGAGTGGATTTTTGGAGCCGACACTCTGTCAGAAGCTGCAAGTTCCGACCCCCTCCCCCATCCCTCTCTCACTCACTGAAAGCAAACATCCCTCTTTGTTTTTTTCCTCACAGACCAGATAAGCAGCCTCCCCGAAACGGCCCCCGCCCCGCGCATGCCTCTCTCCTCAAGCCCCCTCTCCAAGCAAACACTAGCTGTGGGCGTTCCAAAGGGAGCTCATTCACAGCAAACAGTAGCTGTGTTAGCAACAAAGAATCCTGTGGCACCTTATAGACTAACAGACGTTTCTCAGCAGAGAGCTTGGTGGTGAATATACACTTCAGATGCAAGTAGCTGTGTTTGTTTTTTTGATAAGCAGCTTCGGGAGCCCGGAATTCACAACAAAACAAACAGAGGCATCACAACAAAACAAAGCATTATGGGAAGCTTCCGGAGGTCAGTTACAGAGTAGTAAGATTATTCCCTGTTTACACTGGCACCCCAGCGCTGCAGCACCAGCACTATTCTCTTTATTCCTCTTGTCGAGGTGGAGTACATCCAGCGCTGTAGCCAGGGAGATACAGCGCTGTATGTGCCTTGCCAGTGTGGACGGGGAGTGAGTTACAGCGCTGTAAAGCCATCACCAGCGCTGTAACTCTCAAGTGTAGCCAAGGCCTAAGATGAAATTTATCAGTCCCTACTATCTTCAATACATCTAATTTATCTAAATATTATTTAATTTGTTCTTCCCCCTTGTTAATATCAATTGTGTGGAGTATCTGGGCACCATTAAACTGTTTAGTGAAGAGTGAAGCTAAATAGGCATTAAACATCTCAGCTTTCTTGATGCCTCAATAATTAGCTCTCCTTCTCTGTTAAGTAGAGGACCTATGTTTCCCTTCATTTTCTCTTGCTTCTAATGCATTTAAGGAACCTCTTTTTATTGCCTTTAATGCCCCTTGTAGGGGCATAAAACTCATTTTGTGCCTTAGCCTGTCTGATTTTGTTCCTATGTGCTTGTGCTATTCTTTTGTACTCCTCCTTAGTAATTTCTCCATGTTTCTACTTTTTGTAGGATTTCATTTTTATTTTCAGGTCAATAAAGAACTCCTGATGAAGCCATCTTGGCCTCATACTATTCTTCCTATCTTTCCTTAGCATTGGGATAATTTAATACAATAATAATGTATATCAATAATAATTATATAACACTTAATGGGTTTGATTTTTTTCTTCCATATGTAAATGCGAAATAATTCCATTTAAGTCAATGACATTGCAGAGTTATGAAACTGGTTTAACTGCACAGCAAATCAGGCCCTAAAGCTTCAACATGCAATACAAGTATTAAGTAATTGATCTAAGTAATCCAAGTAAGTGCAGTATGTGCAACCATGTTGCAGTTCATACAGTAACTCCACACTTAAAGTCATCCTGGTTAACGTTGTTTTGTTGTTATGTTGCTGATCAATTAGGGAACATGCTCGTTTAAAGTTGAACAATGCTCCCTTCTAACATTGTTTGGCAGCCACCTGCTTTGTCCACTGCTTGCAGGAAGAGCAGCCCGTTGCAGCTAGCTGGTGAAGGCTTGTAACCAGGGTGGACCGGCAGCCCCCCTATCAGCTCCCCGCTTCCCTAAGTTCCCTGTGCTGCAGCCACCCAGCAGGCTAGCAATCAGCTGTTCAGCTGTCCCTCCCCCCACTGCCATGTGCTTCTCCTGCCCTCTGCCTTGAAGCTGCTCCCAGAGACTCCTGCTTGCTGTGCAGGGGGGAGGGGGGAGGAGGGGCTAATGTCAGGGTGTCCCTCTCCCCCCTGCTCCTGCACCCTGCTTAACCCTTCTCCATATAGAGTAGGGAGGAGACACAGACGGAGACAGAGAGAGCTTGGGGCAGCAGCTGCTGTCTCAACTTCCTGATCCACCTAAGAAGACAATGCACTTAAGAGTGGGTCAGCTTACTTAAAGGGTCAGTGTGCATCTCTCTCTCTCTCTCCCACACACAAGGTGTGTGTCTGTCTCTGTCGGCTATGCTGTCTCCCCTCCCTCCTGTTCGTGCTGCCATGATGAAAGGCTACATTAACAACAATGTGTTAACCCTTGAGGGCTCAGCCGAGTGCTAGTTCATGATTTAGCAGCAAGGTGTTCCCTGGGAAAAATCCCTCCCTCTTCCTCCCTCTAACTTTACCACCTCAACCAAGCTTCACAATCATCATAGCTGTGAACAGTATTAAATTGTTTGTTTAAAATGTATACTGTGTGTATATCTATATAATATATAGTTTTTTGTCTGGAACCTAACCCCCGCTCCATTTACATTAATTCTTATGGGGAAATTGGATTAGCTTAACATCGTTTCACTTAAAGTCACATTTTTCAGGAACATAACTACAACGTTAAGCGAGCAGTTACTGTAGATTAAATTTCCTACCAAAATATCGTGGGCTGGATTCTGGATAAATCCACTGTGTAAATCCAGAGCAAATCCACTCCAGATTGACACTGATATAACTGAAATCAGAATCTGGTCCCAAATGTTTGAATCTCAAACAAACATGTAAGTAGCAGATCATCGAAGGAAGACATTTTATGGTTCATTTGCCTTTCACCTGTCCCAGCAATAAAATGTGTGTCTGTCAAGAGCTAGGGGAAGGAAAAGGAAAGCCTCTGGCCTGCATAGATTCCAGGTCCAGACAACAGCCAGGAGAACTTGTGTCTGAGAGAGGTTAAGTTAGGCTCTGTTCAAGTCTGTCCTCTTACTGGGCAGTCTGTTGGTGCTTGCTGTTGAGGATTGGAGAGTGGGATGTTAATCATGGTTTCTGGTTCACTGAATTATCCTGTAATGACATTAGCACATATTTTGCATTCTGTGTGCAGGATACTGTCCTTCCCTTATTTGTCGCTCAGAACCAGTGAAGAGATAAGAACTGACGCTTGAAAATAATACAGTGCTATGACCCACCTAGGATATAAGTAAGACAGTCTCATTGGATGCAGAGAATCCAGCAGCGTGAAGCGTTTTTTGCCTTGTCCAGCTGGTGTCCTACACTCTCCAATGCAATTCAAAACACAAAGCTGCTTCTAGACAGCACTGCTTTGTTATTCACTTGACTTTACGAGCCTTGTCACAGTTAATTGGATTTGTGACGTGTTCAGATGTTTATTTCTTGACTCATCTATCCTTTCCCCTTCACAACACACATGCATGTAGAAACTACAGTAGACAAAATGTCACATGTGATTTAATACAGGACCTAAAAATATGCAGCCATGCATGGATGTGCAGTGAAAACTTTAAAATGTACACGGTGTTGCATACTTAAAATATTTAATTCTGATACATTTAAATATATTTTTCACTTTGCTTCTGTTTGTTCAGTCATAATGGATGTAGCAAGACCCTGTGCAGCTTCTATATTGTCTGGAGTTAGAACAATACTGAGTCATGCTTGTTACCAACACACCATCCATCCAGGTATTTAATCAATGTACACAAAGAACTATACAGACCCATTTGTGTGTTTCTAACAATGTGTGTTACCATTCCTTCATAAGTTTGGGTTTAAATAATAAAATATAATGTTTACATAATGCAGTGTAGTACCAGTGTTACTAAAATATCAAAGAGAGAGCGGGACTTCAATTCAGAAAAGCATTTAAGCAAATACATAACTTTACATTTGTACTTATCTCAGACTGAAGTCAGTGTGACGGTATTATCCCCCACTCTGGGTTGCCACCTGATGTACTGGGGTACCACTGAGCCTGCCTGTTCCACCAGCCTGGGCTCCTTTACACTGTCCTGCTGAGCCAGATCCTCAAGCTTCCTCTAGCACACACACAGGTAGGGACACGCCCAGCTGAAGAAAGACAGACACATAAATCAGCTCTGCATGGGAAGAATCAGCTAGGGAATTGCCCAGCACTCAAGTGCAGTCCCCCTCTGAAGAGTAAACTCAAAATTGTATTGTCTTGTGCTGCACAAAGAAGTGTACAGCGTAAGCTAATTGAATTTCGCCTCCTCCCTCAATGTGGAGGAAGATATGCACAGCTTTTTGTCTTTCCCTCCCCCCATTATGAATTCCACAAACTGGCTTTAGAATAAACAAAAACAAGTTTATTAACTACAAAAGGTAGATTTTAAGTGATTATAAGGGATAGCAAACAGGTCAAAGCAGATTACCCAGCAAATAAAACAAATGTAAGCTTAAGACACAAAAGAAACTGGCTACAAGTAGTAATTTCTCACCCTAAATGTTGTTTTAGGTATTTCTTTCACAGGCCAGACACCTTTTCCAGCCTGGGCTCAGCTCTTCTCTCCCCCTTTTGTCTTTATTTCTTAGATCTTTCCAGCAGTCATCCTGACCAGGGATTTAGTGAAGAATGCACCCTGATTAACTCACTTCCCTGCCTTAAATAGGATTTACATAGGGCAGGAATCCTTTGTTTCCCAGTTTGATCCCCACCCCATATTAGTGGAAAAGTACTAGTAGTCCAAGATGGAGGCCAGGACTAGGTGACATGATCCCATGACCTGCAGTGTCAAAGCAGCCATGAGTCAAAGGTTGTTTGCAGCATCCCAGGGAGATTAGCATCTTCAAAGTCCTATCGTTCTCCCTAATGGCCCATTTAGGCAGGTGTAAACCCACTTGTAATTATTACATAGTCAATATTCCTAACTTCATATACAGAAATGATACGTGCATACAAATAGGATAATCATATTCAGTAAATCATAACCTTTCCAATGATACCTCACATGACTGATATTGCATAAAACACATCTTAGTTATATTCAGATCATAACAATATCTCTCTGAAGAATAAGGGGCATAGTGTCACAGTCAGTAGCTATGCAATCGGTGTTATGATTTACAGCAGCTGAGGATCTGGTCATTTGTAATAATATAACGCAGTAAGATCTGATATTAAATCTTTGTTCGGAAGTGTGGTGAGACAACTATTTTTAATGTATAAATTTTACAGTGTGCAGTTTACGGAGATGTGAAATAGCAAGGTTCTGCTATGTTATTAAACTGTACAAGAGAATAGGGAAATCAAAGAACCGTTGATTGATGATTAACTCTAATCTCTCAGGTAAAAGACAGTGGGCCTGATTCACCACTATATTACTCCAATTTTATATCAGCATAACACCACTCATTTCAAAGGCTGTAATATCAAAGTAAGCCCAGCTGTGAGTTCAGACCAAGCTTTGCTTCACTGTGTATCAGTCAATGAAGACATGCTAAGTATGTAGCATGGTCAGAATAGGAAACAATATACTATGGTGTATTAGAAGGAGATAGATAATTATACTGAAAATGGTATAATGCCTTTTTCTTAAATACAAGACGAGTCCCGGTCCACACTGCAGCTGTTTTGCACCAGTCTGCCATCAACAAAATGACTGTAATGTTAGTAGACCTGACTGTCTGGCGATTCCCCAGCCTGGGGGAAATGGAGGTCTGCCATAGTGACTCCTATGCTACCCTCACTTCCAGCCTCATTGTAGGGTGTATAAATAGGAAAAAGGGGCATGGCCAGGATATTTATTTTCCCTGATGATCCCCAGTTGTACCTCAAGACTGGCTTGGCATCTGGCCCCCCCAGGACCAGATTATAGTGGGAGGAGACATACAGGTAGCTTAATGCCACCTTTATTGCCCCACTCAACCAAGCTTCAGAATCATAATCGCTGTGTACCAGTATTAAATTGTTTATCTAAAACTTATACTGTGTGTGTGTGTGTATTGTGACAGGGTCAGGCCAGATGGCTACAGGAGAGTGATAGAAGGCAGATATATTAGCCCCAGGTTAAGTAGGTCCCCTTTCCCTGGGTACAGTAACAGGGAAGGTTCCAGAATAATCAGGAACTTTCTGGAAACAATTAAGGCAGACAGGCTGATTAGAACACCTGCAGCCAATCAAGAAGCTGCTAGACTCAATTAAGGCAGGCTAATCAGGGTGTGACATTATTGATATAAATTGGGACCATATAGAACATGGGTTGCAACCAAGGTCCTGTAGTGGCACCAAATCTTATGTAAAGGGGGTCATATAAGGTGTCTAAGACCAGGTTATGGGTTGCTCGTTATGATTATGCTGTCTGTATGTATGTATCATTTTGTAGTTGAAGTTATAAGTATTGGCTCTGTACTGTCTGTACTTCAAACTTATGTTGTGCTTCTGGGAAACATCCCAGACAAGCTGGTGTTAGCCCTGCCTAGCCTGCTTGATGGCCCATTAAGGACCATCAGCTACACAATTGACCCATGGAGAGAAGGCAGACACGCCTTGTGACTCAGCAAAGTATGCAGGGACTGGCCCATGTGACTCCAGACTCCATTTTGCTGTAATTTAAGGACAAAGAGATTCTTGCACCTGGAAAAGCATATATAAGGCTAATGCCTCATCTCCATCTGGTCTTCAATCCTGCTTCTTACCTCTGGAGGGACTTTGCTACAAGCTGAAGCTCTGCACAAAGGACTGATGACCCATCCCAGCAGGGGATGTTCCACAGACTTGATTTGAACCTGCAGTTTATGCCATCACTGCTGCAAGCCTGAACTAAGAATTTTGCCATTACTGTATGTAATTGATTCCATTTAACCAATTCTAGCTCTCATCTCTACCTTTTTCCCTTTATGAATAAACCTTTAGATTTTAGATTCTAAAGGATTGGCAACAGCGTGATTTGTGGGTAAGGTCTGATGTGTATATTGACCTGGGTCTGGGGCTTGGTCCTTTGGGATCGAGAGAACCTTTTTCTTTTATTGGGGTGTTGGTTTTCATAACCATTCATTCCCAGGATGAGTGCACTGGTGGTGATACTGGGAGACTGGAGTGTCTAAGGATATTGCTTGTGTGACTTGTGGTTAGCCAGTGGGGTGAAACCGAAGTCCTTTCTGTCTGGCTGGTTTGGTTGGCCTTAGAGGTGGAAAAAACCCAGCCTTGGGCTGTGACTGCCCTGTTTGAGCAATTGGTCCTGAATTGGCACTCTCAGTTGGGTCCCGCCAGAACCGCATTGTCACAGTACCCCAACGCAAAATCGATGCAGGAAGGGATGACACAAACATCACTGACTGCATCCCAAGAGCCCCCCCTCCTTGGGTCTGTCTCACTACAGCTAGTGTTGGGCTAGAGGCCGTACCAGTGTATAACAGAAATGGTTTATCAAAGTCATGTTCAATAACATGACTGAATCTCTTTACAAACACAAGGTAAAACTTGGTTTGAACAACAGTGGATTGGATCTGCTTTTGCCTAACAGAAGTCACTGGCTGATGGGGTGGGCTCTCTGTGCTAACAGCTATTAGCAAGTCTTTCTTTTCCCTGCCAGCCAGGTAATTTGCATCAACACAAACTTTTAACTCCTTATCTGCTACCAATTCCAAGGCTGGACTCTGTCTTACAGAGATACCACACAAATCCAAAGGGTCTGAGAGCGAGAGCTGGCTTGCTCTCCTCTGCATCCTCAAGCATTCAGCCATAAAACTGTTCTGCTCTGAAACACCAGTAACTGAATCTGTCCTCAGATCCTGAAGCACAGACTGATCACTCACAGATTCAGCATGGAGACATTCCTGTCCCAACACCATTGTCTTCCCAACAAGCTGGCCACACACAGCCACCTGGTTATAGGGCTGCTCAACTTCCTTAACAGCTCCTACTCCATTTGAGACCTTTTCAAAGCTACCCACACTGGATCTCTCAAAAGGAAAGTCAGTGGATCCATTCACAACAGAAAATTTCTGGCTGTTAGGAACTAAAACTTCCTTGATTAAATCACTTTCGCACCCTTAAGTTGCA
This sequence comes from Mauremys reevesii, assembly GCF_016161935.1. NCBI lineage: Eukaryota > Metazoa > Chordata > Testudines > Geoemydidae > Mauremys > Mauremys reevesii. The sequence goes on along the minus strand of NC_052624.1, from coordinate 75,654,608 downwards.
GTAAACTGCTTGCACAAATTACCATGAGGATTCCTTTCCCTATGAGCTTTTCTAAGCAGCAATTCACCCCTCTCAGAAATTCTGCTCTCACCCTCTTCACCTAGGGCTTGCTCTAAAGGAACACTTTCCTGAGCAACCACAGACTCTTTCTGGGTCTCACTTACATTTAGAATCACCTCAGGCCCATCAGGCAGATCTCTACACAATCCCCTTTCAGGCAAACTTATAGACTTTCTAGATAACCGGTTAGAAGGATTCTCCTTCCCTTGGCCATGAACAAGTTCAGGAATCTTTTCCTTCTTGCTACAAGTTGTCAAACTGTCAGTAGGTAACACAATTAAATCACCTTCCTGCTCTCCTTGTGCCCTGGCTAGGGTATCACCCTGATCAGACAGAGTTGCTGCACCCTTTTCCAGCCACACATTAGCAACTGGCAAACTACAAGCACCAGAATTGTCTGGTCTTTGGGATCTTGCTATGACACTAACTGGATGCAACCTAGTTACAGTGCCATTCTCCCCAGCAGACACAAACTTAGGACCATTCCCTTCCTGGGCTTTAGCTGTATTTACCACCAACTCCGAGACAACTGAATCACCCTCAACCATCACAGGCTGAAAGGCACCTTCTGTCTGCTCCACAGACACAGAAGAGCCAGAGACACATTCTCCTTCACCAGACACACAGCTTGGGATCTCATTTCCCTTGTGCCAGCACACAGGGCTGTTCACAGACAACTGCTTGGAGATTGGGGTAACTTCCTCCATAGGCAAGTCAATACCCCTGACAGACATAGGCACATTCCCTTCACTGTCACATTTCTCCACACAGGACACAGGTAAGGGATAGGGACACTCATCTTCCACTATCCCTGTCTTCCCAAACTGCTGACTAGACAAAGCCATCAGCTCACAAGGCTGCCTAGGCTCCTCCAAACTTTCCCTACCAGGCACATTGCCACTCCCAATGGATAAGCTGCTGCTTTTTTCACTACACTGAGCTACTTTCAGCAAATTAGTTACCCATTTCAGGTTCACTTCTACAAGCTGCACTAGCCACCAATCCATTGCCCATTACAAATTTACCCTCTCCTTCCTCAGTTAGGGCTTCCACCTGACTATTTACTTTAATTTGCTCCTGAGAAACATTTTCCTCACCCATGAGATCTTTCTGCTCTTGATCTAATTTCAGATTCACTTCTGAGATATCAGACCGACATTCAGAAACTCCATTCACAGACACACTGCTTTCTGGCACAGACAAACAGCTATTTTCCACCAGGTTAGAATCCCCCTCTCCACGGCCATAGCAAAACTGGTTAAACACAGAAAACTGCCCAGAGTAATACCACATATCAACACAGTTATAAACTGGATTTTCAAGAGGATACAGTCTCTGCTGTTCTTCCCTTGCTTTTTTGACTTGGAGCTGAAGTCTGGCAGTTTCTTGTTGCATCTTGTGAGTCTTCTCCTCAGCAGCCAGCAGCTCCAGACGCCTCTTACGAGCTTTTTCTTCTCTCTCAGCAGCTTCTTTCTTTCTCTCAGCAGCCTTTTTCTCCATTCGAATTTCTGCCAGTTCTTGCTCATATTCAAACTGCAGGCTATCTCTCAAGGCTTGCAGTTTCCTTGCTTTTCCTGATGCTTTCTGTCTCATGGTCACTGATCTTTAACCAACCAAACTCTCAATCCCAAATTTAAAATTTGGATAGCGTGGGGTTCTGACCCAAAGCTTAATTGACCTGGTTCTGTTTATCCAAGCACGACTACGCCACTGTGACGATGCGGTTCTGGCGGGACCCAACTGAGAGTGCCAATTCAGTACCAATTGCTCAAACAGGGCAGTCACAGCCCAAGGCTGGGGTTTTTCCACCTCTAAGGCCAACCAAACCAGACAGACAGAAAGGACTTCGGTTTCACCCCACTGGCTAACCACAAGTCACACAAGCAATTTCCTTAGACACTCCAGTCTCCCAGTATCACCACCAGTGCACTCATCCTGGGGATGAATGGTTATAAAAACCAACACCCCAATAAAAGAAAAAGGTTCTCTCGATCCCAAAGGACCAAGCCCCAGACCCAGGTCAATATACACATCAGATCTTACCCACAAATCACACTGTTGCCAATCCTTTAGAATCTAAAATCTAAAGGTTTATTCATAAAGGGAAAAAGGTAAAGATGAGAGCTAGAATTGGTTAAATGGAATCAATTACATACAGTAATGGCAAAGTTCTTAGTTCAGGCTTGCAGCAGTGATGGCATAAACTGCAGGTTCAAATCAAGTCTGTGGAACATCCCCCGCTGGGATGGGTCATCAGTCCTTTGTGCAGAGCTTCAGCTTGTAGCAAAGTCCCTCCAGAGGTAAGAAGCAGGATTGAAGACCAGATGGAGATGAGGCATTAGCCTTCTACAGGGCCGGCTCCAGACCCCAGCGCGCCAAGCACGCGCTTGGGGCGGCATTTTACCAGTAGGGCGGCAGCCGGCTCCGGCGGACCTTCCGCAGTCATGCCTGTGGGAGGTCCACCGGAGCCGCGGGACCAGTGGACCTCCCGCAGGCATGACTGCGGAGGGTCCGGTGGTACCGCGGCTTCCGGGGACCTCCCGCAGGCATGACTGTGGCGGGTTCGCTGGTCCTGCAGCTCGGGTGGACCTCCCGCAGGCGTGCCTGCGGATGCTCCACCGGAGCCGCGGGACCAGCAGACCCTCTGCAGGCACGTCTGCCAGAGGTCCCGCGGCTCTGGGAGATTAGGACCGCCAGAGCGCACCCCGCGGCGCGCCACCCTGCTTGGGGCGGTGGGATTCCTAGAGCCACCCCTGGCCTTATATATGCTTTTCCAGGTACAAGAATCTCTTTGTCCTTACTGTGGAAAATTACAGCAAAATGGAGTCTGGAGTCACATGGGCCAGTCCCTGCATACTTTGCTGAGTCACAAGGCGTGTCTGCCTTCTCTCCATGGGTCAATTGTGTAGCTGATGGTCCTTAATGGGACATCAAGCAGGCTAGGCAGGGCTAAACACCAGCTTGTCTGGGATGTTTCCCAGAAGCACAACATAAGTTTGAAGTATAGACAGTACAGAGCCAATACTTATAACTTCAACTACAAAATGATACGTACATACAGACAGCATAATCATAACGAGCAACCCATAACCTGGTCTTAGACACCTTATATGACCCCCTTTACATAAGATTTGGTGCCACTACAGGACCTTGGTTGCAACCCATGTTCTATATGGTCCCAAGTTATATCAATAACGTCACACAGGGCACCTGGGTTTAAAAGGGAGCTCACTTCAGTTTGTGGTACACGTGTGAGGAGCTGGGAGCAAGAGGCGCAAGGAGCTGAGAGTGAGAGGGTGTGCTGCTGGAGGACTGAGGAGTACAAGCATTATCAGACACCAGGAGGAAGGTCCTGTGGTGAGGATAAAGAAGGTGTTTGGAGGAGGCCATGGGGAAGTAGCCCAGGGAGTTGCAGTTGTCATGCAGCTGTTACAGGAGGCACTATAGACAGATACAATCCACAGGGCCCTGGGCTGGAACCCAGAGTAGAGGGCGGGCCCAGGTTCCCCCCAAACCTCCTGACTCCTGATCCAACACAGGAAGATCTCTGAGGCTAGCAAAATCCACCAATAAGCGCAGGACCCACCAAGGTAGAGGAGGAACTTTGTCACTATATATAGATGTATATAATATAGTCTTTTGTCTGGTGAAAAAAATTTCCCTGGAACCCAACCCCCCCATTTACATTAGTTCTTATGGGGAATTGGATTCGCTTAACATCGTTTTGCTTTAAGTCGCATTTTTCAGGAACATTACTACAACGTTAAGCGAGGAGTTATTGTAAATTTGACTATAGTGTCCCTATTTATCATAGATATATTAACTTGCTAAAACTTGTATATTTATCATTCTTCTCCTTTTGTTTATTGTATTATATAATTCCATGTCTATCTCAGGTGGGATGGTTTTCCAGTGATTTTCTCATAGCTATAGAGTTTGACCTCTTTTAAGCCTTTCTTTTCATTGAGATCCTTTATCCACTTCTTTATCTTTGGAGCTAGCTGGTGGGGGCTTGGAACCAGGGTGGACCGGGAGCCCCCCTATCAGTTCCCCATTTCCCTAAGTTCAACTTACCATTATAAGTGGTAAATTATGTCTCCGGAGGTAAATATGGAATTGTATGATGAAATTAAAAGAGGAAAAGGTGTGTTAAATGTGCAATCTGTTTGTGATAATAAGGGATGCTATGGCCCAATGTATACTAACAGCTCCAAAGATGTAAGACCAGGAAGAGTGGAAACAGCATTCTGCATTCCTTCATCTCGGACTCAAGAAAGCTGTAAGGCTATTAAATTTTGTAGTGATTTTGATGGCTGAACTGAAAGGGATAATACTGGCATTAAATTAGGTCACAGATGTGCACCCAGACACCATGGTCATTCTGTCTGATTCCTTATCAGGACTACTAGCAATCAGAAATGGCATTTCACGTGGCAGAAATGATATACTTAATGAAATATTGCTGCTAACAACAGAATTGATATATTTGGATGTAATCGTAGTAATAGCATGGATCGCAGCACATGGAAGGGTTGTGGGCAATGAGCTGGCAAAGTGGCAAAAAATGCTGTCAAACCACGAGCAAGTTGATTTAGAGATCCCGTTAAGTAAAGTGGAGTTTAAAAATCCAATTAAAAATGAGTTAAGAGAAGAATGGCAGGAAATGTGGGCAAAAGAAATAAAAGGGAAAAGATTCTGTGAAATATGCCCAAGAGTTGAAAATGCTGATATAATTCAAGGCCATCAGAGAAACAGTGAAGTGGCTCTATTTATAATATTAACTGGTCATTGTTGCTTAAATAGTAATTTGTTTCTAATATACAAAGATAAAGATGGATTACGTGGGGTAGGTAAGATCCAGGAAACAGTTGGTACTCTCTTTACGCTCCCACAGGAGATCATCAAAAGGGGGTATTTATATGAAAAATGTAGAGTCCTTAAAGTATCAACATTTTCACTGTAATGTCTAATAAGAGCATCAGAAAAATGGGATCCTATAAAAAAGCAATACTGAAATTCTTTAAGAGTACTGGGAAAAGTGAAAGATTTGAATTCAAGAATTAATCTATGTTGTCCAGTGTTTGGCAGTCATAGACTCAGCAAGTGAGACTGCTTCACCATAAAACACAAGAAAAAGAAGGAGGCTGCAGTCACCCCCTGGGATGAGGGAGGCCGTTAGTGAGAATGAGGAAGTCCAGGGGAAGAGTAATCTCTGAGATACTGTCCTGGAGTAAGGAGTCTAGCAAGAGGCTAGGAGGGGGTGAAGCAGCCATGGGGAGGTGGGGAGGTTTCTATGGCAAACCAAGAAACAGACAAGGGAAAAGAAAGAGGCTGTGTAGGAAAGATCCCAGGAAAACAGCAATAGGGATGGAGACTGAGTAGACTTAGATTGCTGGTTATAGGGTCCCTAAGTTGGAACCCAGTGTAGTTGGCAGTCCCGAGTTCCCCTGCCAGCCATTAGTAAAGAGGCACAAAGTCCTGAGCAGGGGCTGAACACCATCTGGAGAAGGCATTTGGACAGCAGTCCTGCATCTTCTTGTCTTTCTCCAGGCACGGCACTGCCATCTTCTGCCAGCTTCTTTAGGAGATTGAGACAATGTCAAAAAAAGATGAGTAAAGTAGAGCAGAGTGATCTACCACAAACTAACCACAGTTTAGTGGATGGGAATTTTCATGAAGCTGATAGCACCCAAAAGCTAGATTGAGTGAAAGCTAGATTGATGTATTTGAGTATCAAACTGAGAACATGTGAAAGTTAAGGAAAAATATTAGAACTAACCAGTTCCTCAGCTGGGGTAAATCAGATAGGCTAATTTCAGGGGCGGCGAGTTGTATGGGCCCGTGGTGCCCTGGCTCCAGCAAATTCAGGGCCCGGCTCCACCAATGTTTAGGGCCTGGTCTCTCCCCCGGTCCTGCCTGCTGCCCCCGCACACCTCCCCCGGAGCGTCACCTGGCCCTGCCTGCTGGCACTGCACACCTCCCCCAAACATCTCTGCCTGCCCTGGGCAGCAGGCAGCTGCCCACTACAGCTCCTCACTGCACTCTCTTGCGGCTGCTATTGCAGCAAGCTACAAGGGAGTGGTGCCGGGAGCAGGCTGAGGCGGCTACTGCGCCTGCGGAGGGAGGAGGGAGGCTCATTTACACCTGTGGAAAGTGCTACCACATCAGAAAGGTAGTATTTTACATCCACTTTGCATTAACTTAGCACAGGTGCAAATGACTGTGAAAGGTGCCAGAAGTGAAAAAAAATCAAGCCTTAGATGTCAAAGCACCTTACTAAGTTGGAAAGTATTATTATCCCCATTTTACAAATGGAGAAGTGGAGGCACCGAGAAGTTACAGTGCATGGTTTACCCAGGAAAACACAGAGCGTCCATGGCAGTTATTCACAGAATCAAGGGTGAAATCCTGGCTACACTGAAATCAGTGGGAGCTTTGGTCTTAACTTCAGTAAGGCCAGGATTTTACCCCAGATCTCTTGACTTTCTTCCTCTGCTCTATTCGCTGTATACAACATTGTCTCCTCTCCTACTAGCAGAATCCAGTCCTGCTCCCATTTACTTGTCTCATGGGGCTCTGGCTGCAGGGCTGTTTCATTGCTGTGTAGACTTCTAGGCTCTGGCTGGAGCCCAAGCTCTGGGACCCTCCCATCTCTCAGGGTCCTGAGCCCAGGCTCCAGACCAAGCCCAGAAGTCTACACAGCAATGAAACAGTCCCAAAGCCAAGCCCCATGAGCCCAGGTCTAGATGCTGTGTAGATTCACACTATCATCACTCTGAGAGCTAGAACCACGCTGGAGAGGACCCTGAAGGATGCCATCCACTGCCAATATGTGGAAAACCTGAAATGGAAGCTGGACCAGGGCAAGGCATTCAAGGTGACGTGGAAGTGGGATGCCAGCAACCACTTCCTCCCCGGGGGAAGCTTTACCCGATTTGTCAACTGGAGGTTCATCCACAGGGCTCGGCTCAACTGCATCCCACTGAACAGAGGCGTCCGCCTTGAGAATTGGGACAAGTGATGCAGGAAGTGCGACTATGCCAACGAGACACTACCCCACAACCTGTGTAGCTGCAAGCCCCATTCGAGAGCTTGGCAGCTGCAACACAACACCATCCAAGATCGCCTAGTCAGAGCCATCCCAACACCCGTGGGGAAGGTTGCTGTAAACTCCGCCATCCCCGGAACCGACAGCCAACTGTGACTGGACATCATCATCACCAACGAGGACCAAAGAAGATCATCATGGTGGACGACATAGTGACGTTTGAGAACAGGACCCCGGCCTTCTACGATGCCTGAGCTCGAAAGGTAGAGAAATATGCCCATCTGGCTGAAACCTTGAGAGCTAAGGGTTACCAGGTCCAGATACATGCACTGATCGTCGGAGCCTTAGGCGCATGGGACCCCAGTAACGAGCGAGTGCTGAGGAAATGCAGAATCAGTCAATGCTACGCTCGGCTGATGTGGCAACTCATGGTGTCGGACGCCATCAGGTAGTCAAGGGACATCTACATAGAACACATCACCAGACATCGCTAATACCAGGAGAGATGAGCTGGAGTGCTGATGAGAAGCGCAGTCAGGAAAGTAACTGAAATACTTTCCTCATGGATTGTATTTTCTAAAGGGACAACCTACCTAATTCTCAATTATTGAGGGATAATCTCCACTCACTGATATATTTTGTGTTCCACAACCAAATCTCTGTACAACTTTTCATGAGCAATGTACCCGAGTATTTGGATTCTAATATCTAAGCTGTACTATTAAATCTATTCACCTAAATTTGGGTTATTGAGGGTTATGTACTCTATTTATCATCTGACTTTTAAAAATCTAACTTTGTATTTGTGGATAATGTAAGCACTATACCTAGATGTACAGAAACTCTTTTCTCAATCTGTGTATTATATAATTTTTTTAACATTAGCTTTAATAAAATCTTTATACCCTCAGAGAACAATTAGCACCTCACAAGATCAGGAGCTAATCAACCTAACCTTATATGCTGGTGTATACTGTGCACCTGAAAAGCTCAGATTTTAATAGTCCATTTTTAAAATATGTTTCTTTCTGTAATATCAAAATAAAGAGGTTGCATTTATTGTGTGAGGACACTCACACGATATGAAAGGAGTTTCTGCTATATCAGACTACGTTAACCCTCCCATGAAAATACATTATGAATACAGGTTCCAGAATTGCCTTCTGTATTGGAGTCATAATAGGACATTCCATTTTGCTTTTATAAATCACAGTGGTTTCATTAAAGCACATATAGTCACTGCAGAATCTAGCAACTGTCATAGATGACTACCCAAAGGCATTGTAAACATGCATCTCCAAAGCTACCTGGTGTAGTAAGTGCAGGCCCTGATAAAGGCCCAGTATGAGGCCTGAGGCCTGAACTAAAGTAATGGTCAAGACTTTGCTAACATAAAGCAAAGTTAAGCTGTGAGCCAGAGGTAGGCCCTGCTCACAGAAGCTGGCACGAAAAGGGCTGATGCTGCATAAACATATATTTACCTAGCATAAACATAGCACTAGAACACACTATACTAAAACATTCCATAAATAACAGGAGGACAGGCCGACCCATCCCAATGACAGGGGCAAAAGGGTAAAATAATGGATAAAGTTGTTTTGTTCGAACCAACATGTACAAGGTAGAAGGCAAGGGTTGTAACAGAGGAGGCACCTAAATATTTCAGGTGTGATTTGTAACTTGTTTGTATCTGTGTATAAGAATGCATCCTTGGGGCGGTGTCTTTGTCCAGCCTAGGGGGCAGTGGAAATCCCGCCACTGACTGAGCTGAGTCCATTGTCAGGGGTACTGGCTAGCTGCACCTTGTCAGCACCCTGGACTACGTTTGCCGGGGAGCCGGAGGCTGTTCTTTTTTCGACAATAAACCTGGCCGACGTGCCTTCGTACCTTACTAGACTTTGTGGTTATTGGGGGTTCTCATCGGGTCTGCTGGGTCAGCTATCTTCGAAGAGCTGGGGCAGCACACAGAGGGAACACACGCATGCAGCTGAGTGATATCAACATTGGAGAGAGCAGAGCACCACACCGATACTGCTCTGACAACACTGGTGACCCCGACCTCTGATCTGGTAAGTAAGCGAGCTGTCCGCTGTAAGAATCGCAATCTAACATGGCAAAAAACCTCGTGCTAGGGAACCCCCTGTACCCCTCCCTTTTGAGCCCCACGGAGTTTAATAACTCCTGGACCCGCCGAATTGCCAGTAAAGGGGGTCAAAAGTAAGTGCACAGAAGGAAAGAGTAGCAAACAATACTCTCATTAAATTGGTAAATCAAATGAAGGAAAAAATGGAACAGTTCACAGAGCACATTAGAAGACAGAAGCTGCAACTCAATCGCAGGAAAGTGAATAAAAAAAAATTTCAAAGTAAAAAACTAAAATTAAGCAGGGTAACATCTACAATATGTACAATGTGCATAACCTTGCTAAACTGTTTAACCAACACACAGGTACAAATCAACAAACGAATGGCAAAAACAACATAAAAACAAGAAAAAAACAAATTGGTAAAAAAACTAAGTTACATAGTAACTACAAATTGGGTAAACAAATTGCCTGTTAGTACCAGTCATAATTTAGGTCAGTGACACTGTATCCTAACTAAGGCACATGTTAGTCAAAACAATCTTGTTCAGTGTCTGGGTACCAATATTAAATCCAAACGCAGCAATATTTAATAAATTGGTTACTGTCCATTCAGTAGGGTATCTGGAATACAGCATCCATAAAAAACAACTGGATCTACATCAACCAATGGAACAGAAAAGCTACCCACTTCTGTTTCCTGCCCAGTAAAGCTGACCAAAGGGTAACAACCAGCTTTAAGGATAACCTATAACATGAATGGACAGTACTGTGTCGTAACTAATTACAATATATTTATATATAAAGGCCTCAGTGGTAGTGTCACTACTCCAAATTTCTGTTTTACTTCTCACATAGCAGTGTGGGACACACTATCATAATCCCCATCCCAGTATTTTAAAACACTCAGCCTACTACTAATAATAAAAAAAATAGTCACTAAAATTGCCCTAATAGGGGTGTGTGTCTATCTGTATCACCAAAGTAAAAGGGCCAAAGTACACCAGCAAATTAAAAAAACATGGTTATGCTTGAATATAAGGTGGTGTCATATGTACACATACATACTATACATATATGCCCATACACGCTACAAATATATATGCTATAACCATATAATTTATATATATTAATTATTTGGGAGTGCCTCTAAGGCTCAATCATAATACTACCTTTATATTTTACATTTACATTTACATTTGTATGGTCTCACGAGGCCCTCAATAAAGTGCAGGCCCTGATAAAGGCCCAGTATGAGGCCTGAGGCCTGAACTAAAGTAATGGTCAAGACTTTGCTAACATAAAGCAAAGTTAAGCTGTGAGCCAGAGGTAGGCCCTGCTCACAGAAGCTGGCACGAAAAGGGCTGATGCTGCATAAACATATATTCACCTAGCATAAACATAGCACTAGAACACACTATACTAAAACTGCTCTGACAACACCTGGGATCAGTAAACTGCACTACACTCTCCTTGAATGCTGTCATCGTGATTTTATTTAATAATCACACTTCTGAATTCCTAGCTGAGGTCTCTAGCCTTTTGCCCAAGGGTACACTGAATTCATTTTCTCTGCATGATTTAAAGAATAGTACATTAATATGTACTTTTCCTGCCACTGGCATAAAACCCACATACTCATGGGGGCTACGTGAGATATAGTCCACAACCTTTTTATCCTCTCTCAATGCCTTTTATTCAATCCAAAAGTGAATACAAATAAAAAGAAAATTTCTCACAGAAAACTGAGAATATACTTACAATGCAAGATGCAACCTAAATCACCAAAAACAAAGTCAGGTTAATTACACTGCACTGTAAGTGTGCATAGGTGGAAGATGTCTGACAAAGAATGGAATCTCTGTCCCTAAGGAATTTACAGTCTAATAGTTCAGTTCTCCTCATGTCAGAGCTCTGTTCAACACAGAGGAGAGATGAGGCAAGCAGCTCCCTGATCCCGCACTGCCAAACCTTGGTATTAGAGCGGTTGAGAAGCTCCTCTAACTTACACCATTGATGCCTGTGGAGAAACATAGCAGAGTTCTGCTCCAGCATGTCCCCACTTTGCCCCAGAACACTTCCTCCCTTCCTTGACACCATGGGTGAGGGGGAGCTGGTGCAGGAGCTGGTTCTGCCTCCTGCACCCACTATACACCAGTGGAGAGTTCCCCTGCCCAAAGGGGATTCTCCATTGGCTGGTTGTAGTTGAAATCTGTTCAGTTTGCAAGTGAATGTTGCTAAGAGAACCGAAAAGACCTGACAATCTAGCCTAAAGGCTCTGATGCTATAAACTGATCTTCATGGGTGGACCTCTGCTAGGGTGACCAGATGTCCTGATTTTATAGGGACCAGGGCCAGCTCCAGGTTTTCTGCTGCCCCAAGCGGCAAAAATTTTAAAAAAAGCCATGGCAGCGCGATAGTGCTGCTCCACTCTTCGGCGGCAATTCGGCGGCAGGTCCTTCACTCCGAAAGGGAGTGAGGGACCCACCACCAAATTGCTGCCGAAGACCCGGACGTGCCGCCCCAATAGCGGCCGGAGGGCCACCCCTTGGTGTTGGCCACCCCAAGCACCTGCTTCTTTAGCTGGTGCCTGGAGCCGGCCCTGATAGGGACAGTCCCAATTTTTGCTCTTTTTCTTATATAGGCTCCTATTACCCCCCACCCTGTCCCGATTTTTCACATTTGCTGTCTGGTCACTCTAACTTCTGCACCTCTTTGGAGCCCTATGTTTTGATTCAGAGAAGTTGCCAAATTGTTATTCTTAGAGACTGAAAACTGCAAATTCTCCAATACACCTCTGTCATATGAAAACATTAACTGAGGTTCCTGGAGCCAGAGGATGAAACATAAGAGCCACAATATTAAAAATTAAGAGCACTGTGTGGGGTCCCAGGGAGCCAGGAGAGGCACAAGAAGCCTCTTTCTACACTTTTCAAACACTTTTGTGCAAGGACCTGCCACAGGGACTCTTGGAGCAGAGCCACTGCTTCATACTAGTGCATGTTCTAGCTTTCCCAAAGCTGGCAGGGAAGGGTAAGAGCGGGATCATAGCCAGTGCTTCCTCTCCACTGGCTAGCAGAACTGGTTAGGCTTGGAGGGAAAGGGAACACCCACTGCACCTCTGAAGGGTTGGCAGAGCTGCCATTGCGTACACTCCCCAGGAGCTCCAGGAGGAATTCTAGTATATTAATATTAAAAATTCTGAGGCTCCCATTGCAGTGAAGCTCCTGTGTCCCACCCCCATCCCCAGGGGCGGCTCTAGCCATTTCGCCGCCCCAAGCACGGCGGCATGCTGCAGGGGCGCTCTGCCGGTAGCCGGTCCCGCGGCTCCGGTGGACCTCCCGCAAACGTGCCTGCGGAGGGTCCGCTGGTCAGAGCGCCCCCCGCGGCATGCCGCCCCAAGCACGCGCTTGGCGTGCTGGGGCCTGGAGCCACCCCTGCCCATCCCAAAGCCTTTTAGGCATAATCTAGCCCTCAATATTCATATTTCATCAGAATACATCAACATTCCTAAACATAATGGCCCAAATTTTCCTTGGTGTAATTCAACGAGAGTTAGTGAAAGCAGCTAACAAGAGCATAGCACAGAAAAATTCAGCATGCACAGATTCATTGCAGGAACCAGTGAGACCATCTTGTGCAAGCCTGGCACTTCTGTGAAAAACAGCCCTTTCATTAATGCGCTGGCAATTAGCTGGCTTTCTGTTTTCATTTTACATACCCTTGTTCCCTGACATTTCTTGTAAAGTAAAACAAAAGCTGTGCCCCTCTGCTTCTCAATGAACTGAGAAGTGAAAATGGCTTGTAGCTATAAGAACTGCTTTCAATAGCACTCACTTCTGCTAAATCTTCATGAAGGGTTAAGTAGATATGGGTAGTATCTCACCAGTCAAAACAGCAGCAAACAGATTGTAAAATGTAGAGTAGGTGCACTTTTCAGTGTGTCAGTAGAATCAGCTTGTAGTTATTTTTAACTACTTTGAAAGCTTAGCAGGCTGATACAGTTAATCTTTTAAAGGATTTGCAGGTAGTCATAGCTTAAAAAATAAGGATAGTGGAGTTAAACCAATAGAAGATTGTAGTCATCCAAAAAAACAAAACAAAACACTTTTGTGCACTAGTATGCAAAAAACAAAAACAACACCCCTTCCCCCAACAAACACCAAAAATCTGATTATAAATATTTTTTTATAGCTTCTGGCAATCAGTCTCAATCAATGGCATGTGCCAGAGAGTCTTGTAGTCATATGAAATTGAAATGATAATTATACAAAATTATCAACAGAGTCTGTCAAATTAATGATCAAACGAGTGTATTTTTGTGTCTCCTCTCCTGTTCCAAGTGTTGCCTTACATATCCTTTGAGTAGCAAAACTGCACCCAGAGAAAACATGAGAAAGCCATGTTAACAAGCAAACACACCCACTAATGCAACATAGAATGGCCTGTACTGACAAAAACTGCTTCTTGATAGTGGAAAAAGAATGGCTCAGACTAGTTTTAATTGCTCAGATCTGCTTGTATTCTCTCCTTCATAAAAAGCTGCCCAAGGTAAGAGAGGTTTAGGTGGCTTTCAAACTTTTTTACTGGTGATGCCTTTCACATAGCAAGTCTCTGAGTGTGACCCCCCCTTATAAATTAAAACATTTTTATATATTTAACACCATTATAAATGCTGGAGGCAAAGCGGGGTTTGGGGTGGAGGTTGACAGCTCGCGATCCCCACCTGTAATAGCCTCATGACCCCCTGAGGGGTCCCGACCCCCAGTTTGAGAACCCCTGGACTAGAATGATGGGTGCTACTGTAAGGAACAATATTCACTGGCAGATTTGTACAGGTAAATTTGCTCAGCTCATAGCTCTATCACTATTATTTATATAGAACCAAGAATGAAAAATATTACAGTGATAACAGAAGTCAATGTTGCTGCCCCCAAATGCTTATAATCAGAGCTCTGCTACTCTTGGATATTTGGGCAGTTGAATTTGTCACCGAATCCACCACTTGAGCAGAACTGTGCAGCAGGTTTGAAACTTGCATTTAGAAAAATGTCCAACTCTTATGGTTGCAATAATAACCTCACAAATGTAAACTGAATGTAAATCAATGCTATGTTAAGTCCCCAGGCCTTCACAGAGCTTGAAACAGCTCCCTGAGAAGGATGACGTGCACCCAATCATCTCAGTGGGGTGGAAACTCGGAAACCTAATGATGACAATTGTGTGATATTTATATCACTGCTGACCATTTGGTAAAAACACGTCACTAACGTGTTAGTGGAACATATGGAGGTACATAAGTGTACTCATCTTCAAGTTCCTACGAGCTGCCAGAGAAGGAGAGAAATGTAGGCAGAGCAGTAGGAGCAGAAGATGTAGTGTTCACAAGTGGCTCTGCTTTTTTGTGTCCATTCTCTAGTACTCCCATGTTCTACTCATCCCACCATCTAGTCCACACTGATTAGCTGGCCATGTACTCCCTCCCTTCTTCCTGGCTGCGAAGGATCTGTTCCAGCCAGCAAACTTGCTCTTGTCAGCCATGCTACCACATAATGCTGCACAGCATCAGAGAACAAGGCCTCAGACTGCCTGCCACTGACTTAACTGAGCCGACAGTTCCCTCTCACACTGGCTTTGGTTAGAAATGGCTTGTCTACACATGGAGTTATTCCTGATTAACTATCCCTAATTAACTTAATATGTGGACATTCTTTATAGCCCTAACTCATTTTGAGTTGGGGAGGTTGGGTCCAGGAGTGGGCACAAGAGTAACTGATTGGTCAGTGGAACCTGTCCTGAGAAAAAAAGGAAGAGGGGACAGTTCGTAAACTTGAAGGAGACAGCAGCACAAGTAACATTTAAACTTTTAAAGAAAATCTTATGGAAGGAGCAGGACTCCCACCCCCCTGGAAATAGGAACAGCCCTAGGTTGAGAGGTACTGCCCAAGGGAGACATCAGGACACCCTTCCCTGCAGAAAGACTCACTGGGTGGATAAATGACCCACTGTAGGAGGTGATGTATTATGTGGTGGGGGAAGAATGGCCATTATGGCAGAGACCCACACTGGAGGGATAGAGACCTCTGCTCCCCCAAGCAGAGCTCTGCTGGCAGGAGCAGGACCATGTTCCCACCTCATTCCCTCCCCAGACCCTCTGAGCAGTTCCTGAGATCAGGATAACATTCAGACCAGAACTCCTGATTTTCAAGTGCTTGAGGATGGCAATCCTGGAAATGAGCGCCGTGGATTACAGCAAGAGGATGGCTTGAGGGGAGATGGGGACAGTCACTCTCTTAACAGAGCATAGCAATCAATAATATTAATCATATTTATTATTTGCTATTTTTATACAGTTAGGGCTTAAGTGGATCATTGTGTGTCACACATCCCCAGGGTGAGCTCTGAGGAGATTGTCCCTCAAGAGGCTCATCTTCTTCCCACCCCCATTTCCTTAGTTTGTGCCTCCCAAAGCATTAGAAGAGAAAAGAGAGCAACCCTCCTAGGTTCCTCTGCATGTTGGGACTGTAATTTTGCCTGGCCTTTGCACAAGGAGGAGCAGGGCTCCTTATGCCCCTTCCCCCACACGTGCACAACTGTACAAAGCATAGGCACAACCTGGCCCTTATATTTTTTCATTGCAGTACTAACCTTTAAAAATCAACATGCAAATCTTTCAGAGTATTGCTCAAAATCAATGTCATTCTCTTAAATGTTTCTGCACCAAACAGATTTACCAGGGGACAGTTCCAAAGCAAATGAAAAACATTTCAATTTCTTCTTCCACATCTCCAACATTTATTATTTTCTGTTTTGTTTTACTCTCATTTTTATGCACCAAATTCTTCCCTCATTAACATTAATGTAACAGAGTTTGAACCTCCATTCATAACTTGATTGCACTAGACAGAGTTACCTATTCATGTAGTTTCAAGGATAAAACATTAATAGGATGTTTTGCCTTATTAAGAACTAACAGGTTGTGTCCTTAATGGAGAAATCACCATTCATTAGCTGCAGAAAATGGAAGGGAAATATTGCAATGAATGTCTTCCTCTACCATGAGAAACAACACATCACTGACTTAAAGTAGGAATTACCAGCCAAGAATTTCAAGGAAACGCATATTTCTTAGCTCCACAGCATTTCAGTGACAGACTCTAAAATGGGAAGGGAAAAAAGGGAGGGGAGATCAATTACACTTGGGGCATATTGACTTATGTCAATAAACAAAACTTATATTATTTTTTGTATTAATAGTGAAATGGAATTAGAATTACCTACAGGAAAGTGACGAGATAACTTCTGGAGCACAAGTATAATTGGATTCAGTGGGTGAAAGCTATCAGATTCACTAGCTACAGGAAATGATGAAAAGTAGAACACCAGTAAGCTTAGTTAAAATATTGCCATATTCAGAACATCGCAGTCAGGAGCCCAATGCTATGAAGTACTGAGTGCTCTACTCCCACTGATGTTAGGGTGCTCATTACCTCTCAAGAGGTGCTCAGAATTTTGCAGAATTAGGCCCCTCTGTTATTAGGAATTAGCTATGAACACACTGGCTGTACTAATAATAGAGAACTATGGTAATACAAATAAATTATCACCATCATCATCATCATCCAGGCTTTTAATCTAGAGATTATCTCAGACCTGGTTATAGCCAGGTTGTACTAAGCACCCTTCTTTCAGGCCCAACAGAAGGAGCAATTAAATGCCTCTATGGAGTGTGATAGCTGGAAACAGTAGAAGCCACTACCCCAAGCAACGGGCCATATGGCAAAGTCTGATCAGAAGCTAAACCATGTAGGCTGACTGGTTCTCTGATTGCAAATGCAGGGGTGAGAGGATGGTTTGGCAAACTGCATGAGTGAGCCAGAAAGCCAGGAGAAAGTGGGCAGACAGCAAAAGAAGCAGTTGTGAGCATGGCCCTCAGATAAAGCAGAGAGATAGAGTTCCTTGCAGCATAGAACTGACTGAAAGGGCAGACCTGGAAATAGCAAGGAAACTGACTGCTGCTGTTTGTTTCTTCTGTGTTCCGGGAGACACCCCTTTGTGAACATTCTTTGTGACTAAACAGGATTACACCAAAGAACATATCAGACTTGTATCATCCATTTCTCTTCCTAATGCAAACAATCTAGCAAGCAAGGCCCTGAATGTTGGCTAATTGCTCGGGCAAAAGGGGCAACAGTATTTATCTTGTTTGCACCTGGTCCTGCAAGATGTGGGAAACCTCCCTTAAGGTGATTAGTACCTTTGACTCCCCCTGAAATCAGTGGGGGTTAAGAACACTCAGAACCTTGCTGCATCAGGCCCTATAAGGGATATTATGTTTTCCATGTACAAAAAGCAACTATACACTTTTGGTCTGAGGCCTCAATTCTGCAAAACACTTAAGCACGTTTAATTTTAAGCACATGCTTAAATCCCATTGACTTCAACTGTATTTCAGCATATGCTTAAAGCTGACCATATGTTTAAGTGCTGTGCTGAACCAGGGTTTGACTGACTACTATTTTAGATTGAAGGAAACAACAAAACATAAAAGACAAAGGTAAAATCTCCATGAGAACAAACAGCCTGTGTTTCCTTTGTAACATGCTGCATTACTCTACCTCACAAAACTATAGCTATCCTTGCAGACTCTTGGAAATTTAAAAGTGCAGTAGTGTGTATAGAAAACAAAATCAGAGCAGTCACGTAGCTGCATGCTCCACAGCTTATATTACCCATCATCACGCAATATTATTGGAGAAATAAAATGATTTGTACTTGGCTCAATGGAAGATAGAGATATCATAGACAGAGCTGGTCAAATAATTCATTGTGAATAAATGAATAATATTTGTTATTAATTTATTCCATTTCACCACCCCAGATGTATTTGTTATTCTTATGTATTCTGCAAATAGTTTATGTTAACCAATTTCAACTTACAGCAAGGGTTGGCAACCTCTGGCACGTGGCTCACCAGGGTAAGCACCCTGGCGGGCCTGGCCAGTTTGTTTACCTGCCTTGTCGGCAGGTTCAGCCAACCGCTGCTCCCACTGGCCGCAGTTTGCCGTCCCAGGCCAATGGGGGTGGCAGGAAGTGCCACGGACTGAGGGATGTGCTGGCTGCGGCTTCCCGCCACCCCCATTGGCCTGGGACGGTGAACCGCGGCCAGTGGGAGCTGCGGTCGGCTGAACCTGCCAACGCGGCAGGTAAACAAATTGGCCCAGCCCACCACGGTGCTTACCCTGGCGAGCCGCGTGCCAGAGGTTGCCGACCCCCGACCTACAGGTTGCTTGTATTTGCTAATTGTGGCATGTGATTGGTCACCTACGTAACATTGTCTTTTTTCTGCTTCCGGATTGGATGACTGAAGCTTTTTAAAATCATCAGTAATGCACTTCCAGTATGAATTTTCAGATGACTAATCATTCATGCTAAAATCTATGGCACTTTCAAGAATTACAAATGTTTTCATGAAAGCTCTCTGAATATTCATAACACCAAACTTGTCTTTTCATTTGCAAAAATGTTTACCTTTGTATTATTTGATGAGCTCCAGTCAAAGATATCAATGCATTTTCTTGGAAAGGCTGTGTATTCTGCTTCTTCATTGCTGCTATTTTAGAGGCATAAGAACATAAGAACGGCCATACCAGGTCAGACCAAAGGTCCATCTAGCCCAGTATCTGTCTACCGACAGTGGCCAATGCCAGGTGCCCCAGAGGGAGTGAACCTAACAGGCAATGATCAAGTGATCTCTCTCCTGCCATCAATCTCCATCCTCTGACGAACAGAGGCTAGGGACACCATTCTTACCCATCCTGGCTAATAGCCATTTATGGACTTAGCCACCATTAATTTATCCAGTTCCCTTTTAAACATTGTTATAGTCCTAGCCTTCACAATCTCCTCAGGTAAGGAGTTCCACAAGTTGACTGTGCGCTGCGTGAAGAAGAACTTCCTTTTATTTGTTTTAAACCTGCTGCCTATTAATTTCATTTGGTGACCCCTAGTTCTTGTATTATGGGAATAAGTAAATAACTTTTCCTTATCCACTTTCTCAACCTCACTCATGATTTTATATACCTCTATCATATCCCCCCTTAGTCTTCTCTTTTCCAAGCTGAAGAGTCCTAGCCTCTTTAATCTTTTCTCGTATGGGACCCTCTCCAAACCCCTAATCATTTTAGTTGCCCTTTTCTGAATCTTTTCTAGTGCTAGAATATCTTTTTTGAGGTGAGGAGACCACATCTGTACACAGTATTCGAGATGTGGGCGTACCATGGATTTATATAAGGGCAATACTATACTCTCAGTCTTATTCTCTATCCCCTTTTTAATGATTCCTAACATCCTGTTTGCTTTTTTGACCGCCTCTGCACACTGCGTGGACATCTTCAGAGAACTATCCACGATGACTCCAAGATCTTTTTCCTGACTCGTTGTAGCTAAATTAGCCCCCATCATATTGTATGTATAGTTGGGGTTATTTTTTCCAATGTGCATTACTTTACATTTATCCACATTAAATTTCATTTGCCATTTTGTTGCCCAATCACTTAGTTTTGTGAGATCTTTTTGAAGTTCTTCACAATCTGCTTTGGTCTTAACTATCTTGAGTAGTTTAGTATCATCTGCAAACTTTGCCACCTCACTGTTTACCCCTTTCTCCAGACCATTTACTTTCTAAACAATAAAATACTGGTATTACTGAGTAATATGACCTTTATGTTTTTATTTGCAATAGCAAGGACTGTATTGCTAAAAAGACTGTTTTGCCTTAAAGGAAAAATCTCTCGAAGAGAAATGGATCTTTTAAATTGAATTGAACTGTAACAATTCACTTCTATAGGCTTATGAGAAAAACGGCCTAGGAAACTCACAGACAATTATATAGTATTTGGCCATTAGCAGTGCATGTATACAGAGAATCTGATCCATTATTTTTTGGATTTCATACAATGGTAATTCAGAGAAAGTTCTTAAATAAATAGTGGCTGTGAGTGATTGGCCCTAAGTTTCCTCATATATTAAAAATGTGCAAAGAGGTACAAAGTAATGAAAGAACATAAGAACAGCCATACCTGGGTCAGACCAAAGGTCCATCTAGCCTAGTATTCTGTTTTCCAACAGTGGCCAATGCCAGGTGCCCTAGTGGGAATGAACAGAACAGGTAATCATGAAGTGATCCATCCCCAGTCACCCATTCCCAGCTTCTGGGAAACAGAGGCTAGGGACACCATCCCTTCCCATCCTGGCTAATAGCCATTGATGGACCTATCCTCCATTAACTTATCTAGTTCTTTTTGAACCCTTTGATAGTCTTGGCCTTCACAACATCCTCTGGCAAGGAGTTCCACAGGTTGACTGTGCTTGTGTGAAAAAATACTTCTTTTTGTTTGTTTTAAACCTACTGCCTATTAATTTAATTTGGTGACCCCTGGTTCTTGTGTTATGACGAGTAAATAACACTTTGTTATTTACTTTCTCCACAACAGTTGATTTTATAGACCTCTATCATATCCCCTTAGTTGTCTCTTTTCCAAGCTGAAAAGTCTCAGTCTTATTAATCTCTTCTTATATGGCAGCTATTCCATATCTCTAATCGTTTTTGTTGCCCTTTTCTGAACCTTTTCAAATTCCAATCTATCTTTTTGAGATGGGGTGACCACATCTGCACGCAGTATTCAAGATGTGGGCAAACCGTGGTTTTATATAGAGGCAGTACGATATTTTCTGTCTTATTATCTATCCCTTTCTTAATGAATCCCAACATTCTGTTTGCTTTTTTGACTGCCGCTGCACATTGAGTGGATGTTTTCAGAGAACTATCCACAATCACTCCAAGATCTCTTTCTTGAGTGATAACAGGTAATTTAGACCCCATCATTTTATATGTATAGTTGGGATTATGTTTTTCAATATGCATTACTTTGCATTTATCAACATTGAATTTTATTTGCCATTTTCTTGCCCAGTCACCCAGTTTTGTGAGATGCTTTTGTAGCCCTTCACAGTCTGCTTGGGACTGAACTATCTTGAGTAGTTTTGTATCATCTGCCAATGTTGTCACCTCAGTGTTCACCCCCTTTTCCAGAGCATTTATGAATATGTTGAATAGGACTGGTCCCAATACAGACCCCCGGGGGACTCCACTATTTACCTCTCTCCATTCTGAAAACTGACCATTTATTCCTACCCTTTGTTTCCTACCTTTTAACCAGATACCAATCCATGAGAGGACCTTCCCTCTTATCCCATAACAGCTTACTTTGCTTAAGAGCCTTTGGCGAGGGACCTAAGTACACTATATCCACTGAATCCCCCTTGTCCACATGCTTGTTGACCCCCTCAAAGAATTTTAGTAGATTGGTGAGGCATGATTTCCCTTTACAAAAACCATGTTGACTCTTCCCCAACAATTTATGTTCATCTATGTGTCTGACAATTTTTTCTTTACTGTAAAAATTTTCAATGATTGTTCTTTACTATAGTTTCAACCAGTTTGCCCAGTACTGAAGTCAGGCTTACTGGCCTGTAACTACCGGGATCACCTCTGGAGCCCTTTTTAAAAATTGGCATCACATTAGCTATCCTCCAGTCATTTGGTACAGAAGCTGATTTAAATGATAGGTTACAAACTACAAAACAAATTAGAAACGGTCTGGTATCTACAAGAAAACTCAATATCCCATTTCTGAGACTCTCCAACTAGTTATACATAGTATCAATCTTTCTCTGTTCCCATCGACCCCCTCTTTTGCAATGGCAGCATAAATTGTTCAGAACTATACAACTGGCTCCCTGTCAAGTTCTGCACTTTGTGATACCTCCAGCAAGGCTTGCAGACTGCAGAGAGGAATGTAGACCTTGTCTACAGTAGGAAATAGCACCATTTCAGTAAGCATCTTAGCAAAACTGTATTGACCAGGGTTTGTCCTTGTCTACACTTATAACTAAACCCTGGTTAGCACTGGTTCAGCTAAAGCAATTGCTAACAACTAATGGCTGAAATGGTGCTGCTTCTTATTATAAACAAGGGCCCTGATTCTCTACTGTCTTGCACCTTCTTTAGTAATCTACATCTGTGCAGAGTGGATATAAAACTTTATCAGATCAGAATGGTAGAGATTTAGGGCTCGACTACACAAAAGTTGCATTGGTTTAACTAAATCTGTTAGACCAGTGCAATAGTAGTGAAACTGGAGCAGCTTTTTATGATCTCAAGATTTCATACTCACTTTGCACAGGGTAAATGACTACACGAGGAGTGAGGCAGCCCAGAATCAGGCCCACTGCCTTTAAACTGGTTGGGGCAGCATTACATTTAGTCCCCTTTTGCAATTTTGTTACGGGAACAAGCTGTATGGAAGGGCTGTTCCCATGCTCCATTCCTTTAATCACCAATTATGCCCCCTTTGCCACACACAAGATTTTTTTTATAGAGGTAAAAATGTGTAGAGGGGGGAAATCCCATGTAGTTGCTTTTCCCTTTCATGTAGCTGCCCCACCCCCGCCACAGTTTTTTCCAGTTTTGCTTCTCCTCCACACTACACAGCTGTAGGAAGTATAGGCAACATTGTGAGTAGCAACCTATGTATAACAGAATCTTGCTTCTTCACAAAGATACTCTATCAAAGTAAAAGAGTAAATGTGGGCTTGATTTATCACTGTTTTGCTCCAGGCCAGATCTCACCCTGTTTCTTAAGATTGTACAATGACCAAGCATTTCCCTTTTCACTTTCTCCTTTGCAGCTCCTGAGCAAGAAGGAAAATGGGAGGATGTGTGTCTGTGTGGAAGGGTGAAGCAGTTATGCCAAACAGCCGTCATCAAGGCTGTCAAGCTGTGACAATATGAACAAGTGAGCTTTCAGAAAATTACGAGGGCATTGTGAATGTCTCTCTGAAGAGACATCCTCCATTACAAGATCCTCCATTACAAGTGGGTGAAACAGTAAAAACTACCTTAAAAATAAATCCAGAATGAGTGAAAGGGGGAGGAGCAGGGGAGAGGAAGGAGATGACTGTCTCTTTCACATGGAATTGGATTTGGCAGCTCAGCTATCACTAGATTATTTTTTTTTCAGAAAGGAATATTGATCTATGTGAAAACAGGAGAGCAGAGAAACAGCAGTATCTCTCTACAGTTCTTTCCTACAGGGATTCTTTTTTCATTATTATCATCATGTTCTTCCCCAGCACAAAGTGATGTATTTCCATTTCAGTCAGTCTTTTATGTGTTCTGTGCTTTTCCGCAGTATCTATTTATTTAAAATTGTGCTTGCTGTGGTAGCCTCATTGGATACAGATATTGGTTTCATGAAGGTCCTAGGGGACGGTATTTACATAGATTTATTGCAATATATTTCATTACCACACAATCAATCTAATACAGGACACCTAGTATAAAATAGCAGGTAACACTGAACAGCCACAATTTTTTTTCCACCATCTAAATGAATTACTTGTAAAAATGTATCTCTGGCATTTTAAAAGATTCTCCACTTTGTAGGAGGGGTAGGAAGCCACACTCCTGACTGAAATAGAAAACACCTCATTCAGAGAAGGAATCTTCCCTTCCTCCTTCAAACACGCAATAGTCCAACCAACACTGGAGAAACCCACCTTAGATACTTCAGTCCTAGCCAGCAACCACCCAGTGTCAAACCTCTTATTCCTAAGCAAGCTGATAGAGAAGATAGCAAAAGGTGAAATACAAGCTCATCTAACTGAAGCTAACATTCTAGACTGGGCTTAGTCTGTGTTCAGGACAGGACACAGAATCGAAACCTTATGGCACTGATGGATGATCTCTTCCATGGGTGGTGGGTGAACCCCACTTTGGGGAGGCTAGCCTGCTCGCCCCTCCGTTCTGCCCGAGGCCCCACCTCTGCCCACCAGAGCCACCCCCCTGTGGCTGGAGGAGCCCCAAGCCCCCCCCCCCGCTAAGGCTCGAACAACCCTGCCCCACCCACCCCAGCTGATCCCCCCCCCCAGCATTGGATTGACCCCCAATGCCAGGCTGAGCTAGTGATCCTCCCAGTGCTGGCCTGAGCCGCTGACCCAATTCCCACCCCCCCCAGCCAGTCCGACCCCCCCTGGGCCGACCTGAGCTCCACCCCGGGCCACTGGCAGGCCCAAGCTCCAGGCCACCAGCTGGAGCTGAGACCCCACTGGCTTCAGGGCACAGCGGGGAAGGATGGGGTCTCCCGGTGGAACATGGGCGGGGCCACGGCCTGGGTCAGGGGAGGCTTAGCCTTTGATACCCGCCACTCATGATCTCTTCCTGTCAATGGTGGGCAGAGGAAAGTATTCTGAAGAGCTTGCAGCTATGGTACAGTCTCTGTTCATTGAATATACATACCCACAATTGGTCAATTCAGTGTGTAGTCTAGGA
Source organism: Mauremys reevesii (assembly GCF_016161935.1). NCBI lineage: Eukaryota > Metazoa > Chordata > Testudines > Geoemydidae > Mauremys > Mauremys reevesii. The sequence continues at coordinate 75,630,023 of NC_052624.1, read as the reverse complement.
GTACTCTTGGATTCCTCACTGATACTAAGTAGCCTAAAGGCTACTTCTACCTTTTCATGTTCTCTGTATGTATAAATATCTTCTTTCTGTGTGTTCCATTCTATTCATCTGAAGAAGTGGGCTGTAGCCCACGAAAGCTTATGCTCAAATAAATTTGTTAGTCTCTAAGGTGCCACAAGTAAATAATAAAGCAAATAAAAGCGAAAATACATCTAACACATACTCTAGCAAGGTACAGACTTTGTTTAAGGTGTTTTTCTCACCTGTATTTAGTTACCTGAAACCACAACATGCCCCTCTCCTCTTGGTTAAATGATCCATCCTTCTTGGCTTGCAAGACCTCTGGTCTCTTGTGTCTGTCTATGATGGATGCCAAAGATAGCTTCTGTTTTTACTTATATCTTCCAAAGTTGTACCTATCCTATAGAACTGGAAGGGACCCTGAAAGGTCGTCAAGTCCAGCCCCCTGCCTTCACTAGCAGGACCAAGTACTGATTTTGCCCCAGATCCCTAAGGGGCCCCCTCAAGGATTAAACTCATAACCCTGGGTTTAACAGGCCAATGCTCAAACCACTGAGCTATCCCTTTGTTTCAAGAGGCAGCATGCTTCTTGTGGGTTTCCCATCCCCTTATATGTAAATAGTTCTTCCATTGTTTTGATTCTGAAATGATTGTTTTGCTGTTTAATTTGATGTTACAGAGGAGACCTCTCCTATCTGGGAGGGAACCTGTTTGGCCACAGACTTTAAAACATAATATCATTAAGTATCCATATTTCCTCATATAGTCTTAATACATACATTTCACAATGATATTCATCACTGTGTGTCATTAGCTTTCAGAGAAGACCTCACTCTATATACTTTTATAATACAGTAATATTGTATACCACCAGTTGATTCAATTGCTTATTGCTTATTGCTTGAGGTTCAACCCCTTGGTCTTTACAGACCAGCAAACATTTGAAATGGATTCTTCTGAGGGTTACCCCTCAAAGTTAAGTTTATTCAAGCTGTGAGAAAGGTAACAGAGTCTGGTAGTAAAGGAAGCACCATGCTCTTTCCTCCCCCACTTGTGTTTTCTGAAATGTAAAATGTTGTTTCCTGACATTTCCTCCCGCTGACGTCTTGATGATCCTGTTTACTGTTTATATGTAACCTGAGGTAAACACAAATTCCTTTGTTTAGGATACTCTGTTTAACAGCTCCTTGTGACATACCTGGTTTTCACACACTTTAGTCATAATTCAAGTATATGTTCAGAACTCTTAATGCTTACCGCATACATACATAACCCAACAGTATTAATGATCTGTGAGTTATTACCAGTAGTTTTCAAATGATACCTCACAAGGCATATTTTGTACAAAGATCAGTACAATTGTGTGTAGGGTGTGAATACAGGAAGTGCTTAGTGTCATAAAGACACTTCACAGCACACACTTTTCCCTCTGGGGAGACAATGAGAGAACAAACAACATATGACAGATGTGTAGTCATGATGCCTAATTCACTGCTGGAAGGCACTCAGATACTACAGTTATGAGCGTAGTATAAAAACCTATATAGAAAAATGCCATCAAAGCTGCAGACAGAGATAAACATAAGGTTGTAATCCATTTATTAAATTAAATGCAAATCATATTAAAATATTGTTGCCCCTTGCAATCCAAACAGTTAACCAATATTCAGAATTGACGGGTTGTTTCTGTTACCAGGAGAAATTGATGATAGAATAAGGTATTTATTTGATGAAATCCTGTTCATTTACAAAGGATGTACACAAAGTCCTTTTTTCTTTGTAGACAGTAGGAATCAAAAAATCGGAGAGCTTCTTAGCTCACCGTTCCAAGCCTCTTTCCAGCCAGTGCACTGCCCCAAAAGCTCTCTCTCAGCACTTTTTCTTAAGATCACACTGCAAGTGCTTTTCTTGCTGTTTCCTTGGCTGCTTCTTTCTGCGTATTCCCTGGCTGCTGCTTCTCTCTGGGCAGCTCTACACTACCTACTTTGACATAACTATGTCGCCTAGGGGTGTGAAAATCCACACCCCCGAGCAACACAGTTATACCAGGTTGGCATGTATGAATATACACACTATGGTGGGGGTGAGGTGTATTGAACATTAACACATTATCCATGCATTTTAAAAATTGTATGTTTTATGTCTTTCCCAGACTTTGTCATCTTAGAAGTGTGTTTTCTTCAGGACAGGCAGTGTGTTACATTTGGAGACTGTGTAGCACATTGTACATAGTAAATAACAATGACAATCATTCTGAATCAACAGGATGGGACAAGGGACTATGATTTAAAGAGGGGGGATTTTTTTCTAGATCTTGCCTTCTTCATTGGCCTCTCCCACGACTATCTTCTTAATAAGTAGTTTGGCCTGAGAACAGCTCATCCAGGGGACTTGTGGTGACAGAAAGGAAATTGCCTCCCCTCCCCCCAAGCTCTCTCCCAGGGAGAGTGGGTAACAGCCCTAGGTGTGGTTAGGGTGCCCATATGTCTCCATTTTATAGGGATAGTCCTGATAGTTGGGGCTTTGTCTTACCTATGCGCCTATTACCTCTTGTCTCATTCCTGATTTTTCACACTTGCGATCTGGTCATCCTAGGTCCGGTGTGTGGGATGCTGGGTGAGCCAGCCACCTGCCTGGGGCCCGCAAAAAATCCTCCCCAGCCCGTGGATAATCCCAGAGGCACGTGGAGGCGCTACTGTGCGTTCTACGCCGGGCGTGACTGGGCGCCGGGCCGCCCACTGCGCCCCACACGCGGGTACCGGCCCCGCCCCCTTTTGGCCCCGCCCCTTCTGAGCTCCCAACATCCGGGTACCTGTCAGCCGGCCGCGCCGCCGCCCGCTCTCTGTTCTCTCTCATTGAGGCGGACGGGAGGGAGCGCAGGGAAGATGGCGGCGGCGGGGCGAGCCGGCTCCTTCGGTTCCTCTTCCTCCTCGCCGGGGCTCGGCGCGGGGGGTGGCCCGGCCGCCAGCAACAACGCGGAGCTGCGGGCGGGGGGCGAGGAGGACGATGGGCAGAACCTCTGGTAACCGCCGGGCCGCCGCCCGTTACCGTCCAGCGCCCCTGCCCCGCCAGAGCCTCCGCCCCGGGGGGGGGGAGACACAGCTCCCTTCGCGGGGCCCCCTGTGAGGCCAAGTAACGGGGGGGGGCTGCTCTTGGTGGCGGCGCCCCCGCCCCCATCCCTCTGTGCGCGCCCCGCCCATCCCCGTGTGTGTGTGTGGGGGGGGGGTGTCTGCGTGGCCCCGTCCTGACCGGGCTCTGTCTCCTCTCAGGTCCTGTATCCTCAGCGAGGTGTCCACACGCTCCAGGTCTAAACTGCCTTCGGGGAAAAACGTCCTGCTGCTGGGTAAGTCGGGGAGGGGTCTGGCGCCGGGCGGCGCCCCGGTTGTGGGGAGGTGGGGCGGAGTGTACAGGTTGCCAGGGGCTGGGCTAAGCGCCCCACGGAGCTGCTGCTATTTGTTGGGCGGGGCGAGTCGTGCCCCAAGTCTCGTAGCGCCTCCCCCCGTTGGGAGCTGGGGTTGCCCCCCTGAGGGGGCGGCTTTGGAGGAGGGTGGCGCTTGCCATCTGTCTTCCCTCTGGCGAGGGCGGGTCCGCAGTGTCCCTAGGAGGCTCCCTCAGCATCTCCCTCATTCAGGCCTTAAGCATGGCTGGAGATCGTGGCCAGCCCGTGTCCATAACACACAAAATCTGTGTCCAGAGCCCCTGCAGTGTCCGCCCTGCAGTTTTTTGTTAACTGGGTGGGCGGGGTAGAGGCTGTTTAGGGGTCCCGGCTGGGTCCTGGCCACCATGTACAGGGCTTGTCAGCAGCCGTATCATCATGATGTGCAGCAGCAGTGGCATCTCTCACAGTGGAAGTGTCCAAACCCTGGCTTGCTTCTGGCTGTACTTGGCGCTTACTGTGGCCTGAGGACGATCACAGTTATTTGCGGGGGGTCGGGGGGAGAACTAGAAGCTGTAAAAGTAAATAACATGCAGTCATGCAAAATACAGAAAACTTATCATGTGTGGGAAGGGACAGATTGCACTTCTTGACAGAAAAGCTATTAAACAGAGCCAAGAACAGACAACTTAAGCCTTAGGGGATTCATTGATGAATTTCTTGACTATCTTCCCTTACAACATACTAATACAAATCAGTTTGCAGAGCTGTATTAGGAAACCATGTCTCAAGATCCTGGAAGAGGCAGCTCTTGTGGTCTCCAGTGAATCTTTGTGTGGAGAGTTTGTCATGCTTATCTATTGGTTAATGTCCCTTGAGAGAGTGATTGAGATTCTTTTATTCAAAAAGAAATCAGTGTCCTTTTTCTCCTTCCCAGTATACATTTAAGTGGGGGACTTAAGATGGCCAATACGGATGAAAGTGTCATGTAAGGTTGAGGGATGTTCTAGTGGAACTGGCATAGGTCTCATAAATTTTTAAACTTTTTTTTTGTTTTACATTGTGAAGTGGGATAGTGAGATTGATACTCCTTTTAACTGCCTCCTGTTCCTAGCTATACTGTGTTTTTTGTCTCACATTTTCATGTATGAGATGACTGAAATGGGTAGTTATCAGCATAGTTTTTATGGTAAGCATCTTTTGAAAGTTAAGTGGGTTGACTTATTTGTGCTGGACTGGGGAAATTTCTTTCCAGGTGTGGTCCTGGCTGCCAATATTACTCCTCTCCCCTTTCCTTTATTCTCTTCCTCTTCTAGCCTTAGAGCAGTGGTTCTCAAACTTTTTTTGTTTTTTTGTGGACCACTTGAAAATTGCGGAGGGTCTCGGCAGACCACTTAATGATCTTTCCAAATGTTTGTACTGTTGTAAAGCGCTTTGGATAAAAGTGCTATATTTAAAAAAAAAAAAACTAACTTTTTTTGTTCTACAAATAAAAGCACACAACTCATATTTTAATATTAGTAGCCTTACCTTTCTAATGTGATGGATATGCCCTCTCTCCCCTGCTGTGTCAGCCCCCAAGCTGGGGCTGGGAAGGAAGGGGATCTCTCCCCTGCCACAGGGCTGAGGCTGGGAAGGAGGGCTGTCTCTCCCCAGCAGCTGCAGCCCTGGAGCTGGGGAAAGTTGCCTCTTTCTCTGGCCGCTGCAGCCCTGCACATCCGAAATTCCCCCTACCCACTCTTCTCACCACATTGCCCCCTCCCACCTACCCCATATTTCCCACAAGGCCACCACCTTACATGTGTGTCTTCTACAGTGTCCACCTAATTAGTGGAGCCACACCTGCGCGGCTCCACTAATTAATTAGATAGGTGGCCTTTCAGTCTCTTGTGTGTGGCTGCCCAGAGGGAACTTAATTCCCTCTGTCCGTGGACCACCTGAATGGAGCTCGCGGACCACTGGTGGTACACGGTCCACAGTTTGAGAACCTCTGCCTTAGAGCATATTGACCATCCATTAAAGGTCTTCAACCTTTTTACGCCCAAGATCACTTTTTGAATTTAAGGGCAACCTAGGATCTACCCCGCCCCTTCCTCAGAGCCCCACCCCACTCACTCCATCCACTCCCCTCTCTGTCACTCACCCTCACTCACTTTCACCGGCCTGGGATAGAGGGTTGAGGTTTGAGAGAGGGTGTGGGCTCTGGGCTGGGGTCAAGGGGTTTGCAGTGTGGGAGGAGGTTCTGAGCTGAGCCTGGGGCAGGAGGTTGGGGTGCAGGAGGGGTGAGGGGTGCAAGCTCTGGGAGGGAGTTTGGGTGCAGGAAGGGGCTATGGGCTGGGGCAGAGTGTTGGGATGCAGGAGGGTACAGGGTGCTGGCTCTGGGAGGGGGGTTCAGGGCTGGGGCTTGGGGTGTAGGAGGGGGTTCGGGATGCTGGCTCCAGATCAGGGCTGGGGGTTGAGGTGTGGCCTCCCGCTGGGCAGCACTTACTTCTGGTGGGTCCTGGTTGGGGTGTAGTGTGGCTGCCACTAAGGCAGGCTCCCTGCCTACCCCGGCCCCACTCCGATCCCCAAAGGGGCCAATGCGCCCCTGCATCCCCAGGGGCGGTGGGTAGCACATGGCTCCACACGCTGCCCCTCTCTGCAAGCACTGCCCCTGCTCCCCAGGGCTGTGGGGCACATTGACCGCTTCCATGAATGGTGTGGGGCCAGGGCAGGCAGAGAGCCTGTCTTAGTGGCTGACCCGCTGCTCTGCCAGAGATCGTGATTGACTGGGAGATCCTCTAGGAAGATTTTTTTTTTATACGGATCTGGCGGTTGTTCTTGTTGATCTTCATCATGTTATCAGGATGCTGCCTAATGCATATAGCTAGCAAAAGTGGGAATGTGGAAATGGACCCAATAGATCAGAGACTAGGACATACCTGACACTGATATCTCAATATCTGCTTCCTGAAAGCATCCAGAGGAGTGGCTGTTTAGATTGTCATCTCCTCTGCTCACTTTAGTATTGAAGGTAATAGGAGTGGTGAGGTTTGCCAATATCTCCTCTGGAGTTTCCTGCTGATAGTGGCAGGAAAATTTATATTAGACGTATGAGAAAAGGGAAGTCTTGTCCCTCCTAGTATAATTTTTATATACACATTGAACTAACTTCTGGAATGAAGGAAGGGGCAACTAATATTTTTAGCAAGTTGTCATACAGATGAATTGCAGCATGTTGAATATCATGTAGATGTCTGAGTTCAGATATTCCAACTAATATCTTTAAGTAAATTGTGAAGTGGATTCAGTCAGTAGCATACAAAATTGTTCTAGTATGCACAAGGCAACTGATAGGCTCCCTAACCTGTAAGGGAACAAACCAGCTGCTTTCTCTCTGCCCACCTATTTCTCTACATTCTTATAAAGTCTATCCAGCCTATTGCCACTAAAATTCTCAGCACCTGCTTTAACTATGTCAAATTCTTTGAAGCCATTCAATGAGTTCTGTTGCGTTCCACTATGCTAAAAGACATTCCTAACTTCAAGGGCTAAACACCGTTGCTCATGTTTAAACTGAATCTGGTTTTCCCCTTCTCCATGTATTTAGCTCTGCTTGATGTTCAGGATGAACAGTCTTAAGAATCAGTATTTTTTTTTAGCCTTGTTACCTCCACATTTTCTCTGAACCCCAAGCATCCCACGTTGCATGGCTAAACCATTTGAGTCTTTGAGAGTGAGACCCTGCTCCTGAGGAGTGGCTGCCAGGAGGTCTGGAGAGGGAATGGGAGGGATCTCAAGCCTAGCTTCCACAGTCTCCAGCTAAGAATTTTACGAAACTATAGCTAACTTATCTACTTACACTCTTCTGTTTTTGTAGTGGGGAAGGAATGGGTATGGCCACTGCTGTATCTTCTCCTTCAGCAAATAGTTTTTCCTCTGATAGAATTATTTCTGGATGACCTAGTGAGTAGCAGTGAGCTTCAGAAGTCTAGTCTAAACTTGTAAAACTGTCATGAGAATGTACCATTCCAAGCTACAAAATCTACTTGCCTGACCTTACTCTGATAATGTTAGTGTGTTGTTCATCAAAATTTTCACCAAGTTTAATAGTCTGAATGAAAATAATTTTCCCTTTCATTTTAACTTGTGACATGTCGTCATTTAAAATTTTTTAAAATCATCATAGTCCTGTCAGTTCTCAAGTCATCCATAGTGTCTAAAAAAGACAAACTATACAAGACCTGAATTTTTTTATGTGTGTGGGGGGGAAACAAAACAGAAAATTACATAAACAAAACATCTTTCAGGCCTTCTACATCATAAAGGAGCAAAAAGGCCTGTCTTTTTTTTTTTTTTAAATGAGACTTAAGAAAGATTGCTTCTTCCATGTAGAGCATTGTCAACAACAAAAATGTGAGAGATGCTTGATTTGGGGAACGGGGGAGAGTTTTTCCTTTTCCCTAGTATCAGCAGCCTATAGTCTCTCTTCTGGAGAAACCTGGCAGCACAATGAAATTTACAAGACTCCAGTTTTGCTTGCTGCTGCAGTCCCTAACAAGGATTGAAGTCAGTGAGATTTCAGAACCAAAAAAAAATCAAGGTAAAGGATAATTAAAAGTGAAGATGTACACACTAGGCTGGGCAGGGAATAGCAGACACTAGATGAGGTGCAGAGATTGTGCCTCAACAAGGGTGGATGAGCGTGCACTGCAAACTAGTGGTCATGTCTTACCCAGAGGCTGCAAAAATATGTGGTTGGGGCAGTAGGATCCGAGGCGAAACTTCAGTGGGAAACTTGGCATGCCTGGCTACTCCCAGCAGTCAGAAGGGTATTGTTCTGAGTGTTGCACTAGCATGCTGCCCTTCCTATATAGAATAGAAATAAAAACTAAGTAGTGGGCAGAGCCGTTTACTCTACTTGTAGCTTTGGATGAGTTTGTTTACTCTTTTGAAGTAGAGGTATTTTTAGCTGCTCTACAACTTAGAGTTTGGACATGAACCTTTCAAGCCATGGATGCAGTTCTTGTTGGCGGAAGCTGTTTTGAACGGAAAGCTTCAGCAGCATACCTGGCAGTGTGCATGAGGGAGATTTTCTTTTGTGGGAGGGGGGCACAACCCATTTTGAACTGTATTGAGTACAGGAAACACCTCGGTCTCTGTTCTCCAAGTGATTGACCATTCTTTAACATCTAGAGATGAGAAACAATGTATGAAAACTAAGTATTTTACTGTTAAAGAGGTAGTGCTTGGCCTTAGCTAACTATGACCTTTGAAAATGAAACTATTACCTCAGTACCAGAATTGACTGTGGGAGTCAGTGCAGAGCACACATGTGAGCTGGCCAGCCTGTCACAGTTAGGAGACACGCTGCAGTATGTTGTATAAGGTGGGGCTTCCCATGGCGCTCTCTACCAAATATAAGTGAACATGTTGCTGTAATCTAGTCTAGATGTTACACAGACATGGATCACAGTAAATTGAAGGAGTGAAATGTAATCTTCCTAAACAAAGTTAGAAAAATGCATTTTGGACTGCTGCTTCTGTTTGTGTCTAGGTGTAGGCATGAGTGAAATAAGACCGAAAGTATACACCACTTTCACAGACCAGAAGGCAGATGCTCTTAATAAAGGTGCAGTTGTAGTTTCTGATAGTTAATCAAAATGCTTTGCCTTACTTGCATCACCAGAATTATGTTGAACCAGCTACTTCTCGTATAAGCTCTTATTTCTTTCAGACAAGTGTCACCCACCTGCCTAACATCCCCTCTTTATGTAAGGGGGAATGCATGATTTCCCTCCTCTTTTAAACGGACTTCCAGGATAGCAAAGATGTTCTAAAATCAGTCTCATGAACAGGTCTTGTTCTTCCAACCACCCAATTATCATTTTAGTCCTATCAGCTATTTTTACTGATGCCTTCATATGGTCAGACTGTCTAATTAGGAACAGTAATTCAGCAAAAAATAAAAACTACAAGAGGATAGTTGCTTCTGATTCTGCCTTTTGTGGTTTGGTTCTTCAGGCTGCTGTTAATCTTTACGTCTGTTCCACTGCACTTTCTCTCTCGTCTAGGGTTTTTACTGCTTGTTAAATCAGAGATACACTTTAAACTGCTGGAGATGTTATCTGTATGAATAAGACCATTTCTTACCTGTGAACTTGTATAGGGAACAAGAGATCTGAGTTCTGTTTCTGACTTACAGATCCATGTGACTTTTCTGTTCTTATTTCTCCATCTATAAAATGAGGGTTCCTGTCAGGATCTTTGATATTTAGTACATCTTTGTAAAGCACTTACGACTTCTATTGAGCCTTGAATCCCAGGATCTCAAAGTATCACAGTTACTTCAGTCCAGAGGACCTCTTCCTATGCTAAAGTTAGATACTGCTTCTTTTTATTATCAAAGTATGGTCATATATTTATGAAATTCTTCATCAGTTTCTGTTTGAAGTTGTGGTCTATTTCATTTTTGTCTTGGGACCCAAAATACCAGCACAGTGCCCTCTGTATGAGACTGTCATTGTAACTCTGCCCTCTTGGACTGTTTTGAAATCTTATAAGGAAAGAGCACAAGTGAGAGATCTTTTTTTTTTTTTTAATACAGAACTTGAATCAAATGCATCACTGTTTACTTTTATAACTCCTACAGATATCTGCATGCTGTGCATCAGTTCTGACATTATAGTCAAAGGCTGCTGCAGGCAATTAGAAAGTTTCAGGCAGCTGATAATTAACCGTTTCTCACCTTCCACAAAGAGCAGGGCAGCTTGTGTTTCACACTCAGCACTCCTGGATCCTGCTTAGCACCAACATTCATTTTTGTGCTCCAGCTGATTGATTGGTATGTCACAGAATTCTTTGTAAACATATGTAGGGTCCACTACCTAATGGAAAGTGGGAAAACAGCTTGCCATGCTTAGAGATTTTCTGAGAAAAGGCTCATCATTAGACAGATCATCGTGCCCAGTCATCTAATCTTGTTTAAGATTGCAGTTGGTCTCTCCTCCTTCCCCGTCCTTCCCCAAAACAAACCCCCTGCTTTCTTGATGTGAAAGTGCTAACACAGGACCCACTTCTACTTCCTTGTTTTGCTCTACCTGTTTAAAGCAGGGTGATATAGGTTCATCAGAGGCCATTTTATAGGAGCTCTGTCACGCTAGGAGAGATACTTACATATGTTGCAACCCTACCTCGCTGTAATTGTGAACTTCATATTGATTCTCTTTATTCTGAATTTTCTCCTGTCTGAGGTTCATTTGGTTTAGTGAGATGCATAATTTTTGGTTGAGCATTCTAAATCAAATACTGAAAAGAGATTATTGACAGAGGATGTCTTCAAAAGGCTGTAATACCTACCTGGTCACAATCTGATAAGGGTTGGTTGATTTGGGTATTTATACAATTGGTTGCACTGTCAGTGTTCTGGTCACTTACCTTAAAGTTACCTTAAAGCATTTGATATAATATGCTTGGAAAGTCAAGTGAATATTTACCACTTAATCTCCTCCAAAGTACAAAAGGATACAAGTACTCAAATTTAAATGGTCACACATTTAAAGAATATAGTATAAATGTGCATTTTTTGATTTGTAGATAAAATGTTCTGTTTTCTTTAAGAAGATGAACAAGACACAGCTAAACAAGATGAGTTAACTGGGAGTTGACTTCATATGAGGCCCTGTAGCAAATAATTGTTACACAAGTTATTTCTTGCTAATGATTCACCCTCCAAATAATGCAATTTGAAAAATGGGTGGATGTTTACTAAAAATCTCCATGGATAAGGTGGAAGCATTTGCAAGTGAAAAAATGAAAAATATTTTTAAACTCTGATAGAAGACACAATTATTGATGTTGTTATAAGTCTTTTACGAAGAAAATTGCTCCCCCCCATAATCCTCAAACTGTTTTCTTGTGCTGTGCCAGTTACCATTGACTTTTCTACATCTACTCTAATTCAAGACAAAATTATTGGAGTGCTCCAGTAAAAATAAAACACCAGTTCATGCTGAAGCTTAACATTGTAGAGGTGACTTTAAGGTTTCAGGAATAGGGTATAGCTTTTGTACAGTGCTTGCTTATCTCCTTTATGGTATAAAATAAAATCTTGTCTGTAGAAAGGACATTCTGAAATCTTGTCTGTGCAAGAGAAAAATGGCTGAACTTTAGCCACTTCCATCAAAAGTATCTCTCTACTGGTGGTAGAGATGTATAAATGCTAGTATTGTAGACTGCTCAAGTGTTCAGAGACTGTTTTCATGACATAGGCTTTGGCTACACTTGCATTTCAAAGCTGCGCGGGCAGCGCTAGCGCCAGTGTAATCAGCCAGCGCGCGCCAGCGCTGCTCCAGCGCAGTGTCCCCCCTCCACTCCCCTGGGGGGGGGACAGCGCGCGCCGGCTGGCGCGCTGGCGACTGGCTGGCGCTGGGGCACACTGGCGCTTGCAGCGCTTGCAATTTGCAGTTTTCACACCTGCAGTTTTGCTGCTGCTGCTGCAGCTGCATGTAATTGCCAGTAGTAAATATCTAAACTACAGGTCATTCTGTTGCTAGTACAGTTGGAGCTGCAGTGGTAAAGAAAAATGTTTATGAATTTTCCTAGTGCTGACAACATCTAATAGACTTCACTACTAGTATGGCATTAAAGCAAACAAAAAATAGCATACAAAAACAGTAGCTGATTGTCCCTAAAACTAGTAAAACTAAATGACTTCTTTAAAATAATTATCATGAAGCCTCCTGTGCCACCACCTTGTCTGATAGACAAGTGAAGCTACCTTCTCACAGAAGGCAACATGACAAAATGAGTCATTCAAATCTTGGCAAAATTATAGCAACTTCAGCGGCATATGTGCTTTCATAGCAGCTTGTAATAGAAAGTCTTGCCATTTGTTCATGAGTGACAAATTTAGGAAGCCCAGCTGAAAATTTGCAACAAAGAATGTAGCCATGGGTACTCCAGTCCCAAATGGTGAGGGAAGCTTGAACTCTTTCTGTGGCAGACAAAAATTTTAATTAGAACTAGCTGCTATACAACAAAATAGAGATCCTCACCGGGGGTGGGAATCAGACTTCTTAAGTTGTGAAATCTGATTTATCTGCATTTTTGGAGAAATGGCTCTGCTTTTTGCTAAATTTAGAAGCAGTGGAATATCAGCTATATTTTGGCTTTTGCACTAGCAAAACTGAAAGATGTAACTTCACTTTAGTTGTAATTTAGTTATAATTGCCTGTTCTTACTTGTCTAAAATTTCTCAATTTTTCCTTTTGGTCTTAAAGTTTTTCATCTTGAAATGTTAATTAGATAAGCAGGACTTTCATAAAATGGAAAAATTCTTAAATCTCTTTTGGCACAAAACTAAACCCAAAACCAAACTTCAAAATTATAAACTTCACATGACTGGACTCACTGGGGAATGTAATTCGGGGTAAGTTTGAATTCTTTGTAGCTAAGGCCTTATCTACACTACAGAGGTAAGTCGACCGAAGTTACGCAGCTCCAGCTACATAGCTTAGGTCGACTTACTGCAGCGTCTACACTGCGCTGCGTCGATGAGAGACTTACCTTACACTTCTCATTCTGGTAGAGTACTGGAGTCAACAGGAGAGTGATCTGAGGTCGATTTAGTGGGTCTAGTGAAGACCCACTAAATCAATCCCTGGTGCATTGACTGCAGCAGCATTGATCCCTAGGAAGTTTAGATGTGTCCTAAGATAAGTGACTAAAATGCACTGTCTCACTATTCTGTGGTGTTATAAATGTAGCCATGAAATCCTGTGTAAAAGAACATTTATCAATCCCTGGTGTATGAGAACTTTTCATTATGATACATAATGGCAAAATGACTATCAAAAAAAAAATCTTCACATGCAGTCAATGCACAAAAGTTTGTGAGTGTTAACTATAGGTGGGAAGCCTGAAGAGTCTGTTATTACATTAAGACAATTTGGGACAAAAGAAGTCTGGTCCAGGGTGCGCGCTCTCTCTCTCTCTCTAATATTTATATTTTTAGGACCCATTTTTCATTTTAACTTCTAGACCAGTTAACAGTTATTTGTAAATTCTCAGAATTCATTTTGTACTCTCAAGTAAGTGCTTCTAATTTTGAGGACATACATATAGAAGATGGTGTAAAAAAGTGGCTAATTCCTGCTTTATGTGCAAAAGTCAATATAACGTTAACTATGGAACTTCAAGTGGCACTTCCATAATACTGATTCTTATAATATCCCTGAGATGGGGAAACTAATTATTGAGAATAATCACTGGCAGCATTTGAACCAATTGTATACGTAGGTTCATGCTGCAAGGCTCATTGGACCTCCAGGCTTCTTTGGGATGCATAGCTAGTGTGAGGGAACAGAGAGAACATCACCTTTTTGGGCATTATTCTAATTGATTTTCATTGTAGATATGCCCAAACACTTAAATCTTGGGCATAGTGTTAGGAAACACTGAAATAATTTTATATATTGTCTGGAAGTGGGTAGGAAGGAAGGTGTCACAACAGTAACCTGTTTTAAAGCTGTGTTCTAGGTCTTTCAGGGGACCAAGTTTCCCCTGGCTTTATAAAATAAGGATATAAAAAACAAATGTGACCCCATTAGATTGTCTTACCTGAGTAGTGTTCCATGCTGTCATACTGATATCCACGGTGCTTTGTTTGAAATAGTGTTCTTTTGTTTTTGTGAGTAGACAACAAGTTGGCTATTAAACATATACCTCATTCTAGCACGGAGTAGACAAACTACGGCCCACGGGCCACATCTGGCCTGACAGCTGACTTAATCCGGCTCCCGCTGGGGAGTGGGTGTGACATTCCTATCTGATGTTATCTGGATCTACTAGGTCCCTCCAATCCTTGACTCTGGGAGCCAGCCTTACCCTGCTCTGCTGTGAAAACCCCCACTCCTGGGCTGTTCACGCACAGCCTCTGGCATGTAAGCTGCTCCTTGGATTCTGCAACTGAATGAAACTGGCCAATATCTCCAGTCCCAGACACAACCCTAGGAACCTCCATCTTGCAGCATCCAGTGGGCATAACTGGATGCTGCTGCAAGCTTATATGCGTTTGTCAGTTTAACAAAGAAATTGATATGTATCAGGCTTGTTATCCCAAGGGGAGCCTCTGACATACTGCAAACCAAACACTGCTTCAGGTAGAATAAAAAACCAAATGTATTAACTATAAAGATATATTTTAAGTGATTACAAGTCAAAGCATAACAAGTCAGATTTGGTCAAATTAAATAAAAGCAAAACACATTCTAAGATGATCTTAACACTTTCAGTGCCCTTACAAACATAGATGCTTTTCACCACAGGCTGGCTGGTTGCCCTTCAGCTAGGTCTCTCCCCTTTGATCAGCGCTTCAGTTGCTTGGTGTGGTGTCTGTAGATTTTGGTGGAGGAAAGATCGAGAGAGCGTGGCAAATGTCTCTCCCTTGTATCATGTCCTTTCTTCCCTCTTGGCTTTGCACCCCGCATTTCCTTCAGAGTCAGGTGAGCATTACCGTATCACAGTTTCAAACTGACCAAAGGAAGGGGGGTGACTCCCTCCAGAATCTAACAGATTCTTTGTTGCTGCCTAGGCCAGTGTCCTTTGGTCTTGTGAGGCTGGGCTGGGTTTGTCCCATGCCTGCCCTGCTGAGCTGTGAACTGCCTCTCTGTTCTTGGAGAGTTTTTTCCTGGGCTTATTTTAAGCCATGATGAGGCTGAAAATGTATCCTAACTACATACATGAAATTATAACCTTTAACAGTTACTATAACATCATTATAACAACCGTACTCAGTGCATCATGAGCCTTCTGAAGACACCTGACATGACAAATTTTGCATTGGATACCACGCAGTCATTTTACAAGGATGAACATGGGGGTGCTGGGTGTTCCTCTGAGGTACAGAGTGTCACAGCGGGCTCTGGGGCTTGCCCCCGCTCCTGCACTCCAGCTGGGCAGCGGGGTTGGTGGCTGCTCAGTGCAGCTTCCAGAAGCAGCGGCATGTCCCCCCTCCGGCTCCTACGTTTAGGGGTTGCCAGGGGGCTCCATGCACTGCCCAAGCCCCACCCCCACAGCTCCCATTGACTGGGAACTGTGGCCAGTGGGAGGTGCAGGGGCGGCACCTGCCGATGGAGCAGTGCAGAGAGTCACCTGGCCACACCTCCACATAGGAGCCAGAGGAGGGACATAACGCTGTTTCTGGTAGCTGCCCGAGGTAAGCGCTGCCCAGAGCCTGCACCCCTGCCCCCCTCCCGCACCCCTGCCCCAGCCCTGATCCCACTCCTGCCCTCCAAATTCCTTGGTAACAGCCTGGAGCGCCCTCCTCCACCCCAAATCCCTCATCCCCAGTCACACCCCAGAGCCTGCACCTCCAGCCAGAGCCCTCTCACACACTCCCTATACCCCACTCCCCTGCCCCAGTCCAGAGCCCCCTCCTGCACCCTGAATTCCTCGTTTCTGGCCCCACTCCAGAGCCTGCACCCCCAGCCAGAGCCCTCACCCCCTCCTGGATCCCAACTTCAATTTTGTGAGCATTCGTGGCCCGCCATACAATTTCCATACCCAGATGTGGCCCTCGGGCCAGAAAGTTTGCCCACCTCTGTTCTAGCAGGATATGAAATGCCAACCATAGCTCCAAAAGCTGTCTTTGCTGTTTCAGTGACATGCAAGTGACTGACCTGTGTGTGAAATACTTAATCATTTTCTAGATACTAACTTTTATATAAATCTTTCCAAATTTCAGTTAAATGTACAGGTAACCAAAATATGCTATACCTTCTAGTGCAGGGGTGGCCAACCTGTAGCTCCAGAGCCACATGCAGCTCTTCTGAAGTTAATATGTGGCTCCTTGTATAGGCACCGATTCTGGGGCTGGAGCTACAGGTGCCAACTTTCCAATGTGCCAGGGGGTGTTCACTGCTCAACCTCTGGCTCTGCCTCAGGCCCTGTCCCCACTCCACCCCTTCCCGCCTACTTCCCTGAGCCTGCCATGCCGTCGCTCTTTCTTCCTCCCCCCCTCTCCCCCCGAGCCTCCTGCATGCCATGAAACTGCTGATTGGGAGGCGCTGGAAGGGGGGGGCAGTGTGGAGCTGATGGGGGAGGCTGCTGACATATTACTGTGGGTCTTTGGCAATGTACACTGGTAAATTCTGGCTCCTCCTCAGGCTCAGGTTGGCATAGTACTGTTCTAGTGCATAGTATATTAAACATTACATAGCATAGACTGTATAAAAGAAAATCCACGGGTAGTGAGATAGGGCAATGACAATGTAAACATTACATTAATTGACAAGATAATAAAATTGCACATTAATAAAAGGGCTAATGTTCACAGGCTGAAAGTAGTGAGATTCAGTTTGTATTAAAAGGGAAAAATAGATAAGAGAATATCTCAGTGTGAGTACAAATCAGATTCTGAAGACATTCGATAAAGCAGGAATCAGTCATATAAAAATCTTTTCTCATCCTCAATAAGGGGAAAGTAAGATTTTTCTATTGTATATTCTGAGAGGAGGAGTTTGAGACCTTCCAAGCATATCCAGCACATCTGTGTCATCTACTTCAGAACTTGGAAACTTCGCACATGGTGAATACAGTAACCACCTCTTTTCATCCACAGAAACTTTCCTTATGTTTTTTTCTGTTGAACCAAACATGAAAATCATGGCTGGATTGGTTCGTTTTGATGAAAGCACAGACTGTTGCATTTCAGGATTGAGGGAGGGAATAAGTTTCTCCTTTTATTACCTGTGAAACAATGCCTATGGCTAGTATTTCCTCACACTTTCCATTATAATCCCCTGTTTTCATTTGCTTATAATTTTGCCAAACTTTAACCACTCTGGATTAATTTTTCCGTATCTGTTCTCTTTCTGGATGATGAGGCAAGGGTAGGTAGTGCTTCCAATGTTAATTTTTCTGATTGTTTTTAAACAGCTCTTGCACCTTTGGTTTTGAGCATGACTTGAAATTTGTCAGAGGAACAGTCCTGGGGTCAGAGAAATGCCTTTTGTGCTCTCCATGGAAAAATAGATGGATTTATCAGAATTATTATCCTTTCAAAATCTTCTTGTGCACATGCAACAGATTAATTTTTCTACTCTTCCTTTATTTTCAGACCATTTCAGCTGTACTGTGTGCATGCTCCCAGACCTTATGAGCTGCCTGCCTGCTGGCTTGCTCTTTCCCATCAAAGTATCCTTTAGCCTGCAGGAGGATACTCTCTGGGCTGGGATCCAGAAAATCATAAGCGTTATGCTGCAATCTAGTTTCATGATCACATACATTGTTTTCTGGGATCACTGATTCATTCAGTACACAAGATAATGAATATGCTCCCTCAATTGCTGAACACTATCTCCATTACTTGCTAGTATACCTCTACCTCGATATAACGCTGTCCTTGGGAGCCAAAAAATCTTACCGTGTTATAGGTGAAACTGTGTTATATTGAACATGCTTTGATCCACCACAGTGCACAAACCCTCCCCCCCGAGCACTGCTTTACCGCGTTATATCCAATTTTGTGTTATATCGGGTGTCATTATATCGAGGTAGCGGTGTACTGCATCAGACGTACATTCCAGAATTAGGTTTTTGCCTCCAGGACAGACTTCAGGAAGTTTGTCCTACAATGATAGTGGAATAGTTTTAGCAAGTCCCAACTGAACCCTGTCATCATGCTATACTAAATACACCAATCTAGTAAGTTCAGCTCACAATTGTTACCATAGAGGCAACTCTGTAGTACAGTGGTTTTCAACTTCTTCCATACTACAGCCACCTCCCATTTCCCAGTATGGGAGGTGTGGGTTGGTTGCAACCTTGAGGTGGAGAACTCATTCCACCTAACTCTCCTTTGTGGGGAGATTGAACAAGTACCAGGTCCAGTGCTGTAACAAGGGCGAGGCGAGTGAGGCACTTGTCTCGGGCACCTAAAGCTGAGGGGTGCAGAAAGGCCCCAGAGTGTCCCTGCCAGAATGAAAGCTGCTGCTGCCTTGGCAACAGGATGCCAGCAGGCAGCCGAGCAGCCCGCTGAGGCAGCTGCTGCATATCAGGAGGGGGAGAGGAGGGGCGCACACACACACATGCTTCTCAGCCCTCCCCTCCCCCAGCACCCACCTGGAGGAGATGCCGAGGAGGCTTCCGGTGGGAGACAGGATCATCTGCAGCCAGTGGATCTCACTCACCTGAGCAGCTTCTGGGGCTTTGGTGAGTGTTTGACCCTGTGATCTGCCCCCCTAACCTCCTCCCCTGCCACCACTCCTGCAGACTAGGCAAGGGGCAGCCCCATCCCCCACCCCCAGTGAGGCTACAGTGAGGGGCAGCTGGGGAGGAAGGAAGCCACATGTAATTGCAGTCCCCTCCCCCTCAGAGCCCTCCCCACCCTCCAGCCCCCAAACTCTGTCCCAAAGCCTGCCTCCAGCCCTCCGCACTCCTGCCCAGAGCTTGCACCCCTCCACCCATCCTGCACCCCCACCCCGTGCCCCAGCCCAGAGCCTGCACCCAGCCCTCCATACTCCCTCCCAGAGCCTGCACCCCTCCACCTATCCTGCACCCTCACCCTGTGGCCCAGCCCGGAGCCTGCACCCCAGACTCCCTCCCAGAGCCTGCACCCCACCTTGTTCCCCAGCTTAGAGCCTGCACCCAGCACCCAAACTCTATCCCAGAGCCTGCACCCCAGACTCCATCCCAGAGCCCAACCTCTCAACCATCCTACACCCCAATCCCCTGCCCCAACCCAGGGCCTGCATCCCAGACCATCTTCCCCCAACCCAAACTCCCTCGCAGAGCCTTAGGCAGGTGTGGGGCAGAGTTCGGGGGTGTGGTGGGGGGAGCTCTGAGCATTCTGGGCACCACCAAAATGTCTACAAACCTGCTGTCCCTGATACTTGGAGGGGGGGTGAGGTGGCGAATCGGTGGATCCATTTTCAGTATTTTAATTTTTGGTACTGCATTGATTGACTGCTGCGTGCATTAATATAGTGACCCCCTGGGTCTTTGAATGAGGTTTTATACTTGGGGGTGGAGGGGTGAGGAGGTGAGCGTCAAGTCAGTGGCTAGAGGGGGGCAAATCTCCCAGGTTCAAAATCTGTGTCTGTTGGTCCTTTTTGCTGCTTTTCTCTGGGCTGCAAAGAGGGGGTTACCAAAGGAAGGTGCTTGCTTGTAACCCCCTAGGCCATTAGTATGTCTGCTCTTCTCTAGTCAGACCACTTGACAAGTTTGATTGTCCTTGGTCTGGCTCCCAGTCCCTCTCCAAGGGTTGCAGCTGTCTGGAGGTGCCTGCCTTCCACACCTTCCTCATTCACACCTCATTCATTCAACAGGGCAATTGATTACAAAGTGGGGGCAGATCTTATTCTACTTCTAGCAAAAAGACATTTTTCTTTTACCTTAATTATGATACCTTATACAAAAATGCATAATGCAGAGATTTATCTACAACTGCATTGATTGACTGCTGTGTGCAGTAATATAGTGACCCCTGGGTCTTTGAAAAAGGCTTTATACTTGGGGGCGAGCAGGTGGGCAAGTGGCGGGTGGGCAAAGAGGCGAGCAGTGAGCCAGCAGGGGTTCTAGGGGTGGGCATGGGGGTTTCTGGCAGGGGAGGGAGAAGGTGAAAAGAAGCGAGTGGTGGGTGAGGGACTTGACTAGGAGGGACGCAGCAAGCCAGCAGGGAGCTAGGGGGTGAAGAGGGGTGTGATGGTGGGGCCGAGCAGGGAGGGGGTGGGTCCTGTTTTACTGCTGTGATCTGGTCACCCTATCGGTGCCGTTTCTCCCCCTCCCCTTTCCTTTTCGGCCCACAGCTGTTTTGGCAAGGTGCCACTGGGGAAGGAGGGTTTGTTTCCGCGGGGTGGGTGGCACTGGGTGTGTGTTTCAGGGGTGGGGGGGGGTGCAATTTTATATTCTTGCCTCGGGCTCAAAAATAGCTAGTTACGGCTCTGACCAGGTCCTAGCATGCCTTTGCTGCAGCAAAATGATGACTTCCATGGCAAAAAGGCCAAATTCTCTGTCATGTTGGAAAAAATGCCATGGTCTCTTGGCTACAGAATTGAAGAGTTCACAGGGCCTTTGCTGAAATGGATGGGATAGTTAGCACTTCTTTAGAGCTGTTTCAGACTGCATGTGTATTTAGATAAAAGCAGCAAAGAGTTCTGTGGCACCTTATAGACTAACAGACTATTGGAGCATGAGCTTTTGTGGGTGAGTACCCACTTCTACATGCATCCAGCGAAGTGGGTATTCACCCACGAAAGCTCATGCTCCAATACGTCTGTTAGTCTATAAGGTGCCACAGGACTCTTTGCTGCTTTTACAGATCCAGACTAACACAGCTACCCCTCTGATACTTGTATTTAGATAGGCATCACTTAGTTTGTTTTTGATGTGATATCTGCAACCATAAGGGCTAGAAATTCTTTTTTAAAGAGAAAAGAAGGAAACTGTGACACCCCTCTTCACACACATCACCTTTTAATCTGCCCTTGTAATTATTGCTTACCACCCTGATGGAGGGCTGACTTGAAGTCTGTGGTAGTGGCAACCAGGGAACTACTTTTGGGAAAGTTAATTTGCTGCAGAAAAACGTTGTTCATTTCTTCCTTTCCCAGTCCTCATCTGAAGACATTTCATTTAACTGCTTTTAAAAAGATTGTACAAAACATTAAGATTTAGACTACTGCACTTTGCAGTTGACTTTATAGTATTTGTAAGATATTTGAATAATATACTTACTGTCTGTTATCGTGTTCATATTGGAAAAATAATACTGTGCATTCTCATGGATTGAATTGAAATCTAGGCTTTTGTGGACTTAAACCATATTGAATGTCAAAATTTAACTTAAATAATTAGTGATTGTGCAATACTCTGAAAATGTTAATTAAGCTAGGAAATAAGAGGAACATTAAAAATACTACAGTAGAAAAACTACAGTGGTAAATATATTAATATTATAAATAGATATGATTCATATTTGTTATGTTGAGGCTGATGCATATGTTTGGAATAAATCGAACACCCATGTTTTCAGATTGCATGAGCTTCTAGCTGAGTGGCTGCCATCGTTACCTGATATTTCACTTTGCCCCAAAAGAAGTTGTCAGTAGGTAACATTATTTACTCAAAGATTTGATCTATATTAACTTTTGTCTTTTTCTAGGGGAAGATGGTGCAGGAAAAACTAGCTTAATAGGCAAACTTCAAGGAATAGAGGAGTACAAGAAAGGAAGAGGAATGGAATACTTGTACTTAAATGTGCATGATGAAGATAGAGATGGTAAGTATCAGTTGTCTCTCCTCAGCAGTGAGAAGATTTTTAATTCTAAACTGTATGGCTTACAGGCTAATAATGGGATATGGAGTTTTTAATTTCCTAGGTCACTTGCTCAAATTTAGCCCAGGTCTTTAGTAACACTTAACTTAAAGTGGCAGTTTGGTTTATGCGAAATGTATGTCCAATTCCCAATAAACGGATAGCTGCATAACAGAAATCATGATAGGTGCCCTCTGTTTAGACTGTCAAGGACAGAATGGTGTTGTGTCTTTAGAATACTTATTATTTGTATTACTATAGCCCCTAGGAGCCCTGGTCAAAGACCAGGACCCCATTAAGCTAGGTGCTATACAAATAGACAACAAAAAGATGGTCTTTGCTCCAAAGAGCTTACAATATATGACGAGACAACAGACCAACAGGAATGTGTGAGGAAACAATGAGATAGTATTGGCCAGCATGATATAGAGTAGTCTCAGCACATCAGTAGCCTAGTTGTCCAGTATTTTGTAGACATCATAGCAGAAGATAGTTTTAAGGAGATATTTGATGTGGGAAACTGAGGTGGATTTGTGGATGTTTATGGGGAGCCCCTCCCAAGCATGAGGGGCAACCTGGAACAAAACAGGAAGGTACTTGTTTGGAATTTTCAAAAAAGTGGTTGATGTAGGTTGGCATCATGGGGATAGGAGGCAGGAAGTGACATTTCAGTAGTGAATGAGTGTAGGATGGGGATAGGATGTGAAGAGCCAAGAAAGTGACCACAAGTAGTTTGTGTTTAATGCATTAGTAGAGGGAGCAAGTGGAGGGATGGAAAGGAATGACATGGTCAAAACGATGGCCTAGGAAGATTATTTTTGCAGCAGCAGTCTGCATGGATGAGTGGAGAAAGATTGCATTTGTCAATTTCAGAGAGAAGGCTATTGCGGTAATTGAGGTGTGAGATGAGAGCCTGGATGGATAGAAAAGGCCATATCCCCCAGATGTTATGCAGAAAGAAATTGCAAAACTTAGGGGTAGCCTGGAAATGAGGATAGAGTGAGGTCCGAGTCGAAGATTACACCCAGGTTACAGTCCTGAGTAACAGGCAGGTGATGTCTACAGTTATTGAGAAAAGAGGGGTGTTTGTGTGTTGGGGGGATGAATAATAGTCTGTTTTAGCTATATAGAGTTTGAGCTCATAGCTAGACATCCCTGAGGAGCTGTAAGAAAGGCTGAGATTTTAGTTTGGACAGAAGGAGACGGGTCTGAAGTAGAGAAGTAGATCTGAGAGTCATCAGCATAGAGAGAATAGTTAAATTTGTGTTTGTGGATGCGATTACCCAGGGATAAGGTGTAGAGGAAGAAGAGACAGGGACCCAAGGTCAGAGCCTTGTGGAATCTCCCTAGAAATTTGAAGGAGGGTTGAGAAGGGTCCTCAAAGGACATACTGAAGGAGTGATTAGAGTGGTGGGAAGAGAACCAGAAGAGGACAGTCATGGAAGCCAGAGGACAAGATTTCAGAACCTGCATGGTTGGTAGCATCAAAGGTGGATTAGGGGTCAAGGAGGATAAGAATAGAGTCCTGGCTCTGAGCTTTGAGGAAGAGGTTTTTGTAGATTTTGGTGAGGACTGTTTCAATGCAAGAAGCAGGATTGGAGTGGGTCTAGGATGGAATTGTAGAGGAACTACCGACAGCAATTGTAGACCGTGTATTCAATGAATTTAGAGATGAAATGAAGATAGGGCAGTAATTAGAGAGACAAATGGGGTCAATGGTGGCTTTTTAAAGATAGGAGAGACTTACACATGCTTGTATTGTGAGGGGAAAGAGCCAGGGGCGATCAAGAGGTTAAGGTGGGGATGTGAGTTGTTATGAGGGGGTGGGATGGGGTCACTGAGGGAAGTGGATGGTTTAGAGGAGAGCAGACAAAAACTTGAGTCTGTGATGGAGGAGGAGCATTGTAGGAGGGGAAGGGAAGGTCACACATTTTGTTAACTTTCTCTTGGAAGAAATTGACGAGATCCTGTGCAGAGAGAGAATTAGAGGAGGGAGAGGTTTTGAGGAATAAGTCAAAGGTGGCAGAAAGGCAGCTGGGATTGTGGGCATGGATTCAATTAAGTTAAAGTAGATCTGTTTTATCTAGAAAGATGGCAGGAAGGAAGAGAAATTCGTAGTGGATAAAGTCAGACTGGTCCTGGGACTTCCTCCAGAGATGTTCTGCATAGCAGGAGCAGAGGAAGCAAATGTTGTGGGTGATCCAGAGGGGTTGGCAGGGCAGACCTTGCAATAGGAGAGGGGGGCAAAAGTTAAGGGTGGAAGCATGGAGAGAATAAACAACCATATTAATGGGGAAAAAAGTGAAGAGGGGGCTGGGAGCAGATGGAAAAGTCATCAACACTGATGGAATGGAGGTCACAGGCAGTGACAGGTTGAGGGAGTGGGGTGGCTGATGCACAGTGCTGAAAAAAGGTAGGAGATCAGATTGGAGAGGGGGAATTTGGTAACAAATAATAGAAAGCGGTCCTTGGTGAAGACAAAATCCAGTGAAATGTCATTTTTGATGAGTGGGAGCATTGAACCAGGGCTACAGTTTGAATGAAGAGGTAAGATCAAGGAAATGTGCAGTTAAAGGGCTGGGTTAGGTCGTCATCATGGAAGCTGAAGTCAGGTAGAATAAACAGATTTATTAACTACAAAGATAAAATGTAAGTGATTATAAGTCAAAGCATAACAAGTCAGATTTGGTCAAATTAAATAAAAGCAAAACTCATTCTAAGCTGATCTTAACACTTTCAATGCTCTTACAAACACTAGATGCTTCTCACCACAGACTGGCTGGTTGCCCTTCAGCCAGGCTCTCCCCTTTGATCAGTGCTTCAGTTGCTTGGTGTGGTGTCTGTAAATGTAGGTGGAAGAGAGAGAGAGAGCGTGGCAAATGTCTTTCCCTTTTATCATGTCATTTCTTCCCTCTTGGGTTTGCCCCCCCCGTTCAGAGTCAGGTGAGCATTATTTCATCGCAGTTCCAAACTGACCAAAGGAAGGGGGATGACTTCCTCCAGAGCAGTGGTCCCCAGCCTTTTCGGTGGAGCATCCGCCGAAATGCCGCAGAAATTCGGCGGATGCTCCACCACCGGCCAGGACGTGGGCACATTTAGATGCCCCTGTGGGCGCCATGGCGCCCGCGGGCACCGCGTTGGGGACCCCTGCTCCAGAATCTAACGGATTCTTTTGTTGCTGCCTAGGCCAGTGTCCTTTGTTCCTGTGAGGTTGGGCTGGGTTTGTCCAATGCCTGCCCTGCTGAGGTGTGAACTGCCTCTCTGTTCTTGGAGAGTTTTTTGCCTGGGCTTGCTTTAAGCCATGGGATACATTTTCAGCCTCATAACTACATACACGAAATTATAACCTATAACTTCACTGTAAAAATTACTAGAACATCACTATAATAACCATGCTCAGTGCATCATGAGCCTTCCGAAGACACCCAATATGACACATTTTGCATTGGATACCACACAATCATTTTACAAGGATTAACATGGGGGTGCTGGGTGTTCCCCCGAGGTACAGAGCATCATAGTCATAGATTACTGTGATCTTTCTAGATATCTCAAGATAAAAGATGGAGGAGGAGGATGGGTGTGAGATTAAGAATGGTGGTATGAGAGGCATGGTGGGGAGTGGAGTGGGTGGGGATGGAGTGGGCCAGGATTTGGGTAAATGTCACCAGAGGTCACAAGGTTGCAGATGTGGAACTTAGATTTGTGCTGGTGGGAGGAGTGGGGAGCTCAAGGTAGAGAGGAGGAAAGTAGGCAGAAGTGGTGGGGAACTGTAAAGGGATAAGGGTAACCACAAAAGTGGGGTTGAGTCACTGGGGAGGAGAGGAGGAAGATGGATGAGGCACAGTGGATAAGTGATGTGAAGTTTGCGCTTCTGACTACGCTGTATTTACCTGTTATGTGAATAAACAATACTCCATATCCAATGTTGTCAAATCAACACTCTTAATGAACACTAAAAACAAGATTTTAAAGGAAAACTGCCCTCATTTTACTGAACCTGACAACTGTAAATGTTCCAACACTTTTAAATGGCTCACTGGGGGGAAAAATGTGTAATTAAAAATGAATGTTTATATTAAACTTAAGAGCGTAAGTATTTTTGGGAGGGGATATTTTGTATTTCTTGCAGATGCAGGGGACTAGCTGTAAAGTATCCCTGTCCATTTCTCTTCTTTTCCCCCTGCAAAAAAATCAGGTTTCTGTTTCCTCTAATTCCACCTTTTTCAAGGCCTGGTACTGTTTCTGCCCTTTTGGGCCCATCATGCCATGGCACACCCTGTCCCTAGTACTTATGGGTATCATAGAGAAGGCTATGTCTACACTACAGCCGGGATCAACAGCCTAAGATCAATCCACTGGCAGTCGATTTAGTGGGTCTAGTCAAGACCCACCAAATCGACAGCAGATTGCTCTCCAGTTGACCCCTGTACTCACCTTACTCTTCTCGTAAGAGATAAAGTCGATGGGAGAGTTTCTCCCGTCGATACCCTGCGGTAACTCGACCTAAGGTACATTGACTCCAGCTATGGTATTCACATAGCTGGAGTTGCATAGCATAGGTCGACTTACTGTGGTAGTGTAGACATAGCCGAATGGAGAGAGGCAGAGACATTAGAGGGAGCCATATTGGATTGTGGCTGCTCAAAGCGGGGATGTAAAAGTGATCCTTCAGCCCTGATCTAGCTCAGTTCTTAAGGGACAGCTGATAGTTTTGGGCATTGAAGGCCTAAATATTCTATTACTATAGTACTTGCTTTACACTAATACTAATGAAGACTAACATTAAGTACTTGCAGATGTAAAGTTACACAAGTGCCAAGTATTATGTTGAGGTAATGTGCTTTCACCTTCAGGAACTTGTTCTAGGGAAGTTAAGATACATTTAAATAAATTCATAGACTCTAGGACTGGAACGGACCTCGAGAGGTCATCGAGTCCAGTCCCCTGCCCTCATGGCAGGACCAAATACTGCCTAGACCATCCCTGATAGACATTTATCTAACCTACTCTTAAATATCTCCAGAGATGGAGATTCCACAACCTCCCTAGGCAATTTATTCCAGTGTTTAACCACCCTGACAGTTAGGAACTTTTTCCTGATGTCCAACCTAAACCTCCCTTGCTGCAGTTTAAGCCCATTGCTTCTTGTTCTATCCATAGAGGATAAGGTGAACAAGTTTTCTCCCTCCTCCTTATGACACCCTTTTAGATACCTGAAAACTGCTATCATGTCCCCTCTCAGTCTTCTCTTTTCCAAACTAAACAAACGCGATTCTTTCAGCCTTCCTTCATAGGTCATGTTCTCTAGACCTTTAATCATTCTTGTTGCTCTTCTCTGGACTCTCTCCAATTTCGCCACATCTTTCTTGAAATGCGGTGCCTAGAACTGGACACAATACTCCAGTTGAGGCCTAACCAGCGCAGAGTAGAGCGGAAGAATGACGTCTCATGTCTTGCTCACAACACACCTGTTAAATCATCCCAGAATCACATTTTGCTTTTTTTGCAACAGCATCACACTGTTGACTCATATTTAGCTTGTGGTCCACTATAACCCCTAGATCCCTTTCTGCTGTACTCCTTCCTAGACAGTCTCTTCCCATTCTGTATGTGTGAAACTGATTGTTCCTTCCTAAGTGGAGCACTTTGCATTTGTCTTTATTAAACTTCATCCTGTTTACCTCAGACCATTTCTCCAATTTGTCCAGATCATTTTGAATTATGACCCTGTCCTCCAAAGCAGTTGCAATCCCTCCCAGTTTGGTATCATCTGCAAATTTAATAAGCGTACTTTCTATGCCAACATCTAAGTTGTTGATGAAGATATTGAACAGAGCCGGTCCCAAAACAGACCCCTGTGGAACCCCACTTGTTATACCTTTCCAGCAGGATTGGGAACCATTAATAACTACTCTGAGTATGGTTATCCAGCCAGTTATGCACCCACCTTATAGTAGCCCTATCTAAATTGTATTTGCCTAGTTTATCGATAAGAATATCATGTGAGATATCAAATGCCTTACTAAAGTCTAGGTATACCACATCCACTGCTTCTCCCTTATCCACAAGACTCGTTATCCTACCAAAGAAAGCTATCAGATTGGTTTGACATGATTTGTTCTTTACAAATATCTTCTTTAAAGTATCTCTTCTTTTAAAGAAACCAATTTGTTGGCTGATAAATTGCAGATATAAGGTACAGTAACTCCTCACTTAACATCCTCCTGCTTAACGTTGTTTCAAAGTTACGTCACTGCTCCATTAGGGAACATGCTCATTTAAAGTTGTGCAATGCTCCCTTATAACGTTGTAAGATTCTGTGGAAGAGCAGTGACTTTACAAGGGAGCATTGCACAATTTCCTCTTCTCTGCCGCCTTCTCCTCACTCCCAGCGCTTCCCCCGTCTCCAAACAGCTGTTTGGCAGCGCATAGGACTTTCTGGGAGGGAGGGGGAGGAGTGGGGAAGCACTGTCTCTCTCTCCAGAGAGGAGGTGGAGCGGGGGTGGGAAGAG
Organism: Mauremys reevesii; assembly: GCF_016161935.1. Classification (NCBI taxonomy): domain Eukaryota; kingdom Metazoa; phylum Chordata; order Testudines; family Geoemydidae; genus Mauremys; species Mauremys reevesii. The sequence goes on along the minus strand of NC_052624.1, from coordinate 75,601,816 downwards.
GCGGGCCTGTAGCATCCCCCGGCAAAGTAGGCGCCTGTTCTTCTGGGGAGAAGCTGCCGCTGCATCCTTGCCTGCAGCGGGCTGTGCCTGTGTGGGATAAGCCAGGGGCACCTCCCAACCACAGTACAGTATATAATGCCTTTTGTCTGCCCCCAAAAAATTTCCTTAGAACCTAACCCCCTGCATTTAGATTAAATCTTATGGGAAAATTGGATTTGTTTAACATCGTTTCACTTAAAGTTGCATTTTTCAAGAACATAACTACAACGTTAAGTGAGGAGTTACTGTATGCAAAGATGGTGCATGTTCCTTGGGTTTTACATACCGTGTCATGGAGGCCAGGAGCTAAGAAATCTGATATTAGTAGAACTGTCAACACAATTCTAATATACTAACCATGATCCTATAGACTACATTTTAAAAGGATAATTTACAAGACATAAACTAAAATCTGTATTTTCTACTTTTTATTACAGATCAAACAAGATGTAATGTGTGGATTTTGGATGGTGACCTGTATCATAAAGGTCTCCTTAAATTTGCAATGGAAGCTAACTCTCTAAAGGACACTCTGGTTATGCTGGTCGTAGACATGTCTAGGCCTTGGACTGCATTGGATTCCTTACAAAAGTGGGCAAGTGTTGTAAGAGAGCATATTGACAAATTAAAAATTCCTCCTGAAGAAATGAAAGAAATGGAACAAAAGTGTGAGTATTTTAAAAAATAGAAACTGCTGAAATTAATGCTTTTTTGATCTATTTAACTTCTGATGCAGACTGTTTTTATTCTTTGGAAACTCAGTAAAGTAACTATTTTGAATTAGGTTATCTAAACTGTTCTATTAAAGTACCTTCAATGCACAAGTAATATTTCTCTGTTTAGAAAAACTTTGAATTAGCATAAAAGTTGTAACTTCTAAAAGCCTTGCTCTTCAAAGTTTGTGTCTTGCAGTTCTGTTCGACTGCACAGCTAGGTAGATATAAGGCATTGGGCTTAAAAGGCAGCACATAGGCACTGTTTCCACCTTCATCGCTTGGGTAATACTAATTGTATTTGTTCAAAGACCTTGTCTATGCTGGAGAATTTTGAACGAATGTGCCTCTGTTCAGGCTTTCGTGACGTAGTAAAAATGCCTGAGCCCTGTCTACATTAACTTTTACACCACTGATAGCACTAGTGCTAGTGAGCATCAGCTGCTAAGTCAGGTGTTGCAACACCAGGTGGAGCAGTATCTAACTACATTTAAAAATCTGGGCCTAAGTGACATGCTCACAGTGGTACAGGAAGTCTGTGGCAGAGCAGAGATTTGAACCCAAATCTCCGAATCCTAGGCTAGAGCCCTAACAGCCAGATCATCCTTTTTAGGTAGAACTGGGCTTTGACACAGTTCTGGAATTGAAACCTTAAGTTAAATGTTAAGACGATCTGCTCGTTTATATATTTGGTTAAATATCTATTGGGGCTTTGTATAAGGATGGATTATCATTGTGAGTCACATTCAATCATTCCTTCAAGGATTTTCTTAAAGGACTGGCTTAGTGGCTGTTTTTTATAGGGAAGCCCAAAACCTGCTCCAAGACCTGGTTTTATTCATTGGGTTGGAAGCATTATGGAGGCAATGTCTCTGCCTCAAGTAAAATAATGCTGGAATCTTTGCCTCTGGTTGCCTAATAGTGTCCCTTACTTGGTGAATGTCACTGAAAGGCTATAAAGTGTTCCATGTGAAAAATAAATTTTGCCTGCTTTCTTTAGTGCTTGTTTCTTTATTGAGCACATCTGGTTCTTGTGTTTGCTGTCATACATATATACAGGAACTCCGCACTTACGGTTGTAGTTTGTTCCTGAAAAATGCGACTTTAAGCGAAACGATGTTAAGCTAATCCAATTTTCCCATAAGAATTAATGTAAATGAGGGGGTTAGGTTCCAGGGAAATGTTTTTCACCAGACAAAAGACTATAAGTTTTAAACAAACAATTTAATACTAGTACACAGTGATGATGATTGTGAAGCTTGGTTGAGGTGGGAGTCAGAGGGTGGGATATTTCCCAGGGAATGCCTTACTGCTAAATGAACTAGCAGTTGACTGAGCCCTGAAAGGTTAACTCTCAGAACACTGTACAAGGCAGCAGGAAAGGAGGGAGGGCAGACAGAGACACACACCCTGTGTGTGAGAGAGAAAATGCACATTTCCCCTTTTAAGTAGCTGACCCCAGACTTAAGTACACTGCTTTGTTAATTAAATGAGCTTGCTGAGACCTGAGATGGCAGCTACTGCCTAGAAGCTCCCTTCCTCCGTCGTGTGTCTTCCCCCATCCCCCCCGCTCTATGGAAGATGGGGTAAGCAGGGTGCAGGAGCAGGGGAGAGCGGGAGACACCCTGACATTAGCCCCCCCTTTTCCCCTCTCCCCCCCCCATACAGCAAGCAGGAGTCTCTGGGAGCACCTCCAAGGCAGAGGTCAGGAGCAGCACATGACATTGATGGGAGGGTCAGCTGCTGCACAGGGAACTTAGGGGGCTGCTGGTCCACCATGGTTCCAACCACCCACCAGCTAGCTGCAACGTGCTGCTCTTCCTGCAAGCAGTGGGCAAAAAGGCGGCTTCCAAACAAAGTTAGAAGGCAGCATTTCGCAACTTTAAATGAGCGTGTTCCCTAATTGATCAGCAACATTAACCAGGACGACTTTAAGTGAAGAGTTCCTGTACATACATGGTTAACTCTAGCCACATAGCAAAAAGTGAACTAATAAGCCCTGGCCATAGACTAACCTAAGCATATCCTATAGAAGCCCTACCCTCCATCCATGCAAAAGTTGTAAAGGGTTGAGAGAGGGCTCTTGTGACCCTCCTAAGGTTCTGCTAGAGCAGGGGTTCTCAAACTGGGGGTCGGGACCCCTCAGGAGGTTGGGAGGTTATGTGGGGGGTTGCAAGCTGTCAGCCTCCACCCCAAACCCCACTTTGCCACCAGCATTTATAATAGTGTTAAATATATAAAAAAGTGGTTTTAATTTATAACCAGGGGTCACACTCAGAGACTTGCTATGTAAAAGGGGTCACCAGTACAAAAGTTTGAGAATCACTGTGCTAGAGAAACAGGAAATGAGCTCTTCTTCTGCAGCCATTGGTTCCATTGCTGAACATTCTAAGAATACATCTACATTGGGGTAAAAGACCTGCGGCTTGTCCACGTTGGCTGACTCAGGCTTGCGGGGCTTGGGCTGTGGGGCTTAAAAATGGCTGTGTAGACATTTGGGCTTCGGCTAGTGCCTGGACTCTGGGACCTTCCCCTCCCCCCGGGATCCCACAGCTTGGATTCCAGCCTGAGCCTGAACATCTACACATCAGTTTTTCAGTCCTGCAGCTGAAGCCCAAGTCAGCTGACCCAGGCTAGCTGTGGATGTTTAATTGCTGTACAGGTGTATCCTAAGTGTGTCTTCTCTGCAGCGCTAACTTAGGTGATTAGCACCTGGGTCAGCCTAACTCAGGTGTGAGCAACAACACTCAAAGCCATATTCAAATTACTCTCCTCACTGGTGCTGTGTATCGCTAGGACTTCTAGGGGCCATCCCATTGTGCTGCAGTAAGTTGAACTGCGCTGATTCTTTTCCTGGGAGAACTTGCCTGTAACTTCTGGGGACACAGAGGGAATTGTGGGCAGGCATTTGAGGACTATCAGCACTTGAGTGATTAGGTTGAATCCTCATTGCAAAGTGGGTGGGTTATGAGCTCAAGTGAAAACCTCACTTGGATTTTAGCCTATATTCCCAGATGAGCTAGCTAACCTAGGTTGAAAGAACCACCATATTTGAGTGAGAGGATTTTATATAGACAGGAGGATGGTTTGAGGCAAGACTTGAGTAGGAGTCTGACTTTGCATGAAGATATACCCTAAGAACTTCACAGTAGAGCAGCTCCCTTTCAGGCTCTCAAAGGTCACGAGAGAGTAGGAGAAAAGCTAGCTCATTTTGGAGATGAGGCTTGGGAGGCCAAGGAGCCCTTGATATGCTTTCACACAGAAAAAAGTTACATGCTGGGCTCGAAGTACAATGGTGTAAAGCTTCAGCAAGTTCCTGTTTATAAAAAATATATATATTGTGCTTGGATCATAGTGCTTTTCCATGCAAATCCTGGTTTGTTTCAATGGCACCCATGCCTCCCTTCCGTACAATCTGGCCTGTCTAGGGTCACCATAGCTCAGACCTGCTAAGGAATGTAGAACTGCAGATGAGCAAGGCTCCATCTAGCAGGTCTATAGCTGGAGTAGGAGTCTTATGGAGCTCTCAAACTCTTCTGGAGGAGGGACTTTACTCTGATGGTCTTACGAAGTGTGACAGCAGGCTCTCCACAGCACCTGTGTTTGCAGGAGAGGTTTTTCCCTCCTGTGAACATGAAAGGTGTGTGGGACAAGGCATTTTTTGGTAGTATCCACCTAAATAGATCCAAATGATGATGGAATTGGGGTGTGGGAAGAATCTAGGAAAATCAGTTTAAAAAAAAAAAAAACTTGCATGGCAAGTAAGGAATTGAGTAAACTTTTACTATGCAGCCTTCATTATGTCCCTTTGATCATATTTATTATTGTAGCCTTTAATTACCTGGTCATACATAATTTCTCCAGTTCAGAGTCATTTGTTATCATGTGCATGTACTCTACTATATACCTTACAGTCCATGAAATTCATTTACATGAAAAACACACTGTAATCAATACTTATGATATACAGTAAATGAATCATAAAAATCTAGAGCTGGAAAGGACTTCAGTAAACCATCTAGCCAAGCCACCCCCATACTGAGAGAGGCCATCCCTGACAGGTGTTTGTCTAACATTTTCTTAAAAACCTTTAATTACATGGATTCCACAACATCCCTTGTAAGTCTATTCCAATATTTAACTATCCTTATAGTTGTGTTTTCCTAATATCTAACCTAAATCTCCCTTGCTGCAGATCAAGCCAATTGTTACTTGTCCTACCTTCTGTTCTCTATGTCCAGTGTTGATCACTATCCTCTTCATAACCGCTCTGAACATATTTGAAGACTATCATCAGGTTCTTCCTTCAGTCTTCTTTTCTCAAGACTAGTTTTTAACCTTTTTCTCATAAATCAGATTTTCTAAACCCTTTATCACTTTTGTTGCCCTCCTCTGGACTCTCCAGTTTGTCCACCTCTTTCCTAAAGAGTGGTGCATGAAGTTGCACACACTACTCCAGATGAGGCTTCACCAGGGCCAAGTAGAGTAGTACAGTTACCTCCTATGTCTTTCTTGTGGGGGGAGGGATAGCTCAGTGGTTTGAGCATTGGCCTGAGCATTGGCCTGCTAAACCCAGGGTTGTGAGTTCAATCCTTGAGGGGGCCACTTAAGGATCTGGGGCAAAAATCAGTACTTGGTCCTGCAGGAGGCTGGACTTGATGACCTTTCAAGGTCCCTTCCAGTTCTAGGAGATAGGTATATCTCCTATTATTAAGACTCTCTTGTTAATATATTGCAGAATGATACTAAACTTTGTTTTGCAACTGAATCACATTATTTTTTGACTCTTATTCAGTTTGTGATCCACTGTTACCCCCAGATCCATTTGATTGGTACTACTGCCTAGCCGGTTATCCCTCATTTTGTATTTGTGCATTTGATATTTTTTTCCTAAGTGAAGCACTTTGCATTTGTCTTTACTGAATTTCATCTTGTTGATTTAGGACCAATTCTCCAATTTGTCAGTCATTTTGAATTCTAACCCTGTCCTCCAAAGTGCTTTCAACCCCTCCCAGCTTGGTGTCATCTCCAAATTTTATAAACCTACTCTCTACTCCATTAATCAAGTTATTAATACAAGTATTGAATAGTACCAGACAGACCCATGTGGGACCCCACTAGTTACATCCCCCCCACCCCAGTTTGACAGCAAACAATTGGTAACTACTTTGAGTATGGTCTTTAAATCGGTAGTGCTCCCACCTTGCAGTAATTTCATCTAGACAACATTTCCCTAGTTTGCCTATGAGAGTTCATGTTAGGATTATGTCAGAAGCCTTACTAAAATCAAGATATGACATCTACTGCTTACCCTTATCCAGTAACCCTGTCAAAGAAGGAAATTACGGTGCTTTGGCATGTTTGGCTCTTGATAAATCCATGCAGACTGTTCCTTATAACCTTATTCTCTAGCTGCTTACAAACTGATTGTTTAATAATTTATTCCAGTATCTTTCCAAGTATTGTGAAGCTAGGCTGACTGGTCTATAACCTGTGGATTCTTTTTGTTCTCCTTTTTAATGTACTATGTTTGCCCTTCCTCTGTCTTCTGGGACCTTACCTATCCTCCATGAGTTCTCAATGATAATAGCTAATGGTTCGGAGATTGCTTTAGCCAGTTAGTTAGTACCCAAGAGTGAATTTCATCAGGGCCTACTGAGTTGAATACATCTAACTTATCTAAATATTCTTTAACATCTTACTGTATTCTGGCTTATGTTCCTTCCTACTTGTTAATATTGTGTTAAGCATCTGGTCACAGTTAACCTTTTTAGTGAAGACTGAAACCAAATAGGCATTTAACACCTCAGCCTTCATGATATTATCCATAATTAGCTCTCCTTCTCTGCTAAATATTGGACCTACACTTTCCGTCATCTTTTGCTTGGTCCTAATATAGTACCTTATCTTGTTGCCTTTTATGTCCCTTGATAGGTGTAGCTCATTTTGTGCCTTTGCCTTTCTGATTTTGTCCCTATGTGCTTCTGCTATTCTATTTTATTCATCCTTTATAATTTGTTAATGTTCCTATTTTTTGTAGGATTCCCTTTCGATTTTCAGGTCATTAGAGCTCCTGGTGGAATCAAATTGATCTTTTATTATTCTTCCTATTTTTTCTTCACATTGGGACAGTTTGCTGTTGTGCTTTTAATATTATCTCATTGAGAAACTGCCAGCTCTCCTGAAGTCCTTTTTTCCCCCTCAATATTCTTCCTGTGGGACCCTACCTACCAATTCTCCGAGTTTGTTAAAGTTCACTTTTTTGAAGTCCATATTCCTTATTCTGCTGCTCTGACAGTTTTCTTAGAATCATGAAATCATCATTTCATGATCACTTTCACCTAAGTTCCCTTCTAACTTCAGATTAACAGCCAGTGCTTCCCTGTTACTCAGAATCAAGTGTAAAATGGGTTCCCCCTAGTTACTTCCTCCACCTTCAGAAATAAGAAGTTGACTCCAATGTATTTCCAGTAACTCATAGGAGATTTTGTTTTGCTATATTACTGTACCAACAGATATCTGGGTAGATAAAGTCCCCTGTTACTAACCAGGTCTTGTGTTTTGGGTATGTGCTACTTGTTCTAGAAATGCCTCATCCATGTCTTCCTCCTGATGTCTATACCCCTACCATGATGTTGCCCCTAGTTTCCCCTTTTATCTTCACCCAGAGAATTTTAATGTAATTGACTACTATGTTGTTCAAAGAGTATGAATAATATAAGCTCATAGTTGTGAATTATAATGTCCTGCTGTACGAGCAAATTTTCATGAAATTAATCTCATAATTAACCATCTTGCTGTCTGAAATGCAGCTAAAGCAGGCTGTGTGGCTGTTTGAAAAGAAAACGTGTTTACACAAATAGTATAATACATAACTTTAAGAAAATAATATGCATATATGTACAGAAATGAAAAAAGTTTGAATGTCTAAGGTTGTAGAAAATATGGTGTATTTGAGGAATAAAATGTGGTTATGTAATTAGACTATTGCATGTATGCAGGAGGGTAGAATTAAGGTTACAACCTTATGGTGTTATCACTTCCTAACTTTGGAATGCTTAGTCATGCCTCCTTAAGCTTTTCTTAATGTTTTAAGTGAAATTTATATTGCTAAAATTCAATCTCTGCATACAATTCTTATCTTTTTATCTACCACTATTCTGCCTGTTCCCTAGTCATTGTTCTCTGTACCATAATGAACTTTACAAAAAGGAGTTTCAATAGTAGTTTAGTAGAAGTTCTGTGTACTTTGTTAATCCATACAGTTTGTAATTCACACAAATAATATGGTCTGGTTTAGGCTTTCAGATATAATAGAAAAATTCTGTAGTGACACTCCTTCCTACTATAGTGTTAAAATATTCAGGGTATAATGTTAAACACTACAGTGGCCAAAATAAAATGAAATTACTTTGTGGTCTATCGGGTGAAGGGGGTTGTTCACTTTACCAATTGACAACAGATAGTTATTCTATAGTTAGTGGAAATTAGTGATGTATTGCTGTCTTACTGTGGTATATTCCCTTCTATTTTTGTTGCTTGTTACTGTGTATTTGTAAAGAGATGTAAAAATTTGGATGACTATTCCTGATTTTAGTTTCACTGGCACAACACAACAGCTAGGCAGATTGTCTACAGTGAATACTGCTGCTTCTGCTAATCATAATTCTCACTGTTGCTATCCACCTTCATCTGCTTATATCCACTCTGTCTCATGATATACTTGAAATAATCTCTGCCTCAAAGAGCAGAACTTACCTTTTCATTGGGTGTGTAGTGCCTTTTGCAGTGGGAAACTGACTGAGACCTCTAAATGCTTCCACAGTAGAATCTAAACAATAGTTTTATTTATAGTGTCCTGCATATTGACTGTGCTCTTATAATTCTTTAGTAAACTTAATGTCTTGCTGTACATTTCTTTCCAGTCATGGATGTATCAGATACTAGACTTACTAGTATTCTTCTGCATTGTACTGGCCAAACATTACTGGTAGTGTTTCATGCGCTTTTTTGAGCTTTTTAAACATGAACAAACACTTACTGTGTAGTGTACAGTAAGTGGATTTTGTCAGTGGGAACAATTATTGTTGAAATAATAAGTGGCTGCCATTAAAGATTAATATTTTTCTTTCATTTCAGTGGTAAGAGATTTCCAGGAATATATAGAACCAGGAGAGGATTTTCCAGCTTCTCCACAGAGAAGAAATACATCAATACAGGAAGACAAAGATGACAGTGTGATTTTGCCGTTGGGTGCAGATACGTTAACATGTAACTTAGGCATTCCAGTAGTAGTAGTTTGCACAAAGGTTTGTTTCAAATTTTAGAATTGTTTTTGCATATTTTACTTTAAAAGTGTGCTTCTGGTTATGGATGGCTGGCAATATTTGGCTCTTCTAAACTGAAGAAAGCACTCTAGATTATAAATACTTTGTTTTTTCCCTGATAAAAATTTTTTTAAAAGCTACTTTTTGTGGAGCCTCGGCATTTTTCTCCCTTGAAATGAATTAACACTTTTCTGAATGTCGATGCTAGTAAACAAAGATATCTAGACATGAGGTGCTATTGTTTGTATTCTTTTACTTCAGATATGTTCAAAACATAATGGCACTTCTGGGAGAAGAGTCAATTTTACTATCTCGAAAGTTGAAATAAGGGTAAAATCATGTAAATGTTCGGAGGCTACTTAGCACAGGATTGCAAATCAAGCGTCCTAAAGTAAGGAAGTACCAAATTTTAGGTTTTTCCTGAAGTTTTAGGAATTGGTTTATTTTTATGTCCTCAGGTTAGATGTGGAAGATGTAACTAAAAGCAGCTGACAGTACTTGATCACAGACAGGTCATTAATTTATAAATTAAAAAAATACCTTGTTAACATCTTTATCATCCTAATTCTAGTGAATCTTTTGAAGATTGATTTAATCAAGCAAAATGAGCATAGTATTCAAAGACATTGGTTCTTCTGCTCTTGATACCAAACTTTGCAAATAAAAAACAAACAAAAAACAAATTCTGAGCTATATCAAAATCATTATCCCCCGAGTCTGATTCATGCTTGTGGTGCAGCTGTTAGTCAAGCAGTTTTTCACGTGTGCACGCGTGTGTGTGTGCGCGCGTACGGGCAGACCAGAAGTTTAATTCTTATTTAATTACTAATTGGCTCACTTCTGCTAACAGAAGCAGCTCTGTGATGTGTCTAGGCTTTCCAAAATAAATCTGACATGACTACAGAAAATGCCGCCGCCACCAGCACATCTACAGCCTGATCTGGGTTTCTTTAAAACAAATTACACAAATACAATTCCATCTTTTGGGTAGGATTTTCCTATCTTGCTGAATTTTTTTAAATTGACTTGGCACATGAAAATGAAGCCACGTACATATTTTAACATACTCTGACCTCCCTCTTATAAATGGAGAGTATTGCAAAAAAATTGAGTTGAGTTCTTTGGTTAGCAGTTTAGGTGTTTCTGCATTATATTTCCCAGTTTTTAGGATTCTTCTGATAATCTCTTCTCCTTAACTTTCATAAGTAGTTGGGTGACCCACCTTCTTAGCAAGGTGGATTTGGGTATGGTTCTCTTGGGATCCATTTCCTTTTGGCCCTTCAATGGTCATCGACATAAGCAAGCTGTATTTTTTCAGTGTGTCCTAGCTCAGGGAATGAGGGAATAAGCTTGTTGTCATACTATTACTGTCACTTCACCACTTGGCCAATGCTTTCACCTTTTTAGTCAAAACCCTGTTTTCTTGTGGTGTGGTTTTTTGTTGTTGCAGAGCTAGATAGGATTTTTGTATGTCTAGGTGTTTTGATGGCCCTGATACCACTATAGCTAAACCCGCTGCAGAGAGTACCATGTTTTGATTTCAGCATAGGTGCAGTCCTCCGCTGTGTGATTCTTAGAGCCCTGCAAATCCAGGGCTATCTGCTTTATATCCGTGGACCGTTTCTGTGAATAGCGCAGATGCGGATACAAATTTTGTATCTGCGTAGGGCTCTGACGGTAAGAGCTGGGCAGACAGCTGTGAGGAACCATGTCGTGGACCCTCCACCTGCCCTGGGAGCCTGGGGGGGCGGGGACACAAGCCGGGGGCTGATTGGGCCCCCTGCCTAGGGCAGGTGGGGGGGACTCAGGCTCCCCACAGCTACCAGCGCAGCTTTCCCTGACCCAGCTCTGGCCAGGGTGGGCGGCTCTCGTAGTCACAGCCCGGCCATGGTAAGAGCTGGGCGGGCAGCTGTGGGGAGCCACAGCGGACACTACAGCTGCCCTGGGTGGGGAGCCTAAGCAGCTCCACAGGTCATCCCCCACCCCAGCCAGGCCAGCGTGGCGCCCAGCTGGGGAGCCACAGCGAACCCTCCACCTGCCTGTGGAGAGGGGGAGGGCGGAGCCTGAGAGCAGCCCCGGGCTGTGTCCCTGCCTGGCTGAGGGCAGGTGGAGAGTCCGCGACTCTGTGCGGCCTCCCCACAGCTGCCCTTGCGGCTCTCCCAAGCCCAGCTCCAACCGAGGGGAGAGGGAATGGCTTTTGGAGCTGTAGCCTGGCCATGGTGTAGAGCCCTGCAAATCCGCAGGTGCGGATACACGTTTTTGTATCTGTATAGGGCTCTAGTGAGTCTTTCACTGCATCTGAAAAACTTGCAGTTCTTACCATTCCATGGCCAGTTGTAACTCCCTGCCTTTAGTGCTGGTTATAATGCTGCCTGTGTCAGCTGTAGGTTCCTTAATTTGTTCCATTTGGGTGGTTAAATGTCTTGATAATTTTTTTTCTTTTCCCATCTGCTAATTGGAGGATGCAATATTGCTTGTTTGTCTGTTTAACTCGACAGTGTGATGCCATTAGTGTCCTGGAAAAAGAACATGACTACAGAGATGAACACTTTGACTTCATTCAGTCACATATCCGACGGTTTTGTTTACAATGTATCCTTTCAAGTTTGAAATGTGCAATAATGGCATATCTGTAATCCTTATAAAATGTGACAAACTTGTATGGCTTGAACACAACTATTCTAGGAACTAGCCTGAGTTCACTACTGAGTGACTGGCTTAACTGAACCAAGGTCCCAAGGGAAGATTCTGTTATGCTGGGCCATGTCAGGTTTAACCTTCTTTATGCTGTCAAGTGTTGTGGATTTTTTTTTTTTAATGGGGGTATCGGGATGAGAAGTCCGGCATACCCTTTTGTCCATGGTTTCCTAGATTTTCCTTCATCAACCCTTTCATAATAAAATGCTGAATAGTTGCCCTAAAACTGAGTTTAAGATGTTCACTGAAATAACCTACCAACTGCAAGATAATTCTCACTTCAATTTACATTTGAGTATACTTCAAGTACACTTGATTATAAGGCATGTAATCATTTTGGCCTGACTGTTGGACCAGTCTTTTGCAATACTGAATAGTTCTCCAAGACTTTTTGAATATTAAAGATGTAGGAAAAATGCATAACTTTACCTGGAAGTATAAGCTGGCTTTGCCTACTTTAGAGGCATGTGGATATATAGAGATCATATTCAAGCTGACTGTCAGCGTTTTTCTTAAGTTCCCAAAATTGTTCCAACACAAATGGGAACATTACAGTAGAACCTCAGAGTTACAAACTGACCAGTCAACCCCACACCTCCTTTGGAACAAGAAGTATGCTATCAGGCAGCAGCAGAGACTCCCTCCCCCCAAAAGAAATGTAAATACAGTACTGTGTTAAACATAAACTAAAAAGATAAAGGGAAAGCAGTATTTTTCTTATTCATAGTAAAAGTTTCAAAGCTGTATTAAGTCAATGTTCAGTTGTGAACTTTTGAAAGAGCAACCATAATGTTTTTTTTCAGAGTTACGAACAACCTCCATTCTCAAGGTGTTCGTAACTCTGAGGTTCAACTGTACTATGCACCATTTTATCCTTAGTCATCTAACCTTGCAAAGAGCAGGTCTAGAGCGCATTTAAAATTCCAGTAGCTTGTCCACACTATTTTACCAGCATTGGAGCTTCAGTGAAGGGCAATGTTAAGAAAGGTAGCGTAGACAAGACCATAGAGAAGTTAGCATTTGTGGATAAACTATAGTTCAAGAACTTGAGGCCCCAGTCAGGATTGGCACAATGCCTGCCCCAAACCGTTTATAATTTAAGACCCCCATCCTCCAGTTGGGATCTATGCCAGCAGACCAAATTGCAGAATTGACACCCAGTACAATGCAAATGGGTATAACCAAAAAGGTGAGGGAGGATATTAAGTGATAGTATACTGTTACTTCTATGTGTACAACTTGGTTTTTTAAATATAGGATATAAATCTATCTAATAAGTATTAGAAATCCCACTGGATATCTTCCTAATCATTATGAAAAAGGAAAGTTATAAGTTGAACTACGCATACTGAAATGTACCCTTTACCTTTTTTGGAGATGTTCAGCTTCTAATATCCAAGTTTCAATTGTTTTAAGTTTGCCAGACCCTCTTAAAGAATCCCACAAACTTCCAATAATATTTTATGATGCTGTAGAGCACTTAAAAAAGACAAAGCACTGTAAGTGTTAAACATTTTTCTTAATATTTATTACATAATTTAAAGACTGATATATAGCTATTTAGAGATGTCATAATTAAAAACTTTAAAGACTCTGAAAGAGCAATACCATCTTAGGGTCATATTGGTGTTGGCAGGTAGTTTCAGGCACATCAACTAACTATGCACATCTGTGTTGGCATTATACTCACCCCTTGTAGGGAAACGTATAACTTCATTTTATATGGTACAACTCTGCTCCTTTGCTTTAAAGCCTCCTATAATTTCTTTCTAAGAGATCTTTGGCAATAACTGCAGTACTTTTGAGATGACCAACTTTGATAGTTTACCATTAATGTTGTGCTAGCATTGTGGGCTTTTCGTTGGGGAGTGGGAAGAGCCTGTTGCTATAAAAGCTTACAACATACAACTGACTCACTGAGTAGAGGTATTTATTTTGCCTGGCTTTTTCGGGCACTAAATGAGTTTATACAATTAAGGTTAGTTTCAAATAGAATTTTTCTTTGAATAGTTCCAGCTGTTATAAAGTTTGCTTTTGGAAACAATGAGCAGTGTTCTAAAAAGATTAGTTGTAAACTTAATTGTTAGCTTGCACTAATAAAACTCCTGATTTTTCTTTTAACAAATGTGTTCAGATGGTGCAGCACTTATTTACACTTCAGTAAAGGAAAATAAAAATATCGATTTAGTGTATAGATATATTGTCCAGAAATTATATGGATTTCCTTTCAATGTATCTGCTGCTGTTGTGGAAAAAGATGCAGTATTTATGTAAGTTTCTTTATTATTAAATACTCATGCATGTATACATTTGTATCTACACAGTATAGTGTGTATAAGAAGTAGTGGTTCTATAAAGCTATTTCCATTTTGTTTCAACATTAACATTCAGTAAATTTCTATGTTTAAGTGTTACAGATTCACCCTAAGAACAGGTTTGGGTTTTTCTGGATTGTTAGTTAATGAGTTAAGACTGTTGGTGAGCAGTCACTGTTGTTTTGAGAGAGGAAGTGTCAAGCCAATTTTTAAAGTGGAATGTTCCACCAGGAGAAAATCACTTCTCCAATATGTTACACTGAGCAAAATAAAAATACTTCATACAGCTGACGCTGCTAATCACTGACTGGCTGCTGTAGAGGAAGGGAGTTATTAAAACTTTTGTTTTGGCATTCAACAATGGTAATCTTTATCCACAGGTTGATATATGGTATTAGGGAACAACCAAGTGAGTATTTAAATTTGAAGATCAATGTCTGTATTTGTTTACCTTAAGTCCTGCAGGATGGGATAATGACAAGAAGATAGGAATATTACATGAAAACTTTCAGACACTAAAAGCAGATGACAGTTTTGAAGATATCATAACAAAACCACCTGTCAGAAAGGTAATTTGATTTCAGTAGGTTTCAAAGGAAACCTATTTTGTTAACCTGTAGGAATATAACACACATTGCAACTTGGGTGCCATACTTTAGAGCATTTCTCCCTTCCCTTGGTTGGCTACCCCCTGCCTATTAACCACAAGACTTTTTTGTTTATTTTCTGGTTACCTTCCTTATGTGAGTTCTCCAGTTTGCTTTTTGCTTCCTCTTGAAAGCCACCAGAAACTAGCTCTCATTACTTACTGTTTGTGTTATAGTTAGTTGCTGTCCAACATGGAGAGGAAGAAACAAATGGGTGTTGCTGTATATAGCACACTACTCCCCTCAATATCTGGCTTATTTTGCTCAATCTGAGCAGCAGGGGTGAAAGTAATTTACAGGATTTACCGGTACTGCCAAAGTCCTGAGGGGGCGTGGCCTCATCCAGAAGAGGCATGGCCTCAACCAGAAGAGGTGGTGCCTCTCAAGATTTAAAGGCCCTTGGGCACGGGCTGTGGCTGGGAGCCCCAGGGCCTTTAAATCAACCTGCTGCAGAGGTGACTGGGAGCCCCCAGGGCTCTGGCCGCCACAGAGCTCTGGGCCCTTTAAATCCCCACCGCAGCTCCGGCAGGGTGCTGGTTCCAACAGCAGCTTTGGAAGAGGCATAAACATCTAACTCAAACTGTTCATGATGAGTTGTATTCTTATGTCTCTGCCTTCATGGAGGTGACTTGAACTGGATCTGTAGACAATCCTCTGGGTAATGGATGTGGTAAAAATGAAGGAACAGCCTTCCAGGTAGGATCTATGTCCTAGGTTCAGACATAGTTAAGCTAAACTGAGCCTTGTGTATGCAGATTTCTTAATTCTAGCTCTATAAAAAGAGAATACAGGCCTGCTGTTTGCTCTCCTCAATCACCAGTGTTTCTTCTCCATTACTTAAAGGGTTTATTTATTTCATCCAACAAAGAAATGCGTTTGTAGAATTTTTTTTCCACCCTTCTTCTCCCTGTTGCCATTATTCTCTATAGAACTTTCTTCAGAAGAAAGGAAAACTTGATGAAAATTCAGAAACACAACCTAAAGTCCCCCCCCCCACACACACATTTCATTCTTACAAGAAAGCCTCTTAAAATGTCTAGGATTACCTGGTAAAATGCTATAAAAAACCCTTCTGTTCTCTTCACCTATAGAAAAAGATACAGGGGGCAAAATCATTTAGCCATTGAGGTGTCTGGAACCAAACTAAATCAGGCTGCAGTACCCTAGGTGTCAGTTACTGACCTCATAATCTCAAATTATAAACTCAGTAATGAGTCAGAGTAGCTTGTGTCTTCCCTTCTCCCCAGTCTGCTCCAAATACTAATGCATCCCCGGCTCATTGATTTAAGACCCACATTATAGAAACACCGAAGATGTAAATAGAAAACTTCTTGATTTAGTTGCTTCTCAGTTAGTGAGACAAAGTGGGTGAGGTAATATCTTTTATTGGACCAACTCCTGTTGGTGTGAGAGACAAGCTTTTGATTTTATTCAGACCTCTTCATTCCTTACTCTGAAGGAATGTCTACATTGCAATTAAAAACCCCTGGCTGGCCCATGCCAGCTGACTCTGGCTATCAGGGCTCGGGCTATGGGGCTATTTAATTACAGTGCAGACCTCTGGGCTCTCGGATACTGCAAGATAGGAGGATCCCAGAGCTTGGGCTGCAGCATGAGCAGGAAAGTCTGCACTGCAGGTAAACAGCCCCGCAGCCTGAGCCCTGTGAGCCTGGGCCAGCTGCAAGTGTCTAGTTGCAGTGTAGATATACCAAGAGTGTCACAGCTAAATACAAGATGGAATAGATTGTTCTTCTTTCAGAGCTTGTTCATATCAATTCCAATCAAGTGCGCGCGCATGCGGTAGCCAGGAGTTTATTCCCCTAGCAGTATCTGTCAGGTCAGTCCGGGCGCCCCCTGGAGTGGCGCCATCATGGCGCTCAATATAGGGCTCTACCGTCCCACCACCACCTCAGTTCCTTCTTACCGCCAGTGACGATTAGCTGGAACTTCCACTTGCTCTTGTCATGACAAGCGTATTTGACAGTCTGTGTACAGTTTTCATTAGTTCTGTAGTTAGTGTTAAGTAGTTAGTGGGTACTTTACTTAAGTTTCCTTTGGAGGGGCTTCCCCTCCAGCACTATCCCGGCACTAGGACATGCCGCAGTCTCCTGGCTTCAAAGCCTGTGAGAACTGCAGCAAGTATATGCCCAGAAGCGATCCTTACACTTTGTGTTTGAAGTGTTTCGGGGAGAGCCATCAAAAGGATCGCTGTAGGATCTGCAGGAAGTTTTGCCCCAGGACACTGAAAGATTGTAGGATCTTCAGGCGCTGATCTCTAACGGAAGCAGCACTCTGGCCCCAGTCCGACCCCAGGTTGGCGTACCCGGTACCAAGTACCTCCTCAGTACACAGTGCCCCAGGCCACACTACTTTGGCCTCACTGCCAGAGACGGTCACATTGACTCCTGCCCCCATGGAAGGGTGGTTGAGTCCGGACACTTCTCGCTTGCCGAGGCCGAGCCGACAACTTCACCTCCTGTCGACCCCGGAGGCGTTTGAGGCAGCACTGGACCTGCTCCAGCTCACAGCACCATTCTCCCTGCCTAGACGGGAGAGGTTACCGACACCGGTTGCTCCCCCGGGATCATCAAGGGGAAAGCCCATAATGATGGCCCAGTGGTCTCCATCCTTGGTGCACTGCTCCCTGTGCCAAACAGGGTAAGCAGCCTCGTCGATCCCCAAGCCCTCAGCGCAGACCCTGGGTGCCTCAAAGTACTGCTCCTCTGTCATCCTCCTTTTCTGAGATCTCTGAGTCAGACTCCTATCGATCTCGTAGGAGCACAAGTAGATGGTCCAGGTCATCACGAGACTGGCACCCTTACCTGGCACCATGGCCTATGCAGTGGCAGCCCCCAGCACAGTGGCATTTTTGGACTCCCTGGGCCTTTCACCAAGGCCAAGGGTCATGTTCCAGGGTGGCATTGGTGGCCTCAGCCACTTTTATACTGCCTCCAGCATGGTTGGCATCAGCAGGATCAGGGGTAGCTCCTTTGCTCCCTCACCCCACCATCCCAATCCTTTCTTCTGCCTATGTGGTGCAACACTCCAGGCTCAGATTCTGGCCTCTCCAATCATGGTTAGCCTCGGTGTATTGGCCAGCTTGGGACAGTTTGGACAGGGTCGTGACTCTGCCTTTCCCGGTCCTCGACTCTCTCCAGTGGTGGCTCGACCCGCCCGTAGTGTGTGCAAGGGTCCCCTTCCCTCTTGCTAGTGATGGATGCGTAGCCCTTGGGCTGGGGAGCACATCTGGGAGACCTCGGGACACAAGGCCTCTGGTCTCAGGTGGAACTCGCTCTCCGCATCAGTGTCAGCTGAGAGCAGTGCATCTGGCATGCCAGACTTTCCGAGCCCACTTGACAGGGAGATGTGTATCAGTCATGACTGACAAGACCACGGCAATTTTCTAGATCAACAAATGGGGGTGCATGCTCCTCTTCCCTGTGTCAGGAAGCCCTCCCACTGGGACTTTTGTTTAGCTCATTTGATACACCTGCAAGCATCGTACCTCCCAGGAGTACAGAACGACTTGGTGGACCGTCTCAGCAGGCAGGTCTTTTCATGGCTACGAGTGGTCCCTCTGACCAGATATCACAAACTCCATCTTCCAGTGGTGGGGCTTTTCCCAGATGGATCTGTTCGCCAGGTGATGCAACGAGAAATGCCAACAATTTTGCTCCTTCCTGAATCACAGACTGAGCGGCATTGCAGACACTGTCCTCCTCCCATGGAGAGGCCATCTTCTCTGCACGTTCCCGACCATCCCTCTCTTGAGCACCTTGTGAACAATACGGAGGGAAGAGACTTCAGTGATATTGATAGCTCCAGCCTGGCCCCACCAACACTGGTACACATCTCTCCTGGAAATGTCCATGGAAGCCCCAGTTACCTTGCTGTGCCTCCTGGACTTAATAACTCAGGATCACGGCCATCTCCAGCACCCGAACCTCGAGTCATTGCACCTCACGGCGTGGACGCACCATGGCCGAACCCCATGGAGCTCTCCTGCTTGGACCTGGTTAAACAAGTCCTCCTTGATAGTAGGAAACCCTCCACCAGGGCTACCTACTTTGCCAACTGGAAGAGATTCTCATTCTGGTCAGCGCAGCATCAATCATCCCTGACACTTGCCTGTATACCACTCATACTGGACTACCTTCTCCATCTCAAGCTGCAGGGACTGTCCATCTTGTAAGTAAGAGTTCACTTGGCTGCCATCTTTGCCTTCCATTCAGGTTCAGAGGGCCGGTCAGTGTTTGCCAACCCTGGGTCAGCAGTTTTCTGAAAGGTCTCGACAAGCTATATCCAGCAACCAACCCTGACCTGGGACCTCAATCTGGTCCTTTCCAAATTGATGGGTCCACCCTTTGAACCACTGGCAATGTGTGTTCTGCTCTATTTGTCATACAAGGTGGTGTTTCTGGTAGTGATACCCTCAGCCAGGAGGTGTCTGAGCTCAAGGCCCTAACATCAGAGCTCCCTTACACCGTGTTCTATAAGGACAAGGTTCAGCTCAGGCCACATCCAGCTTTCCTCCCCTGAAGGTTGTCTCCCAGTTTCACATCAACCAGGACATCTTCCTCCCAGTGTTCTATCCTAAGCCATATTCAAGAGGCAGAGAGTAGAGGCTTCGCTCATAAGATGTCTGCAAAGTGCTAGCCTTTTACATTGAAAGAATGAAACAGTTTAGGAAGTCCATTCAACTTATTTGAGGCCGTGGCAAACAGGATGAAGGGTCTTCCAATCTCCTCCCAGTGAATTTCCTCGCGGATCATTTCATGCATCCATGAATACTATAACATGGCAGAGGTGCCTGCCCTTCTGCTCACAGCACACTCCACTAGAGCGGCGATGTGGTCCTCCATACATACTTTCACTGCACATTATGCAATTACCCAGCAGGCTAGAGATGATGCGGCCTTTGGTAGAGCAGTGCTCCAGTCAGTGGACAGCTCCGACCCCGCCTCCTGAATTTAGGCTTGGGAGTCACCTGATTGGAATTGACATGAACAGGCACTCGAAGAAAAGGTTATTTACCTTGTAACTGTTCTTCGAGATGTGGTGTCCACATCCATTCCAATACCAACCCACCTACCCCTCTGTCGGAGTAGCCAGCAAGAAGCATCTGAGGGGGTGGCAGGTTGGTAGGGCCCTATACTGACCACCATGATGGTGCCACTCCAAGGGGTGCCCAGATCGACCCAATGGATACTGCTAAGGAGAAAATCTTCTGGCTGCCATGCGCACGCGCACACACCTGATTTAGAATGGACATGAACAACAGTTACGAGAAGGTGAGTAACCATTTTTTTTAGCATAAGTAGTTAACACATTTCTAGAGATGATTCAAAGTAAAATGGCCTGTTAACACCCCTCCATTACATTTCCTTTGTAGATCTTCACTGGAGTTTGATGCTTTACTTTGCCAAACTATGGCAGTTAAACCATTAGGGTTGCTGCCATACTCAAAGAAACATAAATCTCTTATGCTTAGATTCAGATTCAGACTTTAAGACGAGAAGGGACCATTGTGATCATCATGTCTGACCTTCTGCACACTGCAGGCCACAGAACCTCACCTGCCCACTCCTGTAATAGACTCCTGACATCTGGCTGAGTTATGGAGTCCTCAAATCACGGTTTTAAGACTTAAAGTGTCAGAGAATCCACCCTTTACTCTACTTTAAACCAGCAAGTGACCTGTGCCCCATGCTGCAGAGGAAGGTGAACCCTCCCCACCTCCCAGGCCCCTGTCAATCTGACTTGGGGGAAAATTCCTTCAGTTAGACCCTAAGCTGGTTGGCGACCCCCACCATGCAGACACCTGGGAAAGAATTAACTGAACCCTCCCCATCCAGTGTCCCATCTCCAGCAGGGGGAAAAATATATGGGTACATCTTTAGTTTCCAAATGGGACCAAACATTTATAGGTCAACATTTTCATTATAATATGCCCCCAAAATGGTTTACTAACTCAGATTTTTTTTTCCCCAAAAGCAGGCAAATTGAATGGACCGCATACAATGTAATAAAATGCAACATTAAAACATTTAATTTAGGTAGGCACCTCTTGTGCTTTTTTGCCATTGTGCCAGTGTTTATGGAACAGTGTTAAGAAATCACAGCCTCAAATAATTTCAAATACGTATGTGGTATGCCTGCACCAACTATTTAAAAGGTTGATAAAATTTTTGAAGTTTATTAACCTTTTCCCTCACTTCTTTTTAAATTTCTTTTTGTTCAGTTTTTATGAGCTGTAGCTATAAATGCAGCTGGAAGCCCAGCAAATACATTTAACAGAAAAGCTGAGGCAACTTGACTTCTTTCAGACTTAGCTTCTAATTTCTAATAGGAAAAATCTAATTTAGGAATGTTAAATCAGTTTTAATTTCATATTTTATCATATTAAAATTGGAAAGGCTTCAGAGACTACTGGATACATCTTCGACTGCAAGCTTCCATTCAGTCTTCAGATGGGAGCATTGTATTTAAAAGTGTCTTCCTCTATCACTGCAGCCACAACACTTACGTCTAACTTCTGCTCTTTTGGAAAGCTAAATTGCATTGATTTATGAGTTAAATTCAGGATGTACTAACTCTCAGCAAACCTGAGTATTTAAAATGCCTTTATAAATTTCTTATGAATTAAAAAAATCTTAACTCTTCCCTATTTCCTATGTTCTGTAGTAGAAACACATGGTTGTAAACAGTATTTAACACCAAAAGTAGGCAAATAAAGCCAGGAATTAAACAAGAAGATAAATCTATATTGGATGTGCAACATATACAGCAAACTTTCTGTACTTAGTACATTTTATAAATACTTGTCTTAATTGTTCAACGAGATGCCATAAGCAAAGGACAAATAAGGGGAGAGGGGAACTAAAGACCAGTACTTCTACCTCTCACCTAATGAAGCTGATATTTTAGAATTATGCTGCAACTTCCCACTGCATGAGCTACTTACAAATACTTAATGAGAAAAGTGACACTCTAATCTGCACAATCCTGGAGAAACCAAGATATGTAGTAGTAGTGTAATATACCAGGTGCTCAAAAAAAATTCACCTGTTTCTACATGTATATATAGACTTCAGGCCTGATTCTCAGTAAAAATTTTATTTGCTTTAAGACACCTTTTGCCTGCCGGAGCATTTGTTAAGAAGGGTGATATTGTGATTGAGGCATAGAACTGGGACTCAGGATTTCTGGGTTCAGTTTCTAGCCCTACTATCAATTTCATGTGATCTTGAGAAGGTCACATCTGTTTTGTTTTTCCTCTGTAAAACAGATATTTTCCTAGATCACAAAGTGGTTGTGAGGATAATTTGTTGTTTATGAGGCTCTCGGAAGGTGAGGAAGGTAAAGTGCGGTGGCATATCAGTACCTAGATAGTCCCCAGACATACTCTGAGGTTCTTCAGGCTAAATTAAATTTTCAAGATCTTTGATCAGTCTGAGAACTACATCACTTGATGATCACGCCCTGTAAACTGAACACTTTTGTACTAAGTATGTAACAATGCCTTCCATAGAGCATGTCTAAACTGTGTTGTAATTAAAATGTTAACAAAATAAAACACTTAAACAATGTCTCTTGCTTTAAAAATAAATGCTGAGGTAAAGACATTCAGCTAGCAGCATGTGAAGATAGTTACCTTATGGTCACTCACATTGTGTTAACAATTAGAAAATGTGTAAAGCACTAGCACAGCTTTAGGTTGAAGACCATGTTGTCTTGAGTCCATTTCATGCATTTTTTGTGCCTCTTCATATTAATCTATAAATAGAAAAAGACGACATCTAGTTTTTAAATGACATCAGTCACAACCGTATTGAAATGTTTTTTATATTGCAGTTTGTGCATGAAAAAGAAATAGTAGCAGAAGATGATCAAGTATTTCTTATGAAGCAGCAGGTAGAGTTACTTTGCATTTAGTTTCATTTAAACATGTGGTGTTCAATTAAATTTATTTTTGAGCTTGTTACAGTAAATGCAAACAGTAATGTCTAAAATATTTTATTTTCCAGTCTCTATTAGCGAAACAGCCACCTACTGCAGCTGGAAGGCCAGTGGTTAGTAACAAAGATTTTAAATACTAAAACTGAAAATAGCGCATTCCTTGGTTTTGATTAATACAATAGCATGTTTGGGTGAGAAGATTGCTGACTTCTAAAAGCACTTCTGATCTACAAGCTTTTTCTTAATGCTTTTCTACAGTTTTCTTATTGCTGTAAAAATACTTAAGCCCAGAATGAAATTGAACTCCAAAGTGTGCAGACTTGTGTATACATGTGTATTACCTACATTTTAGATGAATTTCTGGAACTAGTATATAAAATGCTCAGCAGTGTAACTCTCGTTACTTATTTAAGTTCAAATTTAGAAAAAATTGCAAGACAGCTCTTGTAACCTTTTTTCAAGTGACAAGCAACTATTCAGTAATATGACCTATTAAGTTGCTTTTGTGAGGCAATGAAAGTAGTAAGTTTTCCACGCAGTTTGCTTTTGATAAAAAAAATTCTTCTTTCCACCATATTTGCCACAACTTGCCTCAGGGCCGCCCAGAGCGGGGGGGCAATTTGCCCCAGGCCCCGCAGAGGCCTCCAGGAGAGTTTTTCGGGGCCCCTGGAGTGGGGTCCTTCACTCGCTCTGGAGGCCCCAGAAAACTCTCACGGGGCCTGGGAGCTTCTTCTGCTCCGGGTCTTCGGCAGCGGGGGGGTCCTTCCACTCCGCGGTGGAAGGGCCCCCCCGCCACCAAATTACTGCCGAAGCGGGACTCGCCACCGAAGTGCAGCCCGGTCTTCGGCGGTAATTCGGTGGGGGGGGGCCTTCTGTTCCGGGACCTGCCACTGAAGGGCCCTGAAGACCTGCGGCGGGGACTCCCAGCCGGCGAATTACCGGCGAAGACCAGGCTGCACTTCGGTGACGGGTCCCACTTTGGTGGTAATTCGGCGGCGGAAGGCCCCCACCGCGGGTCTTCGGGGCACTTCGGCGGTGGGTCCCGGAATGGAGGGACCCCAGCTGCCGAATTACCGCCGCAGCGGGGGCCCCCCGCCGCTGAAGACCCCAGGCCCCCTCAATCCTCCAGGCGGCCCTGACTTGCCTTCATACTACAGAGAGCTTAGTGTAGCTTCTCCATGAACTAGGGAATGCAGTTTCCCAAACAACCAGAGCTTTAGCACTCTCTCATCAGGGTGAAGTCCCCACCCTCTGCAGTGCCTCCAGTTGGACTGCAGTTCTTAGTTGCAATACTGTTTTTTTTCCGTTAACTTTCAAGTGCTTTGCTAATGTATTATACATACTTCTGTAAAAATTTGTATCTCACAGCATTTCAAGATTTCTCATTTAAAACAGATTTTTTTTTGCAACAAGTATTCCATTGAATTACATGATCAGTATTAAATGTACCTTTTTTAAAAAAAGTGGAAAAAAATAGCAAAATGTAATTAAATAGTTCTGCTTGTCTAGATTAATAGATTATTTCTGGAAGTTGAGTACACAAAATAGTTTGAATATTCAATCTTCTACTTTTGTGTAGGATGCTTCGCCCAGAGTTCCTGGAGGCTCCCCTAGGACACCAAACAGATCAGTAACATCCAACGTGGCCAGTGTCACACCCATCCCTACTGGCTCAAAAAAAATTGATCCTAATATGAAAGGTATATTTCTTGTGCAGGGAAAATGTGGGAATAAGTGAGCTATTCTTGACTGCTTACTTGAAATACGTTTGTATTTCTTTATACTGACCTAATATGTGTAAGAGACAAGGTGGGTGAGGTAATACTGGGGAGGCATTTTAGTACCCATGGCTGTTTACATGGTTTGGACAAAGTGTTGTTGAATATAAAGTTATGGGTGAGGATAAAAAAAAGAGATTGTCAATGTGTTTGGGATGGATTTCTGGACTTTGTCCATTGTCTTATAGATATTTGAGACAGGCTGCAAGCAATCTATCTCATCTCGTGTTTAGCTTGAATGCTTTGGTTTCCTTCTCCAAACCTGAAGAAGAGCTCAGTGAAGCTTGAAACCTTGTACCTTCCACCAACAGAAGTTGGTTCAATAAAAGATATTACCTCACCCACCTTTGTCTTTCTCATATCCCGGGATAAACCCAGTACTACAACGCTGCAAACAACTATGTAGTCTGCATTTATTTGGAAAATGTTGTTTTTCATATATAAAATACCTTTCTACTTTTTTGATGTAGCTGGAGCCACAAGCGAAGGCGTCCTAGCTAACTTCTTCAACAGTTTGCTGAGTAAAAAAACCGGTTCCCCAGGTGGTCCTGGCGTTGGCGGTGGCAGCCCTGGAGGAGGGGGCAGTGGAGGTGGTGGCAGCAATTTACCACCGTCAGCAAAAAAGTCAGGTATGATTAATCATAAAGCATCACTGGAAATTTCATTTGTGCAAGGAATATCTTTAATCTAGCATGCAATATTTGTTAAAATGCAGTTAGAAATGTGGCAAGATAAGTAATACAACTTAAATGTATACAGCATTATCCATGGCTCAATGACGTAAAATCTGAGAGGCTGACAATGGTAAGCCAAGATGAGATCATAGTAGATCTTAATGTGGGAGGATGTTATGGGTGTATTGTGAGCCTGTGAGCTTTTTTTGGGGAAAATCATATTGTATTAATATCTAACTGAAATTTGTTAATAATATCCTGTTCCTTACCTGTTAGTCCTTAGTATTGTGCATCTCTGAGGTTTTTAATCTTCCTTCTATCTGCTGTTTTCCAATATTTGTGCGCTAGAATCAGAGCGTTTGTGGGGAGAACAAATACAGACCCAGAGACTCTCTTGCATTCCTGCAGGGGAATAATGAGGATAAGTAATATGAATGCCCATCTATTAAGTAGTCTCTTTTGTTCCTCATCACCTGGATTTCTCCCTCCTATTAAGGAAGGTGAAAAGAGCAAAGAGGCCCTTCTGGGTAATAGCTGCATGAGCCTGTGGTGTTAGAAAATAAAGGAAGCACTCTAGCTATATTCATCCCCACTTAGCATGCCTGTAACACACCTAGCATGCACACGCAAGTGCTCCCAGTGGTGTTAAACAGGCTTTTACTACTGCATTTTCATTCTTTTCACCCACTTGTTGTCCTTTAAGATTCTAAGCTTTTTGGAGCATGGGCTCTTTTGATGTTTGTACAGCACTTAACACAATAGAGGTCCACTTGCTTGGAACTTCTAGGTACCACTGTAATAGTCCTACTCTTCCTGTTCTCAGAATGCTAGGATTTTCAAAAACTCTGTGCTTCATGTACTTTGCCTGGCCACCATATGAACCTGCCTCGATGATCCATTAAGGCCTGCATCACAACTGAAAATACTCTTTCCTGGGCTGATTGCAGAGAGTATAGGGGAAAGATTCAGAATGGGCACAGATTTCATCAATAGCTTCTGCATAGTTTCGGAATCCTAGTTGTTTAAATCCCTCAGTGATCACTGAACATCGGCTGCCTAGATCACACAACCCTCACTATGAAGTATTGTGCAAATCTACATGACATCATGGTCTTCCTGACTCCAATCTGGGGCCATATTGATCAGGAATTATCTAGAGTAGCCAGTTTCCGTAGGGATGCTTTTTCTTCCATGGAGTGATACTTTTGTCCTCGTTAAAGTGAGCACATCATAGAGTTACAGAAATTTTTCCTCAGTCTTAAGTTACAGGGCGACAGAGACATGCTGATCCTATCTCTAACTATCACACTTGTCTGGTAATAGTACAGACCCCAAAGTGTTGCTTCTACTGATATACATCTTAAAGAACTACACAGAGCCAGAATCTTCAGGGGTGGGAGGTACGTGATGGTTGCAGCATAAATTGTCAGCTGTTGCTCTTATCCTCTGGCCCTCAGCAGATATGCCAGAACACCCTCCATCTAATCACTGGAGCTGCCTCATGACTACTTTAGAAAAGCTGCAGCAGAAACTTTTATTGCTGAATACAGAATGAGAGCCTAGCTAAACCTGTCAATATGGACTGAAAACTCCATTACCCAGCACTAGATGTGTGGGCTATAAGGAGGATTGCCACACTGACTTCAGTTCTACTGTATGCATATACAGTTCTGCCATCTTATCCATATGCATTACAATACAACTTTGTGATACTCACTTCGGGAGGGTGGATGGGAATTCAGAGTCTTCAACTCAATCAAGAATTGGTAAATAGAGGCGCAAAGGATCTCCAGCCTGTATTTGAAGAGGGGGGCAGTATCCATGTGGGGGCTGTGTGACGAAGTTGGATTGTTCTTAATGTTTCCTCTGAATACTGTGTGAGTGCCTCAGTTTCTGGCCAACACTGTCTCCTGGCAACTAATGGCCCAGGCCCTTCCCTCCTGCAAGGGGATGCTAAAGGTGTGGGAGAACAAAGAGGTCAGGTGATCTCCTGGCCCAGGAAAGAGACTCAGCAGAGGAGAGGCTGGAGGGGGTTTCAGTTTTGAAGCTGGCTGGGGACGAGAAGTGAGTACAGACCTGGGTGTCTGGCTCGCTGCCCCCCAGGATGGACCTGGCTGAGGGGTCCTGTTCTCTGTACCTACAAGCTCTGTTTTAGACTGTTTTACTGGCTGGCTAAGAGTCATGTCTGACTGTGAAGTGGGGGTGAGTGCAGGACCTTCTGGCTTCCCCAGGACCTTGCCTGGGCAGACTCGCTGTGGGAAACGCACGGAGGGGCAGAGGATGCTGAATGCTCCAAGGTCAGACCCAGGAAGGTGAAGCCGTGTGAGCTTCTTGCCCTGAAAACAGTCTGCTCCAAGGGAGAGGAGGCTCCCCAGAGTCCTGACTGGCTTTGTTTGGAGCAGTTCCAAAGCATCGCCCGGGGACTCTGTGACAGGGTGTATTCCGATTCATATGCAAAGACTGGTAATAGGCTTCTTCTGGGGAGGAAATTTCACAGATCTTTAATAGCTGAAAAGATTTGGTCTGCTTTTTAAGCTCAGTCGGCTAAGACTTATTAAGGATCTGTGATCCTTGAAATAAGAATTTTCATGTAAACATAGATAAAATAATCCTATTTCCCCCATGCCTGTGTCAAGGGAGGTAAGGCGATTGGGAATGTGAAGAGTTTGTTTTTTCTGTTGATAAACTGTACGGTCAGTCACTTGAGAGCACTTTGGTTCATTATGAAATATACTCAAGAGATCAAATCAATATCAGTCAAATTCATTATTTTCTAATGCCAAAGTTGATTTCAGCTTTGCAAAGTGTTAAAGGGTACTTAAAATAAGTGAATAGGTTTATAGAAAGACATAGGCCAATTCTGGCCATGTAACTGTTTGAAATATAAATCAGTATATTGTTGTGTGCTTAATACATATTAATATGTGTGTGAATAATACATACTGATAATGTGAGTCCAACGTTCATTGGTCAACACCTCCTAGAAATTTTAGGAGATGTGTATCATTTATGTTAGGATTTTATAGGATTTGCTTTCCACACACAGTGCAAGACTTTGAGAGAACTGTTGTAAAAATGGCTTGTTAGCCAAACAGTAGGGTAACCCACACATCTAAAATTGCTACAAACTAAATATGTTCTCCATTTTACTATATCTTTACTCTAGTGTATGTGAAGTTTGTAAATGTGACATGCATGACACAACTTCTTCAGTATTGTATTAAAGCAGGAAAACTTAACTTTTTTTAATGGATGTTATTATGAAATAACATAGTTGTGGGAAAACAAGTCCTTTAATTTTTAAGCATGACCAAGTGTTGTGTGCTTTTTTTGTGTGTGTACAGGCCAGAAGCCAGTCTTGACTGATGTTCAGGCAGAATTGGATAGAATTTCACGAAAACCTGAAATGGTCTCTCCCACAACACCTACATCGCCCACAGAAGGTGAAGCATCTTGAAGACACCAAATAAAGCAATTTATTCAGTTTTCTGGGATAATTTAAACTTGCCTCTGCCTCTTCCTTCAGTGACTGGAACTAGACAGCTGAAACACTTTTTCAGAGAAGGACAAACAGTTGATGTCTTGATTTCATGTGTTGCCCAGCTTTACAAAAGGGATCTAATACAGATGGAAAACTATACCACAACATATAGGACTACTGTTCACGGTGCAACTTAAAGAATTAACTAATTCCTGGATTTTGTTGAAAAGTTGGTGTAATTGTGTAAAATGGCACATATGTCCACTTAATCATATAATGTTAAAGGCTGCTTAAAGAGTTGGAAAATGATATGTAGCATGGGCACGTAATGTATATTGATCTCCCAACCTAGTATAGTTGAATTTAATACAGGTTAACCTTTGAGAGAGAGAACTACTAGTTTTGCTGGAAGAGAGGATAATCATTTGTTATAATTTTGTGCCCCAACAATAAACTAACCTGAATAAAATTCAACACTTCATGTGGAATATGACAGCAAACCTGTCTAATCTCCATTTAAGATTTTATACTGCATCAAAAACTTGGGCTAAACTTTCATTCCAGCATAAGACTTTAAAATATTGGCCAATTTGATAACTTCAGACACTGAATAAACTATTTGTGTAAAGAAAAAAGCAGAGGTTAACTTAATAAAAAATGTACAGATTATCAGTATCCAGATTTTTTCTGTATATATGGCTCAGCCTTAACTCCCCTCCCCCCCCCATTTTTGTTTCCCAAATTAGTTATGGTTTTAAATCAGACATTAAAACTGTGATCAGTTAATAAAGTATTATCTGCATTCAGATATAAATAGATTCATTGCATTCTCTTGTATTAATGTATATTAGCTAATCAAAATATTTAGTGTTTCACTCTTGAAGACTAGGTACTTTAAACGTCCCTCCCTCTTATCTGTCACCTTTCTGTGAATAATAGTATGGCCCAGCTTTAAGCTTCCCTAAAACGTGATAGTTCTGGAAGAAACAGATGAGTCTGCTACTCATACAATATAGCATTGTACTAATGTTCCTACGTGCAAAACTTTGATCATCAGATTTTGGGGATGTAGTCTTTAGTTTAAAAGCCCACTAGATATACGAAGCATCCTACTGATGATTTTTCAGTGCACTCTGTGGAATCATGTGTCAAAAGTTAGCATTTTATTGGTTATTTCAGCTTTCAGTTCACAGTATTTGAGAAACACTTGAGATCATAAACGTAATGTGAGAAGTCTCCCACTGAAGCTCATGGTATACTGAGATTAGAACAACTTTCAAAGCTTATCCTGAGTATTTTTATTAACACTTCTTAAATAGGTGTACAATTTTTTTACTACAACAGTGGGTATAATATACACAATTTCCCTAATTTACTAATTGGAAATCTGCTAAAAAGTGTTAGGAGAAAACATTAATATCCATAATTTTTATTCTGGGTATGGTATTATACTTGATATTGCTGTTTAAATTCCTACTTTTGATACAGATTTTTTTGATTCCCCAAAAAATTAATGTTTTTGAGACTAACATACTAGAATGTTTTGCTTTTGTTAGCTTTGATTTTATTGCTTGCGCTTCAGGGAACTTTTTAAAATATTGGCTGCTTATCAATGCTAAAAATCTGAGACTAGCTGTCTTATCTAAACAAATCTATTGAATTATTTTAAACATGGGATCTCATTAGATTTATTCCTGATCAGATTATTCAAAAGTACAACAATGTTAAAATGCTGCCCTTGCAACCAATAATAATGGTCCAACTCTCCTGACCAAATATGTGAACTGTTGAGGAATAACTGTATAGAATATATACATGAAGGAAATGGTTTCTAATCACAGATGCATTACATGCATCGCTGTTCCTTGAACAATTCACTACTGTGCTTACACATGTACAGTAATTTTTTTAACATAGTAATTTAAAATGTGCATGACAGCTCTTATCCTGCTGATGAGATCACCGGTCTGTTTCCTATCTAAATTCTAGTGGTACACCATACTAGCATTAAAAGGCAGAAACTTAAGATTTTAGCATGTTTAAATTGCAAAACTATTTTTGTACTGTTTTAGTTTTTGCAAAGAAAACACTTTCAGTTTCTAAACTCTTCAGTTCTGTTCATTTGAGCATATCTGATATCAAAGTAAAGGCCTTTTTGTTAAGTTGGACAAATGTCTCAAAAGAGATCAATAAACATCCATTACACAGTTTATTTTTGGGGCTTTATTTTAGAAAAAGAAATTATAATGGAGTCTCAATACTAAAGTGCATGAAAACAGAACCTCATTTCTGCATATTTGAAGTTTTTGAAATATATGCATTGAAGGATTCCTTAGCCTCTCTTTATCAAGGACAAATCTGCTACAAAGGAAAAGGCAGTAGAAGGATGCTGTGTGCTCTGCCCTCATGTTTTAGAGAAAATAAAGACCGTGTTCTGTGGAAAAATGCATCAAAAATCTATTGCAAATAAGTAGTTTAAACACTTGTTTTTTTAAAGTGGCTGTTGCCAAATCAGTATGAACTGTATCTGTTGTACGATACCATCTGTTTAAACATACAATAAAATCATGACAAAACTGGCACAATAAAGCAGCTACAACAAAAAAAGAAAGGAGACTAGAGGCTATTGTCCTCTAACTGGGATTAAACACTCAGTTGCCACTCAGTAATCTATTTTATCATTCTATTAATGGGAGTAGAATGTCTTCTTGAGTCTAATTTCCTCTTGCTGTTTCAGCTGTCAAAAAGGTCCATGTTGAGCTTAGCCAAACCATTTTTTCTGGAATAATTTTAATAGTACATTTGTGCTGTCAGGTTTGCAAATTCATATCCATTAATAATAATGGTACACAAACAAACCCATCAACTCTGTAAGGCAGGGATCAAAACATAGTGGAGGAGGAGAATGGAGAAAACTGCGGGAGGGAACTATTGTGTAATTTATTAGAAATCATAAAAATACAGTAACTGCAATAAAGTGTAGACCTGTAATAAAAGAAAATGATTTCCAATTTATCTATAATAAATGGGGAACTGATTTAATACAGGAGAAAGTCAACTAAACGTGAGTGAATGAATAAAGCCATTAATTATTTATATAATGCTACAACACAATCCCAACCGTGAAAAGTCTCCAGTCCAGCAGACAAGAATATGTACTAGGTAAGGAAAGATGTGGAGAGAGTACAGGTTGAGGCCTAGACCCTCTGAAGGATTCATAGGAAAAAGTGGATCTTTAGTGGAAGGGAGAAAATTAGAAAGTTTTAAATAGCACTTTTAAAAAAAGTACTTTTCCATTGCTCTAAGCACAGTACAAGCATTTACAAATGTATACCATAAACTCTTATCAAATTCCTCCCTAGGAATATTACTGCAGCAACAAGCAAATGGACTAGCTAGTGCACTGGCCTTTTCCAAGTCTTGTAGGATTCATTGGGACAATGTTTTTCTGAAAGTCTCACAAGCTGCTTGTAAATTCTGGGAATCAGCTAAAGGGTCCCTTTATTTCCAAGCAACACTTATCCAAACAGATATCCTGGATCTTCCTAAGGAGGACTTTGGACCAAGGTATGGTTCAGAGAGAGCCGCTAGTTTTGCTTGTGACCTCTGAGCCACAGGCAAGTATCCATATTAATTTTTACTTCACTGTTCTTTCGAGTACATGTCCCTATGGGTGCTCTCCCAAAATATGTGCATATGCCAATGCATGCTGAAAAGTAATATCCAGGGGCCTGTGCCTGCACAGAGTAATGCCTTATGCTCTGAATAAGGGGATAAAGGAAGGCACAAGCTTGCCACCGCTTATTCCTTATCTGCTGTTAGCTATATTCAGCTTCCTCCTTTCACCTCATAAAAGCCATTATCTATTTTGTTGTTTGTTTTGCTGAAGCTTGGTAGCTCCTATTCTTGGACCTTTATTAGTGCTGGGGCACAATTTGTTATGTCTAAAACCTTGGAATTTAATCTCTGCTAGACTTGCCACAAGTCTTTTTCCCCACAGTGAGGGGCACTCTAGTTGCCTGCACTGTTTGAGAGACTCTCATCCCCTCAAGGTGAAAAGTCTGGCAGAGGGTCAAATGCAGGTCCAAAAAAGACAGGGAGACTAGACTAAAACTCCTATTTAATTATATGTGCTTGTGTTCCAGAGAGGTCTGCTTCCTCCCCTCTCACCCATGTATGTTAACCTCAATGTTGCAGGCCCCTCTGGTCACTGTTTCAGCTTTGTGGCTACTGAGACAGACTTCAAAGAAAAAGTACATCTCCCAAACCTGAGAAATTAAGAAAAGGGATAGGTCAATCCATAAGATTCATTCAGGAGAATTAGTGCTCCAACTGAATCCAGTACAGGTGTTGGGACCATGTAAGAAGCCCCATATGAATAAGCCCTCTGCCACCAGACCCATCTATCTCAGCAGAACCATCTGATCCCTTGCTGCACTGTAGTACACACAGGCTACCATGTGCCTCAGTACTGGTCTCTTACCTCATCTCTGAAATGAGACAAGACCCTGCAGCTCCTCAGTACTGCAGCAGTCTCCATCCCACCATTCAACATTTCCACTTCCAGTACCAACCCAAGCCTCAACCTTAGGCTATCAAAACCCTCTGCTGCCTGCTAGATTTCTGTCTTCGGAGGATCTTATTTCTGATTAGCCTGAGTCTCCATTATTACAGAGATCTATCAAAGCCCCCTCACCAGTACCATCCAGACAGTTACAAGTTAAAACTTATCTAAGTCTTCAACCTTTGGTACTGATGATGATACCTGAGCGCCCCTCTTGCTCCTTCCCCCCCAGCTTAGCTCAGGAGATGATTTATCAGACTCAAAGATTTTTGTACACAAATCCATCCTGGTACTGTACCACCACATTCCCATGAGTCCCTCTAATGAAGAGGACTCTAGGGGACCTACCAAACATTGTAGGCCAAGATAGTATGACCTTTCACCTATTCTCATTGGGGTTACTGGGACCCTGGGGGCCATTTCAATGATCTATTCTACAGGATAAGAAAGGACTACCAGCACCAACTGGTACTGTACCATTCATGGATACCAACTGACCATCTCCCATTACTGCACGCTTCTTCGGTACCAGATGATACACAAGAGAAACAAGAACCTCAGCCCAAGGAGATCTTACATCCTTCAGTCAGGTCCTCTTCATCCCCGGATAAGGGTGTAACACCACCAATGCCCTCCTGTGCTGATGATTTCAAGACCTTCGAGCACATCATGAAGCGGTTGGTAAGCTCTCTCCATTAGAAGAAATCCAAGAGTCACAACTCTTAGGTGGATATTTTGAATATCAATCCACAAGGGAAGATTGGTCTGTTAATGAGGCGTTGCTAGTTCTTGCACATACCCTGTAGCAAACACCAGCTCCAGTTCTACCCACCTGTAAAAAGTCAGGCAAGAAGTACTATATCCCACTAAAAAGAATGTAAGACTTCTTTTCCCACCCCAGCCCTAATTCCCTAGTGGTGAAGGTAGCCAACAAAAGAAGCCATCAGGCTCAGTCTAGATCTCCAATGAACAATGAACCCAAGTGGCTGGATTTACTGGGCAAAACAAGCTATTTGTCAGCTGTTCTTCAATTTTGTATTGCTAACTATAAGGCCTTGATGGCAAAATACAACTTTACCACATACTCAAAATTTACACATTTTATTTACCACCTCCCACAAGTCCAAAGAGAGCAATGTCAGTCCATCTTGGATGGGCAGTTAATCTCAAAAAGCTCCCTCCAAACTGACCTAGATGCCACCAACACAGCCTCCAGATACATGGCCGCAGCTGTGATTATGAGCGTGTCCTGGCTCAAGTTCTCTGGTCTTCCAATAGAGATGCTTGACAGATCCAAGCTCTTCAGTGAGTATACGGAATCCTCTCTCAACACACTCAAGGATTCCAGGGCAACATTGCAGTCACTGGGGATTTACATGCCTGCAACAAAAAGGCAGTTTAGTAGAACCCAAACTGCTCAAAGTTCCAGGCCATTCCAGTACCATCATCACTTCTTTTCTAAGCTCCATGAATTATTCAAGAGAAGAGCCAAACAGGAAAAAAAGGGGATCAACCACTCCTACTTCTACTCAATCAGCCCCTCCTTCTAAGGGCTTGTCTTCACTACTGCACTAAATTGGTGCCGCTGCCATCAATGCTCTTGCATCTGTTTTCGGTTCCTCCATAGAACATCTGGTTCAGTGATGGCCTTCACACTTATCTTTTAACACACACATTTCTCATTCACACACAAAACACATCAAGTTGCAATGCAAAAGAAAAACAATCATTGCATTCTTTTACTTATTTTAAAATGCTAAACCTACAACAAAGTGGTGATCCTAAAAGGTCTGTTACTGCCTTGAAATCAGCCCAGATACAGATTCTGACTGATGCATCTCTACCAATGGCACATTAGACCATTCCTTTCTGCTGTTCAAAAAGGGTGGCTGGCAGGATATGGTCAAATCGTACATAAATACATTTAATACATGATACATTTTTATCTTATTCTTTATCCTTCATTCTAAATTATACAAAATACAAACATAAAATCCTACTACTACACATCCAACTATAAGATAAGAGATTGAAACAGAGATCTTTTCTATTTCATTGTCCAACATATCAAGAAGAGTGAGACACAGACTTGTTCAAATTGCCAGAAAAGATTTTCTAACAAAAAGCAAGGAAGAAAAAATGTTCATCGCCCTGGGGGGGGGGGGGAGAAGGAAAAAGAGAAAAGTGAGTCATTCTAGATAGAAACCTGCCACCAAATTTTAAATATACAAAGGAATAAATAAATGATCCAGCACACTGTGAATCCATCTCCTGAGCAGGTGTTTGATGTAATAATTATATACCCAATTTATTGGGGAGCAGGGAATCATGTTTGCCATAGCTTGCACTGGGAGAATATGGTTCTTTGTTTTTTTTCTAGTGCCTGATCAAATTAGCTTAATGAATCTGCCACAGCTGCTAGCTGCAGCAGTTAGGCACTCATCCTGCAGCTACTTAGGTTCAGAAGTAACTATATATATATATGAGTTAGAAGCCAGTTTATTGGACTGGGACTCAGGAGACTTGGATTCTAGTCCTGGCTCTGCTGGACTGCTAGGTGACCTTGGTTAAGTCACTTTACCTCTCTGTCTGTTTCCCTATTTGTAAACGAGGGGTAATGATACCTATCTCTTTTGTAATGTGCTTTGAGATCTATTGATGAAAAGCACAATGTAAGAGATGGGCACTATTGTTTAATGTTTGCCAGTCCCATTGACTTCTAGGTAGAACTATGTTTGCATGTAAACGTAAGTGCATAAACGTTTTTACTAGAGCAGGCCCTTCATTCAAAGGGTAGCAGCATGTGCTTTAAAATTCCACAGTCAGCCCAAGTGGGGTGGTTTAGCCTAAGATGCCCTTATATAACCAATACAGGGACAGTCTCCAGCTTGCTTTCTCTCTATATATGTTGTGTTTCCTCATTTTTCCTCCCCTCCGCTTGTATGGCTTTAGTGTGTTTTGCTCCTTGGAGCAAGGGTCATTCCTTCTTTTCTGCTTGGATAGCACCTAATACTTGTTTGTATTGTAGTGCCTAGGAGTCCCAGTCATGGATCAGGACCCCACTTGGCTAGGGGCTGTACAAACACAGAACAAAAAGATAGTCCCTGCCCCAAAGAACTTACAATCTAAGTATAAGGCAAGAGACAACAGATGGATACAGACAGAGAAGTACAAGGAAACATTGAGACAACACTGATCAGTGCAATGGGCAGTGGTCACAGCACACCAGCAGCCTAACCATTGTCAAGTGTTTTGTAGGCATCGCAGTGAAGAAGAGGTTTTTAGGCGAAATTTGAAGAACAATGAAGTGGCTTGGCAAATGTTTGCAGGATGTACCTCACAAACGTGAGAGGCAGCATAGGAAAAAGCATGAAGGTGCTTGTCTGAAAATTGAACAAGTGGACAAGCTGATATGATGGGCCAAGTGAAGGTGGGAGTTGACTTTTGTTTACTGAATGAGAGGTGGGCTTTGAAAGTGAAAACATGTAGCTTACATATTTGATATGACAGATGAGGGAGCCAGTGGAGGGATGCAAAGAGGGGAAACGGTCAAAGTGACGGGCTAGGAAAATGATTTTTGCAGCAGCATACATATGTATGTGAATGGGATAAGACTGCATTTGTCAAAGCCAGAGAAAAAGATGTAGTAACTGAGATGTGAGATGAGAACCTGGATGAGAGTATCTGGTGTGGGTGGATAGGAAAGGCCACATCCTAGAGATGTTATAGAGCAGGGATCTCAAATTAAATTTACCTTAGTGCCAGTGGGCCAATAATGTCACTGAAGATGGTGTTCAGAAAAGAAAATGTTTATATTGTATTTTTTATTTAAAATTTCTTAGAAATAATAAAACTGTCATACAACTTTATACAATTCTTCACCTGCCAGAGAGTTTTTAGTGTTTGCCAGACACCTGGCAACACTTCAGTTCTGTCAGTTTGCTGATGTTTGGCCTCTGATTGCTGCAATCCTGAACGTTTCAACTGTTCAAGGTGTGCATCAGATAGTTGTGTTTGGTATTTTGACTTGTTTGTATTCATTGTGGGAAAAAAGTGATGCTGCCTCCATGGCTGACTCTGCCCGGCAACTATTAATGCTGCCTCCATGGCTGATTGCCTGGCAATTAATGATGCTGCCTCCATGGCTGACTCTGCCTGGTGACTAGTGATGATTTCTCTGTCCTCCCCCGGCCAATGAGAGCTGTGGGGGGACCGTGCCTGCAGCAGACATTGCCTGCAGAGTGTCTGCCTGTATCTCTCCTCCGCCAGCTGCAATGGGGAGGTTCTCGTGCTGCAGATGGCCTGCAGGCCGGGACTTTGAGACCCCTGATATAGAGAAAGAATCTGCAGAATTTTGGTATAGCCTGGTTGTGAGAACCTAGAGAGAGGTCTGAGTCTAAGATGATACCCAGATTATTGATTTAAGTGACAGCCAAGATACTACTGTTGCCCACAGTGATCAAGCTTGCATTGGGGTGTGGATTAAAGAGTTCTGTTTTAGCTTTGTAGAGCTGGAGCTGAGGGTTAGATGTCAGGAGGAAGGTATCAAACAGCCTGGCTGAGATTTGTTTGGCTGGAGCCAGCTTGGAGTAGAGATCTGATTCACCCACCTAGAGATGGTAGTTGAATTTGTGTTTGTGGATGAGATTACCCATAGGTAACCCAGTGGAAATTGGTCCAATAAAATATATCCCTTCACCCATTTCTCTCGCTAATATCCTGGACTTCCAAGAGCTAAGCAGATCAAAGCAAACAGAGCTGTAAACTTCAAGACTTCTTATGAGAAATGGAAAGGGAGGTGGATATGTTTTTTTGCTGTTTTTTAAATTAAATAGGCAGCTAGTGTTGTTTTTTAAAATTATTATGAAGAACAAGTTGTTTGCCTGGACTGCTCAAGACCTGAATGCTTGTGTAGGAGGAACTCTTTGAGTTGGCTTCTTAAATACCTTCATGCTGTTTCACATCTGATACTCCTTGATGAAACATAGGAGCCTTGTCTTACAACAGGCTTATTCAAAGTGATACAAGCTACAAAAGTGAGATCTTGGAAGAGCATTGCTGTTTTCATAATGTGATAAAAATACGGTAGTGAAAAACAATAATTAATAGTAAATAGTGTGTGATAAGCATATCATAAAAACAAATTTTATATGTCCACGATCACTGCTTTTATAATTTTACTCAGATAAAGGAGAAAATCCCTGGCAATATTCATTTTTAGGAGGGGGTTTGTGAGACTTGACATTTTAGTGCCCGGGGTTCACAGGTTGTTAACGTTTGGGAACCACTGTTTTAGTTGGATCATTTCAGGTTGGTTTTCAGGAGATGTTTTTACCTGCCTGGTCTCTCGCTCCCTCCGGAGCGGGAACAACAAAGAGCACCACAAACAACCCCCCCAAAGTTGAAAGTATCTTCTTTCCTTATTGGCCCTTCCAGTCAGATGCCAACTAGGTTATTTGAGCTTCTTAACCCCTTCCAGGTGAAGTGAGTTAGCCCAGCTTCCCAGGAGGGATTTTATGTTACCGGTTTCTGTATGTTTATGACAACTCACTATGTCATCCGGCGAAGTGGGTAGTCACCCACGAAAGCTCATGCTCCAATACGTCTGTTAGTCTATAAGGTGCCACAAGACTCTTTGCTTCTTTTACAGCTCCAGACTAACTCGGCTACCCCGCTGATGCTTGATATGTAAAACTCATACTGGGGGAAACGCCCCTCAGCACAGGTCAGGGCGTCTGGGGGCAGGGGCACAGCGGGCTCCGCCTCTGGTTTCCCCGCAGCGGGGAGGGGAAGTCCGGGAGGCGGCGGGACCCCGGGCGCTGCCTGATTCGCGCGTTTCCCCCGGTGGCGGAGCGACGTTCCTGCGCCCCGGTGGCGCCTCAGCCCGGCCTTTGGGGTTCGCTCGGCCGCAGCTCGGGCTCCCGGAGCCTGCCCCGCCCGCCATGGACAACGGCAAAGTGTACAGCCCGACCACCGAGCCGCAGCGCCAGCCCGCCGCCTGCGGGTGCACCGCCACCCGGCTCAGCCGGCAGCGCCTGCTGCTCAAAGGGGCGCAAGTGGTGAGTGAGCCCCGGCCTGGGCGCCGGGCAGAGAGGAGCGGGCCCGGCTGCGGGCGGCGAGAAACTCGGGGTGTCGCAGCCCTGCCGGGGTGGTCCCGGGCGGCTGAGCGCCTCTCGCCCCGCGCCCGCCCCGCTGCAAGCGCGCAGCCCGGGGGGTGCGAGGGGTGGCCCTGCTCCGGTCCCGGGCGTGGCCCTGTTTACCGCTCGCGCCAGGCAGGGCCGGTGTGCGGCAGAGCGCGGCGCTGCGACTTGTCCGCCCTGCCCGGCTCCCGGCGCGGGGGTGGCTGGGCTCGGGTTGTTTCTCCAGTGAAGCCAGACGGCAGCTCCGCGGCAATGTCGGGGGAAAGCCTGGTGCTGCCCCAGCGCAGGGGGCTGGTCGGGTCCCTCGCAGCCCGGCATTGCTGGGGTTCCTCCCTGCCCTTGCTGTTGTCCCGACGTTTTCCTGGGCCCCTGCCCTGTGCTATGGCGTGGTTGGGCCTGGAGTAGAGGGGGGGTCTGCTGCGGGCAGTAGGGGTGACACGTCTGTTGACTGTACAGTGCGGGGTCACACAGCAAATAAGGGGTTAACAAACGTTAATTAAGGAACCCAAGATGGGGGCGGTAATCTCTTTTATTAGGCCAACTGCTGCTGGTGAGAGCAGCTTTCCAGCTTACACTGGGCTCTTCTTCGGGCCTCCGAAGTGAAGAGAGGAGCGCGCCGTGCAAGCTTGAAACCTGGTCTCACCAGCAGAAATCGGTCCAATAAAATATATCCCCTCACCCACCTTCTCTCTCTAATATCCTGAGACCAAGCGGCTACGCCAACACTGCATACAACCTTAATTAATGTTTCTTAACCTGTTGGCTTGCACAATGTCACTTTTCCCCGCCCCATTTACAGTCTTCCTGCCTTTCCACACCACTGCCCTGCTCTTTGTTATTCCTGCTTTGACACCATTCTCCATTTGTGCTCGGACATGAATGTTCAACTAGATTAGTGGATTTTTTTTGAAAATCAACTAATCTAGTTGAACATTCATTTGTTTCAAGTCCACTAAAACTAAGTTTGTTTTTATGGTGGCTTTTATTTGGCTGTTGATACAAGTCTGCTTTATGTTAGAGGCATAGAAATCCTGGCTATTTTGGTTAAGTTTATAATTCTCTGTGATAAACTAAGCTGTCTAAATAAAAAGAGGACAAAATTGAGTACAACACAAAATGAATGTTTCCAGCTGTCCCTTCTTTGTGTTGCATGTGTTTTATTTGGCAATGAATATTGTTGCTATAAGTATGAAGTTGTAAATGTAGTAGTTACTGTCTACATTTAATGTTTTTTTCTTTTTTCATTAGTGAGTTTTCTGTGTTTTTTT
Organism: Mauremys reevesii; assembly: GCF_016161935.1. Taxonomy (NCBI): domain Eukaryota; kingdom Metazoa; phylum Chordata; order Testudines; family Geoemydidae; genus Mauremys; species Mauremys reevesii. The sequence goes on along the minus strand of NC_052624.1, from coordinate 75,561,214 downwards.
TTCCTGTCTGCTGTCTTTTACTGCCTCTTTTGATTTCCATTTTGTAGGCTATATCTATCATTGCACAAAATATCGGTGGTATATAAAAATGACCAATAACATGTTAACACAAAACTTTACTCTAATAAACAAATCTTAAAAATAATATCCTAGACTCCTAAACAAAATAGAAGTTAGTACAGATACTTCTTTTAGGTGTAGACACAGAGCCACCATTTACTTCAGAGAAAATTTAGCTTGATCTAAAAAGTCTTAACTGAATTTAAAAAGTGAAAAAAATAGGCTAAATCAAATGGTAAATATATAACTCTTGGTAATATTAAATAGTACATTTTCAACTTTTAAATGCCAGTATATTGGTGAACTGGCATTGTAATTGTAATATTGTTTCTGCAGACTCAAACTATTATTATTATGGAGACATGTTCACAGTACCAGTATGACACATCTATTTGGACAGTACAATCACAGACACTGACTGTTTAGAAGTTTGTGCTAGATTTAGCAAGTGATTTCAATTGGTTTTGTAGGTTCGAATAATAAGCAGGATCCAGAGCTCGCAGTCCACTGTGGCACTGCTATTTCTGGTCTTAGCATTTTAACTTAAAATTAAACCCGTCTGAACTCATGTGAAGGCCTTAACATTCTGTACCAGAGGCTACATTCCATTAATATAGGTGGTAGAAAATCTTGGTTGAACCTCATTATATCGTGGTGAGCTGTTGGAGTGTTACATAGTGGTTCACTCTACGTCATAAGAATCCTAAGTCTTCAAAGGAAGGGATACTATTCTGCTGGCTTTTTATGTATATTTTGTGTAATCTTTTGATCCTTATTCATAAATGTGGGAGGCTATAAATAATCTCTCTCAAATTTCTGGTTAATATATAGAGGAAAAAAGAAAATAGCACAGCATGGTTTGGATTTAGAGAAGACAGTGAAACCTAAATGGGAAAGGGACTCAGCTAGTTTTCCTGAAAGCTGAGTGGGTTTTAGTTTTAGTTCTGAAATGTCATAATCACAACAGCATCAGGTGATTTCTGCCCATTAATCAGGCACTGCCAAAAAGAGGATCATAACATTTTAAAACATGAGTCATTTTTAAAAAGAAAAAGAATATGCGCAGTAATGGTAAGGGAACACACACAACTTCAGAAAGTTATGGTTTAAATTTATTTTTAAACAATTCTCAAAGCCCTAAATTGCTTTATATAAATATTTTTGAAGGTAAATTTCTTTGATTTGTTTTATTTTTTTTGTTATAAAACATTTATTGATAGATAAAGTGAGCCTGCTGAGTATTACTGCTATGCAAACACCTTTGCTCATATAAATAATCCCAGTAATTTATATAGACTACTCATGTGCCTTCATAAAGACAATTACAGGTGCATCCCTCTTGGGCAACAGCTTTTCTGGTTGGGGGAAGAGAGAAACTACTAGAGCTGTTCATAAACAAAGACAAGAAAAGACTGCTGGACCCATGTGGGCACAAACTCGATATGTTCTTAAAGCTTTGGCAGTTTATGGCCTTATCCTGTCACTGTAGGGACACCAGAAGGGTGTAGGTAACCAAAGCCAGATTTCTGCTAAGCTCATCAGAGAGAGACTTTTTTTTTTTTTTTTTTTTTTTTTTAATCTTTAGAGCCCTGCAAATCTGTGGATATCTGCAGACCATGTTTGTGGATCAGATGCGGATACAATTTTTTTTTATCTGCGCAGGGCTCTACCTTGCTTCCTTCTCTCCCAAAATGCACAAGTCTTTGAGTTCTTGGTCCAGACACAAATTAAAAAAAAAAAAATCTTGTACATTACTGTGGATGAAATTCAGGTAGCTTTCTATGACTGACATGCCCTTGTCAAAGGAAAGCATATAAATGCTGTGTTTTACTTAAAAATTATTTGTGAAATAGTTTTATTCATTTTGGAAATCCAGGTAAATATGTTAGTGTAATCTCTGCTATCTGTTGTACAAATGTGGTCTAATGGATAGTGCAATGGGAGTTGGGAGAAGTGAGTTCTAATCCTGGCTTTACCATTGACCTACTGTGTGGCATTGGGCAGGTCGTATTACCTCTCTGTCTCTTATTCCCCTCCCACTCTTTTGTCTATGTTGTCTGTTCAGCTCTTTGGGGGTAGCAACTGCCTCTTACTATATTTTTTATAGTAAATAGCACGTTGGGTTGCTAGAGACTACTATTGTACAGATCATATGCAAAACAGCGATTAAAACTTCAGTACTGCAATCTTAAAATTGCAAACTAACTACCGCTTGTCTAGGGTGCTTTTTAAATAGGATGTTACATACAGCAAATCATCTGATTCCATTATATGTATGGTACAATATTCTCTAAAATACTATAAAGCCAACTGCAGAGAACTACTTTCCAGTTTTTAAGATCATGGCATGATATTCAGGATAGAGGGAACACTTTACTTATGACTTATAGTTGTTAGAGATAAATAATGATAGCATATTGCTGACTGCTGCTGCTGAAGCCTCTTTTTGAAACCACTTGTGTATCACATAAAAATGTACCTGCCAAAGAGATATTTGAGTTTTGCATGGAGTTCTTTTAATTTTGGTTAATTCAAAAGGAATTTAGTTTCAATCCAAAACTGGTTCAAATTCTGTAGAAAGTTGGATAGGAGAAGGCACATTGTGCCAAGACCTAGGGTTCTAAATTAATATCTAAAGCAGTAATACTTGTCATTTAAGTGGCAGATTTAAAAAGAAAAAGTATTGCATGCAGAAACCTTTGTGTATAATGCTAGACTGAAAAGGAAAGTTCTAATTTAAGCTTAAAGATCTGCTCTTGCTTCTGAACTATTCATTCACTGCACCAACCCTGCTTTTAAAGACTTGTGAAATCAGCAGAATCCTTTGAATATCAACCCTTGTATGCAATTTTAAACCAGAAGGTTTCTGTGGGGAAATGCCCCAATTGAGGCTCTAGACAACAGTGGTTAAACAGTTACAATTTCATAGGCAAGTATTTCACTTTGTTTAACTTTCCTTTTGTTTTCACAACTTTATTTTGTATGTTCACACCTATCTAACATTAAGGCTATGCCAGAAACTTGATAGAATTATACATAACTACTAAGAGTGTATGTAATGTTAGCATCAATAAGTGACTATCATTCAAGTGATAAAGGAAGGTGTTAATATCAGGTGGATGGTTCTGGACACACAACATGGGGATAATGGTTTAAAAGTGAGCTGCAATACTTTTTTGACCACAATACCCTCTGCTATGCAGTGAACAGGGTAGCAAACTGGCATTGTAGAGGAGGGACAGAACTTGGGTACATTCTCCCTAGTGGTCTTCGGACAGTGTAGAACAGAGGTTCTCAAAGTTATTTGATCACACCCCCCTTCTTTATATCTGTAGCAGTTTACACCCCGCCTCCTGCCAGACAAATATATATACACTGATTTTAAAAAAAAAAATCAACATGCAGCTCTCACTAAGTATTTAAAACAGTAAGGCATAAATGGCTGTCTGAATCAAAGTATATAGGCAATACATATCATGACACCCTTACTTATGTGCTGCTGCTGCTGGCGGCAGCATTGCCTTCGGAGCTGGGCGGTGGGAGTGTGGTGGCTGCTTGCTGGGTGCCCAGCTCTGAAGGCAGCACTGCTGCCAGCAGCTTCTCAAGCCCCTCCCACCCCCCCAATTTGAGAACCTCTGGTATAGAAGACTCTGCACAGTAAAGGCTCTGCAATTCTGGAAAGGAAGAGAAGCTAGGGAGCAGCCATTCTCTACATGTGGTTTACCCAGGAGTCTAAGATTTCAGAGTGCTAATTCAAACAAAAAATTACTGCTGGTTGAAAATCCTGAGGATGATTTTCTGTGCTTGTCTGGGAGGGACCCCATGGCAGCACTTTTTTTCTAAGGAGCTGTGGTCTCATGGAGAGTGGATAACTAGGGAAGTATAGTGCAGAGACATTTGTTCTCCAGAGGTACTTCCGCCCCAGTTAGCTTCTAAAGAGCTGTGTGGCTGTGAGGACCTCTGCAGGCTTTAAAGGCAGGGGACCCTCGACAATGATTCTGAGGAAACTGAAACGTGGAATCTCTTGTCCCCTACTGAGGAAAATCCATGTGTTTATATAGCACCTAGCGCCCTGGACTCTGACTGGGATTTTTAAGCTCTACCACACAACAAATAATGTAGGACAGATGGTGGCCCTCTGTAAATATGAGAAATAATTATTTGACATGTTAAATAGCTTTAACAGAGTACTATGAATATACAGAGTGAAAAATATACAATTAAAAAAGAACTACACCGCTACCTCAATATAACGCCACCCGATATAACACGAATTTGGATATAACGCAGTAAAGCAGTGCTCTGGGGGGTGGAGCTGCGCACTCCGGTGGATCAAAGCAAGTTCAATATAACACGGTTTCATCTATAACACGGTAAGATTTTTGGCTCCCAGGGACAGCATTATATCGAGGTACAGGTGTATTTAAAGTCAGTTCTTCCTTCCTCATTTTGCTAGTCAACTCCTGTGTTTTTGTTTTTCCCCTTGCAGCAGTTTAAGGAGCATAAAGAGCATTGTGAGTAGTTAACTGCACCTTCTACAGTGTGTTAGGTGCATGTTGGATTAATTATTGCAGATGAGTACAGTTAACAGAAATGCAGGAGAAAATACCAATTAAGAACAGAGCAATTAAGCATCTTCATAATTCCAGATAAAGAACTCAGTTGTGGGGGGAAAAGGACAGTACATTTTCTTTTAAATAAATTCCACCTAAAACTTTTATTAAGAAATTGAGATTGAAGAAATAGTTACATAAATTGGCAGCTGTGTTTTTTTTGTAATAGGAAAAGCATGGTTGACACATGTTGTCAAATTCCTGCATGTAGGAAAAACCACTTTACCTGAAGGAAGTCATATACGTGGTGATAACCTTTCCTCTTCACTGATTTTAAATTTAACTGTGGCATGTTCATTAACATGCAAGCAGTTGAATGATTTTCAAGGACAAAAGGATGGCTGTTAGTAAACATTCATGAGCCATTTGGTTTTGGATCAAACTGAGGAGCATCTACCATTGCTCCAGAGATAGCGTCATGGTTATTTGGGTTTCTGAGCTCTGTTCAAAATGGGTTTCTAGGAGTTATGTTGCTTCTTTTCTGCTCTACTTTTTCACTGGGTGGCAAAGGTGATTCATACTGAAACTCTTCACTGCTGATAAAGAGCAGAAATTATGAATGAAAATGAAAACATGTGACTCACATTTTCAATATGATTGTGATAAACATCATAATAAGGAAATGGAAAGTACCTGTAATGGCTATCTTTGCTTTTTAAATTAAAAAGCAAGGGCAAAAAAGCACATCCCCCATACATCCTCAGACAATGGATTTGAAATATTTTGGAGAAATCCATAGCAATCATCATTTTATGCAGACATTGATTTCTAAGCAATCTGCCTTATAGCAACTACAGGAGAAAAAGGAAGTGTGCTGAGAAATGGCCTTACTGTTTTTGTTTCTTAGCTGTAGTTCTTTTCACTCTTTAAGATGCATCCTATTTAATACTGTTGCGTATTCAATATAGAATATTAGTCTGAAATGTTGCCCTCTGGCACAGTTTAGATTGGGAAATTTACAGTTCACATGTGCTGAGCTGCTAATATTCGTATTAATGAAAAACTCAGGCCGAAAATTATTTTCCTTGACTAGGACCCACTATGTAGCACACGGGTCTCAAACTCAAATGACCACAAGGGCCACATGAGGATTAGTACATTGGCATGAGGGTGGCATTTACTAAGGTAATAATTGGAGATATACCAATCTCCTAGAACTGGAAGGGACCTCGAAAGGTCATCAAGTCCAGCCCCCTGCCTTCACTAGCAGGACCAATTTTTGCCCCAGATCCCTAAGTGGCCTCCTCGAGGATTGAACTCACAACCCTGGGTTTAGCAGGCCAATGCTCAAACCACTGAGCTATCCCTCCCCACACTGCAATGGGCCCTGCCCCCACTCCACCCCTTCCATGAGGCCCTGCCTCTTCCCACCCCTTCCCTGCCCCCATTCCAACCCCTTCCCTGAAATCCCCACCCCAACTCTGCCCCCTCCCTGCCCCCAGGGGGTGCAGGAGGGGCGTGGAGGTGTGGCGGGGGCTCAGGGCAGGGAGTTGGGGTGAGGGGTGCGGGGTGCGGCAGGGGGTCAGGGTGCAGTGGGGGCTCGGGTCAGGGTGCAGGAGGGGTGCAGCAGGGGGCTCAGGGCAGGGGGTCAGGGTGCAGGAGGGGTGCAGCAGGGGGCTCAGGGCAGGGGGTTGGGGTGCAGGAGGGGTGCAGCAGGGGGCTCAGGGCAGTGGGTTGGGTGCAGGAGGGATGCGGGGTGCAGCAGGGGGTCAGGGTGCAGGAGGAGTGCGGGGCATGGCAGGGGGTTCGGATGCAGGAGGAGTTTGGGGGGCAGGCTCTGGCCCGACACGCACCGGGGCAGGGTAGGCTCCCTGCCTGCCCGCCCCACCCCTGCGCCGCTCCGGGAAGCTGACGGAACCTGGAGAAGGAGGGGCGCAGGGGTGTGTGTGGCTGTTGCTTCAGGCACTGCCCCCAGCAGCTCCCATTGGCCGCGGTTCCCTGTTCCCAGCCCCCTGTTCCTGGCCAATGGGAGATGCTGGGGGCGGTGCCTGAAGCAATAGCCACACACACCCCTGCGCCCCTCCTTCCGCAGGTTCTGTTGGCTTCCCGGAGCGGCGCGGGGGCAGGCAGGGAGCCTGTCCTGCCTCCGGTGCGTGTCGGTCCAGAGCCGCTCTAGGTAAACACTGGGGGAAGGCCGGGAGGGAGGGGGCGCGAGGAGCTTGCGGGCTGTGTGTTTGAGACCCCTGATGTAGCAGGTGCAGCAGCTTGGTGTAAGCTATTAACTAGAAAATAATCGGCCAATAGTAGCTGTTTTGAATTCCAACTCTTAAAATGGACACTGGCAACTAATTGTCCAATATAAGTGTTTAAAATATTTTTCTGCCTTTTAGTGAGTCCAAATACATATTATTGTGCTATTATATGAAAATCAGAAAGTGAAACCTAGTGATTATTTAGAGATGTAAAGGGGGAGATGGAGATATTATGAAAACCTTTGGATAAACTGGGAAGATGGCAACCCTGATTCTTAAGCTCGCTCTAAACTTAAAAAGTTTTACTGGTGTAACTGTGTTGGCAGGCTGTGTGTGATATTTTACCAATATAGTTACGCCAGTAAAAGCATTGGTGTGGATGTGGTTATACCAGTATAACTTATTTCACTTTGCTGAACTGGAATAAGGCCATGTCTGCACTACAGACTTGTGCTGGCATAGCTGTTCAGTCAGGTGTGTGAAAAGGTGTAGTCCCTGACTGACATAGCTCTGCCTGCAGAATTCTGTAGTGTAGACACCACCTGTACTGGGAGAAAAAAAAGTTTACTGATATAGATTGTACAGACGGGGATAGTTGTACTAGCCCCGGACAAGCATAACTTTGTTGGTGTAGCTGCATTCACGCTAGGAGTGCTTAGCCAGTATAGGAATACCGGTATATTATATTGGTAAAGCAATCCTAGTGTTGACATAGCCTAAACTATATCAATCTAAGCACTTTCATATGGTTTAACTGCTTGTACACTGGGGCGGTGGGGTTTGTCTCTTTAACTGTGCCAACAGAGGCAGTGTCAAAACTTAAGTGTAGAGAAGGCTTTGGAGAATACTGGTTTTCCCAAGGTTTTCTGTGTCCAAGGGCTTGTCTACACTACCAAGTTTTCTTGACAAAACTTATGTCGACACCCAAAAGTCAACAAAACAAAAATCGCCAAAGGGTGTTCACACTTGCTCTCTCTGTCGACAGATCATGTCCACATTGGGGACACCATCGACAGTGTGAGCAATGCACTGTGGGTATGTATCCCACAGTGCAGTGTTGTGGGACGGAAGAGCTGATTGCTGCCCGAGTTCTCCCACAGCCCCCTTAGCTGCCAAGAGCAGCATCATGAGCAGCTCTGTGAGCTCTCCATGCTGAAGAGTAGCAAAGCTGCGCAGCAGTCTGTCCCCCCTCCCCCTGCAGCAGCAATCTGCCTGTCATGGTGTTCCTAGTGCCGGGCAGAACAGGAGCGTTCCAATGATTTGCTTGTTCCTGTGACAGTGCACGACTCACCGCTGCAGCATCTCCTGATGGTCATCTCAGGGAATTAGCATTTCCAGCCTCCAGAGCGCCCTCTGCAGGCCAGTGTCCCGCTGCCACTGGCCCCCATGTCCCTCCCTGGACCCAGTGCCGCTTGTCTTTGGGGTGCTGCCCCCTGGCAATACTCCCCCGGTCTCAGGGTCTCCTCACCCAGGGGAATCCCCAACCCTCTATCCCCACCTTACCTCAGTTATGGGCTACAGCCATGTCACCATCTAGCCCCTGCTCACTGGGGCAGACTGCAGTGTCAAAGCCACTCATCATAGGCAAGGGGGGTTTGGACCTGCTGCCTCTGCCTACCCATGGGCTGCCCTCTGCAACTCCAGTACCTAATTGGCCTTCCACTAGGCCACAGGCTGGGGGGTTTCCAGCCTGGAGCTCTCCAGCTCCCTTGGCTTTCCCCCAGCCCACAAACTTTTGTAGGTTAATTTTTCTTTATAAATTAAAGATATTAAAACTAATAATGTTTTGTCTAGAGATGAGCATGCTGTCTGCATAAAGTCAAATCCCGGATTCTGGCCATAAAGTTGGTAGAGATAGGTGGTGCTGGAAAGGTGATGGCATTAGCTCTCTGTGGTCTGGTCTATACGAAATGTAAGACTAGGAGAAATATTTCCATGGGTTTTGTTTTGGTTTTGTTCTGAAATTTCAGTGGAAATCCCCCCCTCCCCCGAAAAACCCCAAACATTCTTCTGCAAACCAATTAAAAGTCCTAATTTCCTACTGTTGCATTCTGCCTTTGGTAGCACCACTAGATGTAGTTATGACAGGTCTCTTATTTTTACCTCCATGTTGCCTTAACCTGTTCAGAGTAGACTGGCACGTTGGTTAGATGATGTGCTGGTAAAAGTGCTGAAGACCTGTGTCATAAACAGATAGTTAAGGGTTAATGCCTCTTTTACCTAGCCTAGCTGACACCTGACCAGAGGAACCAATGGGATGTTTCAAAAGACAAAGGGAACTTCCCTCCTTCCTAGGTCAGTTTCAGCCGGAGTGGAAAAGATCAAGGAACCAGCCTCTTATCAGAGTAGTAAGTTTTAGAAAAGAATAAAATAAACATAAACCTATTTTATTCTTTTCTAAAACTTACTACTCTGATAAGAGGCTGGTTCCTTGATCTTTTCCACTCCGGCCAAAACTGAAACTGACCTAGACAAAGGGAACTCCCCCCCCTTCCTTTTGAAACATCCTGTCCCCGTCCCCCCCATTGGTTCCTCTGGTCAGGTTTCAGCTAGTCTAGGTGAACTTCTTAACCCTTTACAGGTAAAAGAGGCATTAACCCTTAACTATCAGTTTATGACACCCCCCCCCAAATCTCAGACAGTGTTGGACCACACTGGCTGTGATTTTTTTCCCCTAGAACTTTAGAATAAACAGATTAATAAAACACATGCACCTTTATATATACTACTAATTATGTAAAAACTACAAGATTTTTCACATTTCAAGGACAATTTTAACAAGTTAACTCTGGGAAACTTTAACGGGAGAGTGCATCAGCTACTTTGTTAGAAGCTCCTGCAATGTGTTGAATTTCAAAATCAAAATCTTGGAGAGCTAAACTCCACCGACGAAGTTTTTTGTTATTTCCCTTGGCTGTATGAAGCCACTTTAGCGCAGCATGGTCGGTTTGTAGCTGGAAAAGCCGTCCCCAATGTATGGGCGTAGCTTTTCCAGGGCGTACACAATGGCGAAGCATTCTCTTTCGCTGATTGCCCAGTGACTTTCTGTGTCTTTTCTTGCTGAGAAACATGACAGGATGGAATTTTTTATCCAGTCCTTCCTGCATTAAAACTGCTCCCACACCATGCTGGGATGCATCTGTGGTTACTAGGAATGGTTTGTCAAAGTCTGGGGCCCTTAGCACAGGGTCAGACATGAGTGTCGCCTTAAGCTGGTTAAAGGCCTTCTGACACTCATCAATCCACTGAACTGCATTTGGCTGTATTTTTTTTGGTCAGGTCTGTTAGTGGGGCAGTGATTTGGCTGTAATGTGGTACAAATCGCCTATAATATCCAGCCAAGCCTAAGAAGGATTGGATCTGTTTCTTTGACTTTGGGATAGGACAATTTTGGATAGCATCCACTTTGGCCTTTAGGGGGTTTATCGTTCCTTGACCCACCTGGTGTCCAAGGTAAGTCACTCTGTTTTGGCCTATTTGACACTTTTTAGCCTTAACAGTCCGTCCTGCCTGCCTGATGTGCTCAAAGACTTTTTCCAGGTGTTCTGCCCATGAATCAGAAAAAATGGCCACATCATTGAGGTAGGCAACTGCAGATTCTCCCAATCTCGCTAGGAGATCATCTACAAGTCTTTGGAAGGTGGCGAGTGCATTTCGCAGCCCGAAAGGGAGCACATTACATTCAGACACCCCTGCATGGGTGACGAAGGCTGACCTTTCCTTGGCAGGTTTATCTAGTGGTACTTGCCAGTATCCCTTGGTTAAGTGTAAGGTAGAGATGAATTGGGCATGTCCCAATTTCTCCAGTAGCTCATCGGTGCGTGGCATTGGATAGTTGTCGGGATGAGTTACGGTAGCCCACGCAAAAGCGTGTTTCCCCATCTGGTTTGGGAACTAGAACCACTGAAGATGCCCATGCACTGTTAGAGGGGCGTATTATACCCATCTGTAGCATGTCCTGGATCTCCCGTTTTATAGTAGTTTGGGCATGAGGTAACACCCGGTAGGGTGGGGTTCTAATTGGGTGAGCATTACCTGTGTCAATGGAGTGGTATGCCCGTTCGGTCCGTCTTGGGGTGGCTGAGAACTTTGGCGCGAAGCTAGTGCACAGCTCCTTGATCTGCTGTCGCTGCAGACGTCCAAGGTCGTGGAGAGGTTCACCTCTTCCACGCCACCGTCACTTTTCCCTTCATAGTAGACACCTTTAGGCCACTCCGCGTCATCTGCTCCCTGAGCTGTAAACTGGGAAACCTTTAATTCTCTGGAATAAAAGGGCTTAAGAGAATTAACATGGGAATTGGGAATTCTTTTGTGTACTAAGTTTTTTGCCCAGGGGAACATCCTCTGTGTTTTGAGTCTGTGAGAGTAGCTGGCTGGTATGCTAATCTCTCCTAGAGGTTTTTTTCTTTTACTTTTCTTTTCTTTAATTAAAAGTCTTATTTTTAAGAACCTGATTGATTTTTCCTTGTGTTAAGATCCAAGGGGATTGGATCTGGACTCACCAGCAGGAATTGGTGGGGGGAAAAGAGGGGGGATGGTTAAATTCTCCTTGTGTTAAGATCCAAGGGGTTGGATCGGTGTTCACCAGGAAATTGGTGAAGAAGGCTATCAAGACTACCCAGGGAAGGGAGTTAGTACTTGGAAGTGCTGGCAGCAAAACCAGATCTAAGCTGGTAATTCAGCTTAGGGGTTCACATGCAGGTCCTCATATCTGTACTCTAAAGTCCAGAGTGGGGGTGAACCTGTCTACACTGCAACCTTTGCTGCTGCTACAACAGTAATGAATTGCAAATCATGCATTTGCCAGTGTAGATACAGCCTGTGAGAGGATGGGTGTAGAGATGAGCAAAGTCTTGTTAAGGGTGATACCTGCAGGTTAAGATCAACATTAATAGAGTCCTGAAGTTAAGCCCTCTACCCAGGAAGGCTTGCTGTGGTCCAAGTATTATTTGTAAAAAAGTGAATAGTTGGCATGGAAACAAAGCCTTTGTAGAGTTACCCTTAATTTTATGACCCAGTCAGATTCTCCCTTCCTGGAATGTCCTACTCCATTGAATCTTTACTGCTGGGGTTTGTCCCCTAGGTCAGTAATGTAGTGTGGGGAAACCTAGCCATTGGGAAGTGGCCAAAATGAGAGAACTGAAAACAAAATGTTATGCAAGCACACTTGAGAGGATAGCAGTACAACTGTGTTCTCCTCTCTTCAAGCTAGAGGAACATTTCTTTAAGGTGACTTGTCCCATGGACAATCTAGTTGTCATAACTTCTTTTTTTTAGTAGCTCAAATGACTTCTCTTTTTAAAAAAAAATAACTTGTGTCCTTCCCTCAAAAATAAAATGGTCTGAGGTGAGTGTAGAACAGGGTTCGGCAACCTACGGCACGCGTGCCAATGGTGGCATGCGAGCCAATTTTTAATGGCATGCGGAGGTCCTGCATGCTGGAACTCCAGGCCAGCAGCAGGCTGAGCGGAGCCGGCGGCCAGAACCCCAGACTGGGAGCGGGCTGAGCAGGGCCCCAGTCTTGCTCAGCCCACTGCCATCCCAGGGTCCCAGCCCCCGGTCCCGCTCAGCTCGCTGCTGGCCTGGATGGACAGAACCCCGGGCTGGCAGCGGGCTGAGCGGGGCCAGCGGCTGTAACCCCGGCTGGTACGAGCTGGCAGACGGAACTTCAGACTGGCAGCGGGCTGAGCCGCCAGCCCCCCTCAGCCTACCACTGCTCTGGGTTTCCGGCTGCTGGCCCCTTGCCAGCCGGGGTCCTGACCACCCGGACCCCAGCTGGCAAGAGGCCGGCAGCTGGAACCCAGAAGTGAAAGTAAGGTGGTGCGTGCACACTTGGAGCCGGCCAATGCTGGGGCGCTCCACTGCAGCTGGAGGCACGGCGTGTGGCGCGCTCCCAGCTGGGGTCTTGCTGGCTGCTGGAACTCTCCGGCAGGCTGGCACTGGCGTCCCCGTGCACCGGGCTAAGCAGCAGGCAGTCAGGCAGGCAAGTGAAAGGGGCCAGCGGCAGGTGCGGTGGAGGTGTCCACATCCCAGCCTGTCCTGCTGCCCCTCTATCATCACTGTGGCTGGTTACCTGGGCACTACGGGCACAGCTGCAGCCCCTCGAGGGGGAAGGGAGCCGCAGGCCAGGGGTCTTCTGCTGACGCTCCCCATTTGCCTGCAGATGCAGTGTCCCCACACAGCTGGCCCACAGCTCCCTTGGCAGGAACAGGAACAGCGTGGGGCAGGGACCCATCCAGGTAACTTGGCTGCAACCAGGACTGTCCCACGCCAGACCCAAGCTCCCCCGCCCCGGACTCCCCCCCTACACACACACCGCAACCCCCTGCCTGAGTCCCTCATGCCACCCAACCCTGACTCCTGCACCCTCCATGCTCCCAGCCCTGATTCCTGCCTCATCCACATCCCCACCCCCTGCCCTAAGCCCCTCGCACCCCACCCACCTGCCCTGAGTGCTCCACCCACACATCCCCAGCCCCTGAGCTCCTCCCCCCGAGGGGGGTTGCAATATGACAGTACCTGTAAGAAATTTAAGTTACTTTCACCCCTGCTGGAACCCCAGACCAGCGGTGGACTGAGCGGAGCCAGTGGTGGGCTGAGCGGCTCATCCTGCTGCTGGTCTGGGGTTCCGGCTGCCGGCCCTGCTCAGCCCATTGCCAGCCTGGGGTACCGGCAGCCTGCCCAGGGCTCTGCTCCTGGCCTCGACCCAGCGCTCTTCAGTCACCCCCTGCTGTAGCCCACGTTGGGGAAAACTCAGCAAGGAAAAGCGAGGGCAAGGATCACACTAAACTGATAAGATCTGCATTTTAATTTTATTTTAAATGAAGCTTAAATATTTTAAAAACCTTATTTACTTTAAATACAACAATAGTTTAGTTATATAATATAGATTTATAGAGAGAGACCTTCTAAAACCGTTAAAATATATTACCGGCACGTGAAACCTTAAATTACAGTGAACTTGGCACACCACTTCTGAAAGGTTGCCTACCCCTGGTGTAGAACTTCTGGGTAGATTGACCATTTGGTGTGTCTGACCTTAGTCTCAGCAAAAAAAAAAATGTGCTGTTTGCTTTGGAAAAGAGCAACATCCCCCTACTGCACTGGGGTGGGGAGGGTGTGGTTAATTAGCTGTGTACATTCTCTGAAGTATGGTGGGGGCACAAATGGTTCATCAGCATCAAAAGTAGAATTTCGAGAAGCAGCTGAGTTGGATGAGCTGCTTCTGCCATTTATTAAAAGGAAGCTGGGGCACTAGTTTTCATTTTCAGCTCTGGGCTGTACATGCCAGCCAATGCGCCTGAGACTACATTCAGGTCTTGTAGCATTCCCAATAGGCAGAAAGAAATACAATTTTGATTGTCCTGAGTGAGCATCCGACAACCAAACACCTGTCTTCCTAGTCTGCTCCCTTCATTCTCATGCATTAAACCATGAATTGGTAATGTATAGCCACCAAGTGTGTGTCTGGTGTAATGTGTTCTGTTTAGCTTGATCTACTGTATTAGTTAATTTGAACAGCAAACTTGCATTTTTCTTTACATATCAAGTGTTTAATTTATGGCATTTTTGTATTTGTGCCATGGTTTGTCAGGTCAGAAACCACAAATACAAAATTATTTTGGCTTTGACATTTAAACTTTTTTTATCAGAGATAATTATTTTCACTGCTTTAATATCGGCTGACTGCCTGATACAAACATTGGAAAATTGATTAGATAATTTGAATAATCTTTATTTTTCCACAGCTGCTTTCCTTTTTGGCCTTCATCCTTGAAGAAATTGTGGAGAGTTGTAGCCTGTGTGGTGGGCTTTATTTCTTTGAGTTTATAAGCTTCAGTGCCACCTTTCTGAGTCTCCTGATACTGATTGTGTTTTGCACCTCTGCATATGAGAGGATTGAGGAGGATAGATTAAAGACATTGGTAAGGAACTGCTTTATTCTTAATTATTTTCGCTTCTAAATTTTAAGGTGTTTTTTGTTAAAGCAATTTAAGTTACATAACTGTTCTGTCCAGACAATATGTACTATTTGGTAACAAGACTACACAATGTTAACTGAGTTATCTTCTTTATATTAGCAACTATTTACACATTTTCACATTGGCTACGGTGAGGTACAGAGTTTCAGCTCTGGGCTGTGGAACTGGAAAGATGACAGCTTGTTTTCCAGGAAAGCTGACTGCTGGTTCTAAACCTGGGATAAACGACCCAGGGTTCAGACCAAAGCAGGTGTTTCTCCTCTGTGTGCCCCTTAACTAGCTAATAACATAAAGAGCGTGAAGAAAGGGGTTAACACTGCTTGAAAAGTCACTTGACAAAATGAGTCCTATGCCAGTGAATCTCCTCCCTGCATATTAAGGTGGGTGAGGGAAGGAACAGTGAATTATAGATAAAATTGGAAAATACTATCTGGACATACAGTAAAGATTTTCTTATGTGTGATAATAGGTTTAGTTAAGGATCAATAAGCATGTTTTATTTAACAAAAGTTCTCTTGAGCATGTGTGCGCATCTCTTTTGTTACAGCTAGGTTTCATAGATTTTTAAGTCTGCAAGGAACTATTATGAACAACTAATCTGACGTCCTGCATAACAAGGCCACATGATTTCACCCTGTAATTCCCATATTTGCATTTCTGGCTTTGCAGGAGATTGCCATGTCTGTTTCAAGATCATTTTTGTAAAGTGAATTGGGATTCCTTTGGTATGAAAAGCTATAGATAAAATCAAATTATATTTCTAAAGGGGCTTTCCTGTGTTTTCTTGTCTTTGATAAAGTAAGCAAAAAGAGTTTATAGAAAGGGGGGCGGGATAGCTCAGTGGTTTGAGCATTGGCCTGCTAAACCCAAGGTTGTGAGTTCAATCCTTGAGGAGGCCACTTAGGGATCTGGGGCAAAAATTGGTCCTGCTAGTGAAGGCAGGGGGCTGGACTTGATGACCTTTCAAGGTCCCTTCCAGTTCTAGAAGATAGGTATATCTCCAATTATTATTATTTATTATTATTATTATAACTTCTAAAACAAGAAGTGCAGGTTTTTCCCCTGGTATTGCCTTAAGAAGTAAAAATGAGTAGAGGGGAAGAACAAATCAGAACTCACAAAATGTAAGACCAGGAGAAATATTTGCATGTGTTTTTGTTTGCTTTTTGTTTTTAAATTTCAGTGGAAACTTTTTTTTCCCCAAAAAACAAACCTTCTGCCATCCAAACATGGCAATACTGAGAACCTGTAGTGAAAAGTAAATTAGCTTATTAAAACTGGGAATTCTTATAATCTGTTGTGCTAGTGGCATAGGTAAGATGTGTGTTTTAATGAGATTTTTAAAAGTGACTATGTCCTTTTCAATTAAAATATAAATGAGTCATCTCCACCACACATGAACACACATACCCATCTGAAACTCATTCTACCTCCCTTTCTGGGGTTTTCCTTTATTCTTAACTTAAAACAATAAATCTAAACTTTCACCTGAGTTTTCCTCTGAACTCCCTGTTTCTAGGGTTTGGCTTTGAAATGCCTCCTCTCTTGCCCTTTAGACTCTCGTTTTATTGAGCTGGAGCTATTGAGGCCCATTTAGTTTTGCCCTTGGGGTGGATCAGCAACATAGATCTGCATTTTCAGGCAGAGTCCTAGGACTTGGCATTCTGTTACACAAACTAATATTAAATGATATTATAGCCTCTATGGAGTGCAGTTTGTTGCAAGCACGTAATACTGGGATCCCTGTCTATCACATGGATTCACCCTGTAGAATATTTCATTTAATTACTTGGAATTTGCCTGTTTCCCTAATCTAATGTACAGAAATGTTTTCTTACCTCATGTCATCCTCCACCTCTTTCAGAGGCCAGTTATGCTCAGAATGCTTTTGAATTTCAGAAAATACAGTATTGGCAAGAACACTATTTTGTGTTGTGAGCATCCACCTAACTTAAGAATTGTGTCATATAGCAAACAATATGTAGATTCTTTGACTGAAGGCATAAAGGTAGGAGAGTATCAGTACCAAGAGATCTGAATGAATGCACTTACTCGTAAGGCTCCCTTTTCCCCAAGCCTCTAAGAACTTAATGAAACTACAATAGCTAAACAGACTTCTCTTGAATGTGGAATGTGCTGAGAGAATTTAGATGGATGTGAGTGAGGTAGGAAGGGGGAAGGCATAGAAAGAATAGTATGTCTTGCAGACTCCTTTCACATTGCTGCAGTTGACTGTTGTGCTGTATATAATTAGAAATATACATGTTTTCTAGATTTATAATAGTGCCAGGTTTCACATATGATTTCACTGTCTGATTAACTTGGGCATTTTTAATATACTGGTTCCCTTACCAACCAATGCCTCCACTAGTTTGTAATTTTCTCTCTTTTTTTTTTTGTTATGATTTGCAGGATTTCTGGGTCACTACAGTAGTGGGAGTTCTCTTTTTTGTAGCTTCCATTGTGTTTGCTGCAACCAATGACAAGTCATCTGTTGAAACTGTTGCAATTGTAAGTATGTGGAAAACACCCCGGACTCTGTACCATGTTAAACCTTCAGTCCTCTGCTCAAGGTTTAGATGAAGGGACGCTCTGGCCAGGTTGTGGGCAGAAAACAGAAGGCAATGCATTTGTTGAGGTAAGGATGCAGGAAGAGGTGGCTACCTCAGGGCTCCTAAGACCTGGTACATCAACCTCTGCTACAACAGAGTGTGGGAGAACCACATGATGGGCACATTCTCCAGCTGTGGTCTTCATAAGGTTTGCAGGAAGCTTGGTGCACCCTAGGAGCTCCATAATATTGTGGATGCTGGGAAAAGCTCTTAGTCCCTTCAGTTAGCTTTGCAACCTTGGCCCTATGTTTTCTGGCCCCTCCATGGGTCACTATCCTCATTTCACCCTTCCCTCTGACCTTGGCCCCCAAGGTTCTACACCTTTTCTCTCAGACTCACCAGGGTTTGTTCTTGTTTTCTCCACAACAAAGAGACACCCGTGACTGGCCCATGCCAGCTGACTCAGGCTCGGGGGGGCTTGGACTGCCATGCTGTTTCATTGCTGTGTAGATGTCTGGACTCGGGCTGGAGCCCAGGCTTTAGGACTCTGCGAGCTGAGGCCAGAGGTGGAGAGGGAACGAGGCTGGGCTGGAGGCAGAGCACGGGTTGGAGCGGAGCTGAGGCTGAGATCAGAGCTGGTCTGAGGGCAGAGTGGGGCTGGGTGGCGCACCCTCCCTGCACCCTCATGGGGGCTGGCCCGGGCCCTGCCACACGCCCCTCCCCCCCGAATGTTCCTCCACACCCCCATATGGGGGCACATACCCCAGTTTGGGGACCACTATCCAAGGGACTCTAGAACATTCTCATAAAGGCTGAGTGGGGAGTGGTAACAGCCATACAGCTGGGGAGTCAGTTATAGCAGGGAGGATACTTGCAGTGTTCAAGTGTGCAGAATATTCAGAGCATCTAGGAAGCTGTATGGTACCAGAAATAGTTCGACGAGCAGCAGGGCATGTAGCTCACAAGGAACACTGGAGGCTCTGCAGTTCTGGGATTCATGTGGAGAAGTCATAGTGTCTCGCTTCTCCAGCACGCTTTTTAAAGAGTCTTCATATTATTTTTGTGCTAAATTATAAAGCATCAAAATCAAAGAACATTCTTCTTGAATAAAGATTCATTAGAAAAGTAAAGAACTCTGATCCTATAATCAGAATGATCTTAGAATTTACAGGAAGAATACGTTTATCTTCTCCCTCCCTTCCTCCCCCTCAGAACAGGGAGATGGAAGAATTCTTTCACTCTTAGATCTAATTGTTTATATTCTATTGTATTGGCTCAAATCAACGGTATAAAACTTAACTCTCTGAAACTTCACTGAATCCCGTTAATGCTCAGGCACCAGTTTGACTCATTTTTAGTTGGCCTTGACTATATCTCTACTATGCTACTGCCTCACCCAACACTTTAAAAAAAATAGCATTAATCTCTGCTTCTAAGCTAGTATGTAAAAAGTTTTTACTCTGAATTCCTTGCAGTCAAACAGTAAGGTCCTGTACCATGCACACCTGATCCAAGAAATAAAAACTATAAAGTACAAAACATGTCACTATTATGATTTCTGATCTTTCTGTAAAGAACTGAACCACTGACTTCAAAAGACTGGAGACTGAATGTATATAGAAATACTACAGGAAAGCTGGGAAGGGGAGAGGTCGCATGAAGAAGATTGCTTGTTCTCTTGCTTCAGGTTCTCAATCAAAGTTGGAATATTATTAATGTTTATGTATACATTTTAAATAACTGTTTCTTTCACATTCACAGGTGTTTGGCTTTTTCGCAAGTATAGGATTTCTAGCTGATGGTATTCAAATATTTATGGAGAAACGTAAAGTGAAGGAAAATAAATTGGAGAACACTGGCAACACACAGAACACACCAGAAAATCAGCCGCTGAATAACCAAAGCTAAACTTTAAAGAAAAGTCCTTTAATTTCTGAGAGTTAAATTAATCAAGATGAAATACTTTCATTTCCCTACTTATTTCACTGCATTGAGGGTAACTTTGTCTTCTCTCTCTTTTGCATCTAGCCAGCTTTGTACAAGTCTGACCCAATCATAAGCTTTTATAGACTCTTAAGTTTTTTAACAATAGTATGTTGAGCATCAGGGTTTGTAATATTCTCCATCTAACTTGTCCTGACTAATAATTGTTAGAGGGACATTGTAAAAGGAAGATATTGCCTCCAAATAGATTTTTTTTATTTAAACATAAAATAGACATCAGTAACTGAAAGCACTGAGACTTCTGAGAAGAATGACTGTAATACAGGCGAACTCATCAGGCTTAAATTCTGAGTTATGTTTTTAAAATATTTAAATTTTATGTAAATACAGCAGGCTAGAATTAGAATTCTGTTGCATTAATTCACACCTACCTATGTTGGTGATATCCAGCTTCTTGCCTCTGATACTAAGAATGACTTAGTACAGGGGTTCTCAAACTGGGGGTCGGGACCCCTCAGAGGTTTGTGAGGTTATTACATGGGGGTCACAAGCTGTCAGCCTCCACCTCAAGCCCCGCTTTGCCTCCAGCATTTATAATGGTGTTAAATATATAAAAACATGTTTTTAATGTATAAGGGGGGTCGCACTCAGAGGCTTGCTGTGTGAAAGGGCTCACCAATACAAAAGTCAGAGAACCCCTGACTTAGTACAATAAAATCCCTTTCTTGTTTTATCGGTTAAACTGTGAATGTAAAAGGGAAACTAAATTTTGCAATCTCATAGAGGTTTCTATCCCCAAATGAGTTGTTGTTTACTTTGATTTTATCTTGTGTGTCTTACTCCATACTTCTAGATTTGGTTTTGTGTCTCTGAAAGTCACTGCTCTTTTTTAAAGGCAGTCGGTAAAACAGATACAGCTAGCTTGTGTGTATTTGATAGTCAAGTGGTGTATCACAGAGTGACTTTTGCACTCCATATATGTGGAAGTTTAAAGCTGTAAGCGATGCATTCTTTAAAAATATTGTTAAACCCATTAAAGAAAGAAGAAATTTGAAAATTAGCCTTAAGAGGAAGGGTTAAGAGGCCAATATTTTCAGCCTAGAGGAAAGAAAACTGAGAGGAGACTAACTGCCTACAAACAGTTAAAGGGATATATTTTAAAAAAAAAGAGGGAGCAGGGACCAATTAATCCTTTCAGTTCACAAGGGCAGCACAAAAAGTAATTAGCTTAAGTTTTTCCAGGGAAAGTTTAACTTAAAAATAAAATAATGAAACGTTGGCACCGTCCCAGTGCACATCACACATACTGTTAATGACATACAGTTTGTCCATGTGGAGTTGAAGATGAATGGTCATGAAAGTTGATTATTGTTTGTCCTTGGTCCTGCATGCAGCTCAGTTGGTGAACGGATAAATAAGGAAGCAAGCAGTTGTATAAACTTCTAGACTTAGGACAGCAGCCCCTGGGATGAAAAGGGAAGCTATTAGTGAGCAGCGGGTTAGGCACAAGCAGTGCAAGGATGCGAAAGACCAGACAGGTTGAGTCACATATGCAGGGCAGTGGTGAAAAGGCATTCTTCAGATGTTTGAAGGGTGGGGTTTTTTGCAGATTTTTTTTTTCCTGTGGGAGGGGAAAACAAGATTCTTACACCTGCAAGGGAGGGCTATGTAAGCAGGATAAATTGTAGTAAACTTCCAAGAGAGCATGAGGCGCCCCAAAGTATATATTTAACCAAAAAAAACCCAACCCAAAACACTAGTATCTTAGAGGCCTCATTATGTAAAAGTAGTTTGTTGTCTGACTTTCCATGACATTTGCCATGTCTTCCATGATTTGAGACTATTAACATCACTTTCCCAAAATGTATTATGTCAAACCTACAGCCCTTTAAATCGTTGAGGCGGCACTGGGACTAACCCCTCTAGGAACAGGTTGTCTTCTACCCTCGCTCTATTTTGAGGACCGAGTAGTAAGGGATTTAAAGTATTGTAAGTGAAATCAGAGGCTTTTTCTAAGGCTGCTACTTTCAGATGATCAGACATAATATGGTTGTAATGGTCTCCCTTTGTTAAATGTGTCAGCTCTCGAAGCGTTGATCCTGTTTGTGAAAGAAATCTGACACCAACACTACATTTTGCTGAAGGAATGCGGTTAGGTGGTGTAGAGCAGCAAGCTTAGCCTGAAGCTTACATTCAGAATAAATGTTCGCTTTCCTTAGTGAAATTTCCTCATTTCTGAATGAAATGTGCTTTCTTAAGACGGACATATTTATTTTCTCTGTACATCTGTACTTAAGGACCTACTGTCTCCTCACATGTATAGAACAGCTGTTGCCATCACTGGTAGTTACGTGCATAATAAGAGAGATACCTTTAAGTTACCTTTACAAGCAATACCCCTGAAAATATAAAACTTCCCAGTATTGGGGATCTCTGTCATACTGTGGAAGACCTTCATTTAGAACCACTACAATGAATATCATTAATCTTTGGCTCCATCCTGTTTTGTTAATTTCTCTGTGCATGGTTTTTACTAGAGTTTTACTTTTTGCATCAAAAGTGGCTATAAATACTGATTTTAAAAATAAAGACCTTGCTATAAGTAGAAAGTAGCATTCAATCCACCCCCTTGTTATGTCGGGACTGTTCCCTGCAGTGTGGGTTCCTAGTGTGTTGTCCAGTTTTAGTTTTAAATGTCCCAAGCAATGGGGCTTCCACCACTCTCCACAACAGATGGGTGACCTCATACAGATTTGAGTGTCACCTTTATTTCTTTCTAAAATAAGAGGCTGAAAATGCCTTTTTCCAATAGAAAGGAATGAAAAACATTTATCAATTATGTCATGAAAAGGGAATGGATAATGTTTAGGAACTAGTTAGCTCTATTTTCTAATCTGCCATAGGCGTTCTCTGGGAGATGCAAGGCCCACTACCCTCAAAAGCACACCCAATTCTTGTCAGACTCGCAGTCTCTCTCATGTGGCAATAGAGTGCTACCACTAGACCAGCCTAGAATTGGGTTCAAGTGAGTTTATGCACATTGTAGTGGACATACAGAACTGGAATTACTAACTTAAAATGGTGTGTGCATGTGTGGTGTTGGCATAAGTTTTATGAGCATGATGTTGGTCTAAAACTCTTCATTTTTGTTTTTAAAGACTTTGGGATTACAACTCTTGTTTGAAGAAAGAACAGGAGTACTTGTGGCACCTTAGAGACCAACAAATTTATTTGAGCATAAGCTTTCGTGGGCTAGAGCCCACTTCATCGGATGCATGTAGTGGAAAATACAGTAGGAAGATTGTTCTCTGTGTATATATCTATCTTCCTACTGTATTTTCCACTACATGCATCCGATGAAGTGGGTCTGTAGCCCATGAAAGCTTATGCCCAAATAAATTTGTTAGTCTCTAAGGTGCCACAAGTACAAGTTCTTTTTGCAGATACAGACTAACATGGCTGCTACTCTGAAACTCTTGTTTGAGTTTCTTTAAGTGAACCTATGAAGACTGAGCATATAACTTTTTCATAGATATTTGGAAGCAATTTTTACCAACTACTGTAGAAACCATATAAATAAAAAGAGCTGGATGTAAGTCCTTCAGAACCCAGCCACACTTGTACGTTGGCTGGAGTGAGAGACTTTATTGCTGTAAAAATGGTTTTGAATTTTTTTCACACTCTAAAAAAAATATCCTGTTTGTTTTTTTTGTCAGACTCAACTCTTTGTGCCCCCCCCCCTTTTTTTAAATTAGGCTTGGTCACAAAAGTGGAGAGGGGCAGTTTTAAGCAGGATTAAATGTCCCTGCAAAAATTCTTGCTTAATCAGTAATAAAATCTGTGGAAGAGAGTAATTACTATAGGAAGCCTACCTGTGCATTATGTCCTATCGCCAAGAGAGGGTCATCAGTAGTTGTCTATGGGATTATGGGCCTGCTGCCATCACTGTTGAGAGACTTAAACCTATTGCAATGGATCCTTCTCAGACACCAGAAGCACCTGAAAATTCCGTGGTGACAAAGCTTCCCAATTTCACCCTCCACACCTGGAAAGAAGTGAACTATCTTGCACTATTCCCAGAGTTCTGCAAAAGATGTTTTGACATAACAGCATTTGCCATCATGTTGATTTTTAGTTCCATTCAAAGCACAGAAACCAACTCGTACAAGAGAAATACAAAACTTCCAGTAAAGGGAAACGGTTTGTGAGGTTCTTTAAAAAGTATGTATTACTGATTGCCACAGCAAATTAGCTGGATAGTGTTCTATTCAAGATATAAAATGTATGTCTAAAAACACCTTTGAATATGTTCATTTGTTGCTGTACATGTGTTATGTATATCTAGATAATTTTTAAGTGTCAAATTTAATTTGTATTTTCATTGCTTTGAGATTTAAGGAGGGTTTTTTTATGTTTACTGGGTTAGGAAAATATAATGGTTGTATAATTATGTACCGTTCTTTGGCCTGTACCGCAAATGCCTTGAAATTCCAGTTGAAGTATTTCAAATTAGTTAAAGAATTTTCCATTCTAAACCTATGGCCTTTTGAATGTGCTATGCTTTTTTACTGGATTTCTAAAATATTTTAATAATTTTAAATAAAATATTAGTAAGTAACTTGCTTACAGTCTTTCGCATCTCATCTACTAATAATTTGGCATTAATATCCACTTCTGCTAGAGGAAAATGAAGGAAATTACTTCCTCCTTTGTTTCTAGTTAGAGCCATTTGCCATTTGATGGAGAGGGCTTCCGTTGTCCTTGGACTGGGGAGGAGTGTTCATCTTAGTCTTACGAAGTTGGATATTTTCAATGGAAGTTCCCACAAATTATCATCTGAAATATGCTTAATATTTGTGACATTGAAAAATATTGTGCTAAAATGGCTTGTATTAAGAAGGCTCAGAAACGAAAAGGTAGTTGTAGGGATGCATTTATCCTAGTTTAGAGAAGAATGATCAAACTACTCAGCTGGGTAAGATTGAAATTAGATGTCTGTTTTGAAAATGCTTCTCTAAGTACTAAAAAATTCTAAGTCAAACATGCAGGTTTTGGGGGAAATAGCTTTTTAATGTTTTTCTCCTATTTCTGTTTTCATTGTTCTGTAAGTTCCTTCCACTCCACCAAGTCTGTTATGTTATTGCTCCCATGTAATGGTGACAGAGATGCACCTTTCTCTCTAAGGCTTCTTTTTTTACTTATTTTTTCGCAAACCATGTGAGCAGGGTATAAC
Source organism: Mauremys reevesii (assembly GCF_016161935.1). Taxonomy (NCBI): domain Eukaryota; kingdom Metazoa; phylum Chordata; order Testudines; family Geoemydidae; genus Mauremys; species Mauremys reevesii. Next base: position 75,536,638 of record NC_052624.1, on the reverse strand, counting down.
TACACGCCTTTTTTCTTCACCATATGCATTGAAATTGGTATAAAGGGTGAAGTGTTCCTCAGTTTTTGTACCATGACCAGAGGGGTGAAACCTGTCTCCGTCTTGGTTTTCAGATGATGAATGTATCAGTCAGCATTCTGTTAAGGATTGCTGGGACAAAAAAAAATTCTTGTGAATTTGAAAAGGGTTTAACTTGAGAAAAGTATGACTGGAACAATTAGCCACAAGCACAAGAAATAAGGCACAATAATGTAACGGAAGAGTAACACAGCTGTGGATTTATAGACAATGAATGTAACTCAAGTAGTGGGAAGGGCAGTGCAGTTTGTTCTCAAGTACAAAGTCCATATTACTATTGACATACTGAGACACAGCAGGGCTTTGTCCCTGAGTAACTCCTGTACAGTCAGTGGAGTTATACCAGTGTAACAAAGCAGAATATGCCTTTAATCTGTTGGCTCACAAGATAATATGCAAGTAGCACCTGTATGCTATGATTCATCCATCTGCAGTTAATTGCAGAGGTTTCTTTAGGATAGGAGGGAGAGCTTCCTCTTTAGAGCAAGGAGTACGACATGCCACCTACGTGCTCATGCAATGCAGCTTGTCCTTCCCCTCTAACACTGAAGAGTGGACACCAAGCAGAACAATCACGTGGTTTTATTCCTAGTGAATTCAAAGGAGCAATTTCTCAATCTTAGATACATGAGAGACACAAATAGGTTTGTGTGTTAAGCTGTCAACATTTCTCAGAATGATATTCAGGTTAGATGTGGCCTTCTGCTTCCTGGTAAGCTGCCAATGTACCCTCCATTGTACAGGCAGGGCACAGCCATCAGGGTAAACCCTAGGTTTCTTTGAACCCTATGTATAGTGATACACACAGATCCTATCTATATCCTGTTTATGACCAGGTCCTTCCACCTCTGTGTAATCACAGCACATCCTGCTTTTCACTATTCCTGTCTGTATGAGATCTTCCCTACTTCTGCAATTATGCTATGCTTACTTTCTCACCCACCAGTTTGAGACTGTTGGTATGAGCTTGAGACCCACACCCACACACACCCCCGGCCAGGAGATGAAGAGCAGCTCCTGGTGATGGTGGCTAAGAAATTCCCTGTCAGCTGAGGCCCACCGGTGTTGGAGTGAGATGAGATCATAGATGAAGAAATGATGGTGACCAAGCTTGCGGGGTAGGGAGTGTGTGTCTGTGAAAAAGAAGTTGGTGGTTGGGTCATAGAGGCCTAAACCCCTCAATATACTGTACCTATAAAATTACTTCTCCCCCTTTTGACTAAATCCATCCCTTGTAAAGTCTATGGCCTTTAATGTTTTGTTTTCCATTAACTTTCAAAAATGTGCTTTGGAAGAATCCTTATGTGAGATTTCTGAAGGAGCCTATGGGAATTAGGGGCACACATCCCACTGACTTGTACTCCTAAATCAGGTGGATGTTTGAAACTCTTCCTTCTTTATCTGCCTGTCCCCTGAGCAAGACAGGCTTTCTTAGATCAGCTTATTCAGAAGTCCCATGTATACTTTAATTCAGTCAATATACTAATAAGAATCTTCTTTCTTCCTCCTCAAAGGAGCTGGGCAGTTGTGTGTGTGCTCCAAGCAGCCAGAATAGCTTGGGATCTCCCATTTGAAGAGGATGTTAGCTTTAGGCCTTTTTTGTAGTCTGTGCAGCTGCCTCTATTTTGCTGGTAACGTTTGTCAATTAAAGCAATTACCATTTGGTGCTGAGAAAGTGAGCTAATTTTTAGTGCCCTTTATTCCTGGATTATTCTGTTGGCACAAAGGAGCCTTCTGCTTTCTGTGTGGTTACCCACCCTCCAAATGTTAGAGGTGCATGTACGTTCTGTCAGGCCCTATGTGCTGTCAGCGCAGGCCACTGTTTTCATAGGTTACATTAATAAGCCAGCAGAGAAAGCTGCAGCAGAAGTTTGTCCACAAGAGGGCAAAAGAAACCCATCAATGAGAATTGCTTGGTATTAAAAGTCCTCCCCTGCCCCCTTCTAGTTTTACATTAGTGTTTGGTTTAACCTCACAATCCTCCTCTTGGTGAGTGTTGCTAAATGAGCATACTTGATATTTTTACTAGTGTGAACTGATTTCTAACCTGTAACACTAGGCCTTTTGAAAACGAAAGGATCAGATCAATGATTTTCCAGGGAGGGTTTTCGTGTGTGTGTGTGGGGGGTGCTTTTTATCTTCTGCCAGGTGGAAAAAAATTTTTTTTTAAATGGGATCAACTTGGGGTAGGGCTTCCGATGTCTGTAACTATCACTGTACCTTCTGTGGTTTCATTCCCCATGCTTCAGTAGAAACACAGAGGTTAGCAGAGTCACAATGCATTATCTGACTTTCATTTTGGTACAGTGATACAGCTTTTGCCATTTTCACCTTGTGATGCAGAAAAATTGCCATGACCATACAGCAGCCCTAATTACAGGGATGATGAGGTCATATGAACTAGTAATTAGTTGACTGTAAGGAGGGAAACAGGACTTGTCCTGCAACAGAAAAAAACATGCCTTTTTTTTTTAATTATTAAAATCAGTCCCAATGTGAGGGCTGTAGAGGGGAGAGGACTTTCCTCTTTGGCAGGCAAGGCCTAATGCGCTAGCACTCCTTTAGCTTGCTTTCCATCACCCTCTCAGCTAGACTAATGCATAGTAAATAGCAAAGCAGAGCCAATTCTGTTGGGTATTTATTACCAGATGGGAAAGGGCAATGACTTTTCTGTGTTGTATCAAATATGTGTGCCTTGCTGCAGCTGGGGTATGCGTAATAACTGCCATGAAGCCCCTCACTCAAACTTATCTTAAGTAGAGTACCTGGTTCATAATGTGTTCTGCAGATGGCTCAGCAGTATAGACAACTGGGTCTGGCACTCAGATTTCTCATCAAGTATTTAATAACGGACTAGTCAGCAGCCAGAATTGCTTGTCTTTAGCATATATGCATGTACACTCATGCTTTCTTGGACTGTTGGTACAAGCACAGGCAGGACATGAAATTCACCATGGTGTACAGTTCAATCAGTGCCCATTGTGCAGACAGGACCCAGGTGTGCTTTACCCTAGTGTTTTCTAGCCCCATTCAGAATAGGGGGTTGGTTGCTAAAAACACCTGCCTCCTGTCTGCACTCCAGCCTCTATTGTTGCTTCCACCTGTGGTAGAACAAGAGTGGGAAGATGGCCCAAAATTCTCAATGTAGACACCTGTATGTTTGTTTCTGAGCTGCAGTTAACCACCTGCTCTCTTATTTGCTTCAGGCTGGTAACCAAACCAATGATGTTACATCAGTGTAAGGAGCACCAGAGCTGTGTGTCTGCACTGCCCAGTCTGTTTGGCTGTAGGTATGCTTTGTGAAGTTGGAGGGCAGCAGAGAGCCCGGGGAGGTGTTCAATCAGGCCCACAGTTCCTGAAGCAGTGGCTTATGGGAGATTTTAGCAAGGAAATATGGGAGAAGGGGTTTGACTTCCTGGGCCGCTTACCTGGGTTTCAGGTCATATCCTCCACATGGAAGCCAGAAGTGTATTGTGTCCATTTTTATTTATAGTAATACACCCCAGCAAAGCAGTGGGTGGAATTATATACACAGGCCAGAAGGCAATGAGTGAGTGATACTCAGTTTGAGATAAGCCCCTCCACCCTCCCCGCATGCTATATTAAACCTCATTGTCATTACACTTTATGATAATACCAAATTTTAATAAAGCTCTGACTACTGGGATAAAGTGGATGCAGAGATTTGGCTTCAGGGCCTGTAAGATTCATGTGGCTGAGCAAAGGACATAATACTTTGATAAAAACAACAAACTTGGCTAATTTAGGTCAATTTATATTCTGGGCAGTAGGATTCTTATTCAGTAAAGTGTGTTTGAGTCAACAAAACGATGTTCCTAGCTTAATAGGGTTTGGATCTAACTGTAAAGCATTCAGGTCTGACAAACTACTGAACAGCACCACCCCTATAGTGCTGAAATTGTGGCATTTAAAGCTATGTGCTTGGTTTGGTCATGGTTCATGAAGAAGAAAGCCATGCATGAGTAGAGGACCGGAGCTGGTCTAAACTTACATTGGCATAGCTACGGTTCAGTGTGAAAAAGCCACATGCCTCAGAGCACGTAGCTATGTCAGCCTAACCCCTGCTGTAGACAGCCCTAGCTGGATAGAATTCCTCTGTCAACCTACCTACCACCTCTTGGGGAGGTGCATTAGCATGCGGTACTGCAGTAAGTGACTGCACGGCAGGTGCACAGCTGCCATCCTGTAGCATTTGCAGTGTAGACAGAGCCTTAGAATGTTTCTTGCTGATAGCCAGAGCCTTTAGATAGGCATACAGTATCCAGCTTCTGTTCCTGTGTGCTAAGCTCTTCTGGATCATTGATATACTGCTAACAGCAGTTGGTGATGGGTGCTCAAGGCTCAAAGAGGCCCCTCTCCATGAAAGGCCTACAGTCTTGTTAGCTTTAACGGTGCCAGGCTGTGAGACCCAAGTGAAGTGATGTGTGTAAGATAAACTGTACTAAACCCACACACATAATCTGGTCCTTCAGTGGTTCAGCTGTTGCAGCCAAAGAAACAATAACTGACACAAACAGTAGGAAATGTGAACCAGCCCAGGACAAAGATTTTGTGCCCCCCCCCCAAAAAGTGTGATGTATTGCACATCCTAAAGAAGAGCAGGTGGACAGGACAACCAGACCCTTTTTGAACTTCATTGCTGGGGTGAATGGCCCACCTGGTTCTTGTGCTTTGGACAGCCAGTTCCTGACAGTCCTCTTGGCCAACGTGCAGGTCACTGATAAGGTTTTTATTACATTGTTCCTATACAAAGGAATCCCTCACTGCTTTTCTTCAAGCACAGCTGTAACCCTGCAAGACTGGTTTTTTTAAATAAATCATCAGAATAAACATTGATAGACTAGACCAGGTTAACCACGGAACAGTTCTGTACACTCAGCACTTTGGGCCCTTTTCGACACACTAATGGCTTTTAGCTACACAACCTGTTCACAGATAAGTGTTTTCTCATCACGAGACAAACTGCAAAACCAATCTGAGGCCTTCTGTCCCTCCTCAAAACCAGCCTGTTGCTCATTCCTGTCCCCCTGCACGCTTCCTCTTGCACTTAGGCCTTGTTTGTCCCTGTCTTCCAGAGTCAGGGACACAGATACTCTTTTTCCACCTCTAAACAATAATATAGGGACCCACTTACAGCCACCAGCATAGCATGTGGGGGCACTCACGCCTGTCTGATCTCTCCCTCTGCTGCTGGCAGGTTGATGTAGAATCAGGCTCCAGTGCTGCTGCTGCTCCCTTGGGCTGCAGGCAGGCGGTAGATGGCAGTTCACAATTACCCCTGCTGCACAAGAAGGGGAGGCACTGGCCTGAGCGTCATGCCCTACCAGCGGTTGGTGTCTGCTTTGATCTTGGGTGGAGCAGTTTCCTTCACTTCCTCCTCCCGACCCTGGCTCCTGCACTCCATTGGCCACCACTGAGCTTGAGAGCACTGGGAACCAACACAGGCTCTGAGGTGGGACCTACGCAAAGTACCCTGAGGGTGAGACCTCCACTTGATGAGAGTTCCTGATAGTTCTAAGTGGAAATATAGCCCAGTGCCCTGATATGCCTAAGAGGGACAACAGGCGACAGGCACCAAAAGAGTGTGCTAAGCTTTAACCAGAACATCGACAGCAGTGTGTATAAGCCATGCAGCCTGATTGTCACCTCAAATGGTGGTATATACATCTTAGAGCAGGATGCCCCCACTGTACCCAGCTGAGTGTTGCATTATCACCTTGATAGCGCATAAAGCCTGAAGCTCCTTAAGTATGAATAGACCAGGCTGCATCTTTCCTCCTGTATGGGCTATGGCACCTACACATCTGAGCAGTAAATACTTCATCTTAAGGTATGTGATTCAGCTGCAAATTGATGCCACCTTCCTCAGGCTCAGGTTACGATTCATAACATTTTCCTTTGGCTTTAGCAGAATGTATACTCAGAAGGAAAGAGGATGTGAAATATGAAAATAATGGACGAGAGAGGCTCAAAAGAAGCACTTCTCCAGCTCTATCTTGTTGCTCCTTCAGTTGTGCAACAACTTGATGAGTGGCAATATTTGTTAGCATCTTCATTACCGTAGTTATGACAGGTGACAGTTAAATGAGACGCCCTGCCTGTGCTCAAGTTGGAATTCTGTAGTGAGCAATGTGTTTCTGCACCCCACTGAAAATCCTTCACTCACAGTATCTGCATCAGCTGCCATTGTTTGGTATCATCTCTGGAATTCTCCTAGCCTTCTTTGTCAGAGGCAGCATGCTAACTACACTCGCATAGTGATTTGCTCTTCGAGGGTGCATGTTTGACACAGTAATCTGCTACTCCTCCTCTCAGCCCTTTTCTGAAGAATGTTTCTCAACTGCTTTTACAGAACACATGCAACCGCTATTTGAAAGGTGTGCAATGAAAAACTGAACAATTTAAAAGCAATTAAAAGGAGAATTAAGCTGTCACAAACTGCATAGGCATCCTCTAACCACAAAGGCTCATTCTCAAGCCATAATCTTCTACAAGACAAATGTATCATTCATTTTTAAACATTTGTATTCAATATTATACAGCAAATTCACAGCATTTTGTTCTGCATACAGATGCAAGCCAAAGGGGGAGTTTCCATTAGTTTTCCAGAAAACACATTTCAAGCCATCACAGAATGATATCCAGCAATGCTATGGCCTTTAGGGTGCATTGAACTCCTAGTTGGGGGTTTTTTCAACCTGTGGCAGGGGGAGGTGTCACCAATGGCAATGCAGCACAGGGATCAGTGACATGATTGCAGTATGGAGGAAAGCTGTCTAGGAAGATGAATGGACTGAGAACTGTGGGAACCTGCTTTGTTCTGAGAGATCTCAGCTTCTTGTTAGAACTCTCGGCTAATCGCTGCTTGCCTTCAGGCTATTCTGCTTGGCTACTATGACGTAGGACAGTGTGTAGCTGGCTTTGCTGTGTCAGAAGTCCATTTCCACGTGGCTGGGTGGGAGAGAGGGCCTGGGGAATGTCACAGTAACTGAGTGAGCATTCCCTTCACAGGAGGGGAAGAGAAGTAGTATATCACTACTATTACATACTCATCTTCTGGGCCTGGAAGAAATCTGTCCTTAAACCTCTGGGGCCCTAATCCAAATCATGGTCAGTGACCAGCCACCAAAAGTAAAATTACTCAGGGGGGCTTAGTCAGGGAGCGAGTATCATCACACAGAGCATCAGCCCTGGTGTTGGCATTTTCAGCAGAGCAGGCACAGAGAATGAACTCCTCTCAGACCTGCCCAGTCATGGCTGAGGTGGACTGGCAGGGCACAGCAAGGAAGCATGCGCCCTTCCTACCTGGGGGCTGTAGATAAATAGGGGATTATGTTCTCTTGAGCAGAAGCACTATTCCTGAGCACTAAATTCACACAATCTAAAAAAAGAAATGCTATCTGCAGTGAACAGAACAAATACCAGACCCAGCTGTAAGGCACAAAGGCAGGCCAGAGAGGGATGTTGTTAAAAATCTGTAACGTTTAAGGCACATTTACCCCTGGCTGTTTCATGAGCCAGATTTACACTAGAATAATTTTCTAATACAAATATCAGAATTAGATCAGTCACAATTTCATTTACAAACTCAGGAAGAGGAGAGCTCTGCCACACTTCCCCTTTTCTTGAAAAGGGCTCTGGGAGTTTGTGGCTCTGTGGAGATAGATTAGGAAAAGGGCAGGGCGGGGGAGCTCTGAATTTGCTCATCTCCAGAACTGCAGAGGGGGATAGAAAAAGGTAAGTGCAGTATTAGGTTGCATTAACTGACACCGTTTCCCTCTTCCTGCTCTGAAACCCCACTTTAGGAGGAATCCAGGAACGGCCACACTAGACAGTGTCCCTGAAAGAACAGCTCTAACAGGGCAGAGGTAAGGGGTATCCATACAGATTGTAGGTTAAGTAGGAGGAGCCAGATGGTTCTACTCTAGGGGAAATGCACACAGGCACACACACACTCACTCCCTCACCCCCCCACGAGAGAATAATTTCTGGGAAACTCAGAGTTTCCCTCTCCATGGGTTATTTCTGTGGAACGGAGAGACTGGAAATATGCAAATACATATATATGAGGAGGAAAGCAACAGACTTAGTGCACCACTAAGCATATGTTCTTCCATACCTATTGTACAGTACAGAGAAAAGTTTTCAGGGGGGTTATAAATGACCGTATATTAAAAATGTAGGAACAAAATTAATTATTTTGGCATCTAGAAAACTCAGTTTACATTTGCGGTTAGAAGGGAGCATTCACAGTGAGTCGTCCACGACATAGTTCCTGAAAAAGTATTTGCTGATGCTGGCCAAACAGATGTAAAAATATCAATGACAATGAAAGAGAAAGTAAAAGAGAACTTAAGGCAGGTTTCCCAGGCACAGACTGGTGTGCAAGAGTTGCTTTGTTAAAGGAATTATCCTTGAAGACTAATAATCAGAGGTGAATTTGCAGAATTTCCCTTCTGCAAATGCATAGAGGAAATCAGAATTAATCTTTCCATCTTTAAAATTATACAAATCCTAATTAAACAACTCTCCAAAGGAGGTTTGAATATTCTCACTGCACGTAACTGGGAGCCACAGACCAGCTCATGAGACAGAAAGAGCACTTCTCTAAAGCTCAGAAAAAACAATTTCTCCATCAAACTGTTTTGACACCAAATTCTTTGGTTCCAACATTGGTTGTTTCTCTCCTTGCATAAGATGTTCAAGTAAATCTTCAAATCTACTGAATATAATCCAATCACACAAATGTCAACTCTCTCCTCATGGCACATGGTGGACCCTCTTCTTTGATATCGCTTTTAGAAACGCACAAACATCTTGCAGTGGCCAAACAGTCATACAGCTGCATCTTTAAAAAGGAAGTCAGTGTCAGTTTGGTTTGCCACAGGCAAATTAATTTATTTGATTAAAAAACATGCAGGAAGCCACTATGAACTCTTTTTGGGGGTACGAGGAAATAGAGTATTCACTGATTATTACATGTAGGTTATGTTATTGTTAGCTGTTAATAAGTTACTGTGTCAATTGAACATGCTAAAGTACTGTGTTGTCAATATATTGAGCTACATGATACAGAACATTAATAAATCCTTCCATACAAACTCTGCCATGGAAAATGTAAATTTTCCATTTGCGAAGTATTCTGCCTAGTATTAACATTTGATACTTACCTGTTGACTGAGTAATACATGAGATCTTGTAGGATAACCATATGCTCAAAGCGCAAAGGAATGTAGCTAAGAAACCAAACGTCTGTTAAAAGAAACGGTATATGTAAAAAGAAAGTGTCTTCAGTTAACAACACTGTAGAGAGTCCCATGCATTCAAATTCCATAATTATTTATTCATTGATGGAGAAATCCCCCCCTACCTCTCACTGTGCCTTCATGAAGCATATGAATCACTTAAGCCCACAAATTAGAGTTTACAAAGGCTTTAAATGGTACATAGATCTCATGCAGGATCTCTGTACACAAGTGTATTTAACCCTGTGCACCCAAAACTGTGCTGAATGCTAATACCTCCCAAGTATTTAAAAACAGAAACAAGCAACAATCTCGCTCTTTTTTTCCTTTGCTGCCTGTAGCTTGATTCATTTTTAAGATTTCTATAATGTGTGAAAATGTAAATCATTTACTCAAGGGAAAGCTGAGTCAAAGAGATGAGTTGTACATTTAGGCCCAGAGCTTCAAAAATATTTAGGAACCTAAATACCTCTGAGGATCTGGGCCTTGGTGGAGTGAGTTTCACAGTCTAATTCCCATATATCGGAGCCTCCCCCAATCAGTCCCTTTGGAAGTACATGACTGGGGAGGCAGAGGTAGCTCGGGCCAATCCCATGGCGGGCTTTAGTTCTCACGACACAGACCTTGAACTGGGCTTTGTTAAGTGGGGAGCAAATGCAAAGAGCAGAGCATTGAGATGCTGTGCTCATGATAAGTTTTGTTGCTAAACTGACAAACTGCTGTGTTTTGTAGTGAAGTAAAGTTACTTAATCCTTCACCAAAACCAACTGGTTCTTTGTGTTTTGCAGCAGCTAGAGCCTTGTGTTTTACCTCTTTAACATGTCTCATCTCCCCCAGTGTAGGGAACTGGAATCCCACAGTAATCAATTTTCTTTTATCAGAGGGGTGGCCATGTTAGTCTGGATCTGTAAAAGCAGCAAAGAGTCCTGTGGCACCTTATAGACTAACAGACGTATTGGAGCATGAGCTTTCGTGGGTGAATACCCACTTCGGCGGATGCATGTAGAAGTGGGTATTCACCCACGAAAGCTCATGCTCCAAAACGTCTGTTAGTCTATAAGGTGCCACAGGACTCTTTGCTGCTTTTACAATTTTCTTTTGTGTAGTTATGGTATGTTCATTGAAACAAGCCAAAGGACAGTACACCCACCAAGACCAAACAAGACAGGATTGTAAAGAAAATAAAGCTTCAAGCAATGAATTCCTAATGCATAGTAAACAAAGTAAAGTGTCAGGACTAGCAAACACTGTGATCTAACAAACAGCCTTACCGCTCCAGCTACGAGTCCTGCTGAATTATAGGTCTTAGACGTTGTCACAATAGAGGCAACGAGAAGCAGGAGCGTACCAATTAAATAATGGAGAAGTTCCTGAAAATACAAACATAGCACAGTTTAGAAGGGAAACTTATCAGAAAAGCATTTAAACAAACCAACAAGCAGGTAGACAAAAGGCAGGCTGGCTGTGGTGGCATGTTTCAGAGCAGCTCAGCAGAGGGAAGGAAACAGAATTAGATTTCAGGATGTGGTTGGTCAGATGTGTAGAGGTAAACAGAAGAACATGCTTCACCCCCCCATAGCCTCATAAGGTCTTTAACAGAGCTAAATTTTGCTTGATCTACAAGCAAACACAACTGGATATAGGACAGGACCCATAAAACCAGACACCCACCTCCCAAACAAACAAGCTTCCACATATCTAATGTCAAGTTTCCAAAGAATCTCTCCAGCAGAGTGTACATTGTATGTAGAAGAGCAGCTAAATGCTGGAGCTAGTTGAAACACTTTTTATGACAGCCTCCCCGCCCCCACTCATTTTTGTCAGAATTGAAGCATTTTGCAGGAAAATTTCAATGGCATTTTAGACGAGAAAAAGTTAAAACAAGTCGTTTCACCTTTCTCACTATGAATAATGTCAGAATATTTCATTTTGATAAGGTACAATGATTTGTTTTAACTCTACTGTTTCAATTAATTTCACTTGGGCTTTTATATTATATTAAAATATTACTTTTATTATAATATATACACAATATATTTTATCATATATATGCATATGGTTTAGATTATGTTTTATCATTATCTAAACAATTAGATAGTATCAAAACAAAATGTTGTGATAATTTTGAACCTATATTTATCAGACATTTTTTTTTTGCTGGAAATTTCAGCTTTTAATTCCAATTCAGAACAAAAACAACATTTAAAAAATGTTAGAATTTCCCATATGATGGAAATTCCAGTTTCTCTTTACACTTTTCTCAAGCCCTGAACATATGTGAAATCTCGTTCACTTCACAAACACAGAAGAACACTCCTCCCAGCTCTGCTCTCTATATCAGTACTGCAAACTGTCATCCTGCTATTTGTGCCTTTTCCTCCTTCTTCCATTATACCTTAGCTTCTTTGAACTCCTGATCACTATTTATGAGTTCTGTGGAGCAGAAGTGGATTCTTTCTGGAGATTGGAACATGTGCAACTGTATTTTGGAGGGAAATTCTTCTAGTTTAGGAGTCTCTCTCTTCCTGGCTGAAGGAACTAAATCACGTTCAGGAAACTGCAGCTAACAAAATCTAATATGCTTCCCTCAACACAATTTTTTTAAACAAAAAGCTAAGATATGAAAATGCATACAGTCTTTTAATCAGGTGATCTATGTGCAATAGAACATGATATTTTGAGAGGACACTGGTTGTAATGAGAGATAAGCCCAAGTGACAGTATTTGGATCAGGATTTTAAGCACTTCCCATGTATGAAGGGTTTCAATCCAGGAGTTTGGTTTGGTTCATTGTAAAAACCATGGGCCTCTTGCAAGATTTGGATGTCGGTTTAGATTTTAAATCCCCATGAAGTTTGGGGGGGCTATACAGATCCAGAATTTAGGTTCAGGTCCTTCTGTAATCACAATACTGAGAGACAGAGAAATTAAACATGAACTTCGGCCTACACTTTCAAAATTCTCTAGTAACTTTTACTAGTCAGTTCTGAGTAGTCAGCTGGTGAGTGACTCAGCTGGTTTTCAGATAAGGGGTTCTCAGCACTTTCAAAGGAATAAGTCTCCTTTAAGGTGTCTCAAATTGGTCACCCAAAGTCACTAGTCACTTTTGAACATTTAGGTTGAACTGGTCTCTCATACAATCCACACCTGTAACATTTATCTTTAGGCAAAAACAGAGGAGGCCTGAATAGTTGGGAGGTGCATTGGCGGGGGAGGAGAGGGAAAGATTGCAATTCTAAATATATTCTTTAATAAAAATGGGAGAAGATGTAAAATTAATGCTGATCTACAGTAAGAAAGGAGTAGGTGCACATTCCTTAATCTGACATCAGTCTAGTGAATTATGTATAGAGTCTGCATCAAAAACAATCTAACTCCTTCTTTAATTTCAACATTTCCTGGCAGGATTTTCCCCTTTTTTATTCATTCTGAGACAGATTAATATGTCATTAGGCATAATGAAGGCATGTTGTAAGAGAGTGGCAAGATCTAGGATCTCGCACAAGGATACAGAACTCATCTGTTGATTGACCTGCTAGTGAGAGTTAGAGCCCTGTGTAAAGCTGCTAAATAAGTTCTGCTGACTCACTGCAGTTTGTACAGTGTGTTAATTCCACCAGGATAAAAGAGGTGGACATGACCCTCTGCCATGGAAAACCAAGAGATGAGACAGGAACATCCTACAGGAAATCCTAGGAACGGCCAGACGGTGGGGTGGGGTGGGATGGGATGGAAAGTTGAGGGCTATATTTGACTTGGTACGGCATGGTAGACTATTTGGAACAGGGTGGAGTACATGAATTCTAATTCAATGATGAGGTAGTGTAACTAGTTCCTAGTCATGCAGTTGTAATATAACCTCCTCAATTCCCCTTTACTCTGTATCTTCTCCAGTTGCTAACACCTGTGCAAAGTGGATGGAAAATGCTACCATTCTGATCTGATGGTGTTTTGTACCAATTTTTCACAATCAGATCAGCAGTGAAGAATCAGGCCTGTAACTGTCCAGTGTAATGAACATGAAAGGAAAGATGCAATTGCCACATCTACGAAGACTAATAAAAGTTATATCAAAGTAGAAACAGGCTAAATACTTTGAAAGAAACTTGAAGAAGTCTTGCCTAGATTTTCTCCAGAAATTAACATAAGAATGCAAGATCCCTTTGTAACACTCATTATACAGACTAAAAGGGCCAAATTCTCATGTGGGGTAGCAGCAGATATACATTTGACTTGGCATTTCAGTGGATACCCAACAATCTCCGAGGAGCGCTTGCCTATATTTAACAACAGATCTAAGAATTTCTAATAGGCTTGTTTTCACATAAGCGTTATGTTATACGTAGTCACCAAATAATCACAACTGTGGTATTTAGCTTTGTGTTTCGTTTGCATTTATCTTCAATTTGTGGAGTTTGAAAACCAAAGTGATGTATAACATCGAATGTAGACTCCACTATATAATGGGTGAAATCCTGGCTCCACTGAAGTCAGTGGAAAAATTGCCACTGATTTCAATTTCACCAGCTATTCACTGTCAGCCAGTATATGTAATACAAGCTTACAGCTTTTTCCTGTTTGCGTTAACCAAGTACAAAATATCAGGTTATAATCAGAGAGTTCAACATGAGCCCCAGCTGCAAAATTCAGATCTGAATTTTGGCTATCTTGTAATATGCCGGCATATGGATCCAATATTTGACCAGTTATTAAGGTTGTGGCCATCTGGAAAATTCAGATTTCAAACATCTTGTCAACATGAGGATCTGCAGACCTGGGGTTTTGGATGTGGCTCATGATTTCTACAGACTGGTGACCCATTAATTTGTTTTGCTACATTTCATAAACACAGCAATTCCTGATAAAACAACAACAAATAATAATGAATCTGCACCAACAACCAACAGTACATTACTTTGGGGGAGGAAGAGAGTGGGACATAACACATCAACAGTATGGAGGATTTTGAAGAAAGGAGAATGATTAGAGGAAAATAAAGCAAAGAGGAAAATAGAAGAAAAAAGCTAGTGAAAGGGAATGATGGCATAAGAAATAATCCCACAGAATAACTATTTCTGATGGGAAACTTTCCTTTTCCCATAGCTGCAGGCATGGTCAGTAGAGCTGGCCAGACACTGTCACAACTCACAATCTGATGGAATTTTTCATTGGAATTCAACGTTTTTCATCAAAACTTGAAAAGACATTTTCCTGAAAATTACACCCCAATTGTCAGACAGCTCTGCAGAGGAGGAGTTGCTACCACTTTTCAGAGTAAGGTGAAAAAACCAGAAAAGTTTGTAACTGGCATGCAATCCATGTGGGAGAATGGTCCGATCTGGGTTCAGCTCTGATACTAATGTGTGTGTGATCTGGGGCAAGTCACGTAATCAGTCTGGACCTCAGCTTTTCTTTCTGTATTACAGAGATAATGAGGTTCGCCACCTTTGCAGAGGTCTGTGGATGAAGACTGGTACAGAAGTGTATTATGATGATGATGATGATGATGATTATGGTGCACTTGTCCCCTCACCCTGTCTTCTGTGAGTGTCATCAGTCCCTCCAGTGCTTGAGATCAACAGCAGAAAAAGCAATGCAGCTCAGCAGTTGGAAGCACAAGTAACAGGACAGTAACTATGCAAGTTGCTGAAATAAATCTTGCCAAGGAACAAAGAAGAAGAAGTGGAGATCAGCTCCAAAAACACCACATAGTTTAGAAGAAGTTTTAAAACCAGAAACAAATGCACAGTAAATACCAAACAAACACAACCCCCCCTACACCCAGAGACTTTTTTTCCAGCATGTCTTTAAATGGGCAATCTGTAGCTTGTCAATTACTCTGCCCTCCAGGAAGTAAAGCTTCCTTATCCCATGAGATGGGCTCCACAGCATCTGTATACAGGACAACAATTATGCATGTGTTTAACTTTCACTCATCCTTAACTTTAAAATGTTTCTTGACTCAGGGCCCATCTGCTCAATGGAACTTAAGAGCACAGAACATGAAGATCTCTAATTTTCTTTCATCTGCATCAAAGTAACTCTGTTGCCTTCAAATAAGTTAGTTCCAGTTTATACTGTGTAAGGGAGAGTAGAATCAGGCTCAAGGAATGTGGGAGAGTGCCAGCATGCTCCAGTTCAGCAGGCAGGATGAAAGATGAAGTGATTAGTCAAAGGATTCATGAAGGACAAGAAGAGAGGGAAACAGAGAAAACCACAAGTAACCAGACAGAGTAACTAAAGATGTTAGTGCGTGAGAGGTGCGGGGTAGCAATCCCACCAATGTCACTTACCGCAAGTGGCCAACTAATACAGGTGAGCATTCTGTACGCTCTGAAAAGGTAGACAAAATAAAAGACAAGAATCATAATCAAGTCACACATGGTGACAATTTCAAAGTAGATGGATGCACTGTAATTTGTCCATGGTGAATTCTTTACACAGATGAATCCAATTAGCAATGATATCTGAAAGACAGAATAAGAATAATACATTTTATTTAGCAACTCCCAGGTGCTCAGAGTGCTGTACAGAATATGAAGAAAAATTCAAATACATCATTTAAAAATCAAGCAGGTAAAAAGCACTTTAGATGGGCTCAGTACAGACAGAAGGAGGAAGTGATGAGCATAGAACCAACAGTGAGGATAATAAAAACCCCTTTGAAATAAATATCTTGAGATAATTTTTAAAAGTGTAGAGAGATAAAGGTCAGAAGCGAGCAAGTTCCACACCGCAACACCTCAGAGGTCTCAGAGTGTAGTGAATAACCAGAAACAGATCTCAAATACAGACAGGGTGTAACATTTTCAAAAGGCTCTCAGTGACTGAGGTGCCTAAATCCCATTAGCTTTCACAGGGTTTGAGGCACCTAAGTGCTTTTGAAAACGTTACTCAGGGCCTAAACTGTTAAAGATTGTAAAAACCGAGGCCCTGAAAAAGAATATATAAAAAAGTAGAGGAATTTTATAGTTTGTCCCATCACCTGTGAACTACATATAATTGTCACATTTCGATTTGAATATCAAGTAGCTTGTACTCACTGTGGTTTAATGTCATGTGCTGACTTACAAAGGACTTGACTTAAAAAAAAAAAAAAGAAAGAAAGAAAGAGAGAAAAAAACAGCTACTGTTATTTGCCTACTTATTCCTATGGCTGCTTCTAGCCAGAGTAGATAAAAATCTAGGAGTTAAAAATAAATTTAAAATACTGATTTTTTAAATTTAATTAAATACAGGTTTATTTTTAAAAATACACCTATTTATAGGTAAATTTGAAATTGACAACACATGTCAAGGCCTAATAAAATAACATTAAGCAGTACATGTTTGCTGCCAAGTTTTAAAGAAAATCATGCCAGTGGGCTGGTGGAAGTCACTGGCTAAGCATCTGGAACCAGAGTTTGTTGAAATGCTAAACCAGCTTTTGACAGCAGTAGCCTCTTCTGCAGATGCAGACAGAATATTTTCTTATTTCAGTTTATTCAACTAGTTCAGTTCAGTGATTAGTCCATTCAAAGTTAAGAAAACAATTGGGAATCGAAGAAGCAGGAGAGCCTGTTTTCTTCTTTCAATCTATGAATAAAAACTAGATGTGAGAAGATGAGATCCACCAGTTCTAAAATCTTGAAGGACATAGTGACCAGAAACAACTAGTTCAATTCACTAACTAGAGATAATATTGCCTTTGTTTAATAAATCAGTTAGTTTTAAATGCAAAAAAATGTTTTGATAACATTTTTGATCAACTTTTTTCTTCTTATGTATCCAGCACATTTAAGGCAGATTTATTTAATAATAATAATAAAAAAAAAATGCTTTTTTGTGCATTTCAATTGAATTTGAATTTCCATCCAAACAGCATTTGATATAAATTGCAAGTAAAAAATTTGTCATCTAATAAATAAGAAATGCATCATTCACCATTTTCTAACACAGTAAAAATGTAAAAATTAAGAAGCTGAATAAATGTAAGTTAAGCTCTATCACTGCTTATATATATCACTGGTTATCAAAAAGATGCACCAAATTTAGTGCAAAGGCAATATTTAGTTGCAAATCAACATGTTTTAATAGTTTTTAACCAATGACTATCAACCCTTCTTCAGGAAAATAACTAAAATACAAATGCAAAACTCAATTAAGATCAATTATTTAAGTCAAGACTTTCTACTGGCTGATTTAAATCACGATTGAAATCAGTGATTTCACTTGCTTTGATTTAAATCAACCCACCTGCTCCTACCTGAAAACCACCTAGAAATACGTTGTTTTCCAAAGATCGGAAGTGAGTTTAATAAGATTAATATATAAGAATGCACTACTGTTTAAATAAAAACTTAATAAAGGAGTATCAGAACATCTAATATAGATTCACTCACCTAAAGAATTTTTTGTTTTATAATTAAAATTCTCAAGAAAATAGCAACATACACCTTGAGGTGGCAGTATTGAAAATATTGATTTTTTTTAAATGGCAGTTTTTCATTCTGTTTTTTAAGAACATTTGTTCACCTGACAAATCACAATCTTGATAGATAAAATAGTCTTAAAAATCCCCAAAGCTCAAAACAGGCTGAATTTATTAAATATTTATACTTAATGCACAAAATTTTGCCCTCATGTATACCCCCGGAATCCCACTGAGCTGCACGGGAGAGCACAATTTAGACCAATCTGTCAAAACAATTCCAACCATGACATATGTCAGCATATTCTTATTATAAACTTTGTTAGTATTAATTTTTTTAAGGCCTTTTCACTTTTTCAGTTCCTCTTAAGTCAGTTAAGTGCAGTAAAATACTGATTCTGCAAAATGTTCAAGAGTTTTCTATTTAACACTACATATTACTCTTTACATTGTTGCACTGTAATCCTTCAAATTTCCATTGAATGGATCCTTTATCAGAATAATTTAAACATGCTCAGGAGAAAACTGTAGTTCATATTCTCATCCACAGAAGACATCTGTATTTTGGAGGGAAGAGGGGGCTAAGACCTCAACTTCTAAGCAACTGCAACCAAAATCTACATAAGTTAGAATCTGAAATTAAATTACACCCTTAGCCATCTCTACAGAGTGAGGACACACTCACATAAAAGGCTAATATGTATGTATAATACTGCCCTCTACTGAAAGAATGTCAGTCCAGCCTATCGTCTAACTCAGTGGTTCTCAACCAGGGGTATGCATACCGTGGGGGTATTCAGAGGTCTTCCATGAGGTACGTCAAGTCATCTTATTTGCATAGTTTTACAACAGGCTCTAGAGCCCTGCTCTCTAACCTCCCCACCTCCCAGCTCAATAAGATTCTGGCCACTGATGTCTAGAATGGTCTGTGAAAAAGTGAAAAAGTTATTGCATTACATACATACAGATACATGTCATCAAATTGAGTGTAAGGTCTTTGAGATAGCCAAGTGGACCAGACATCTGGAAGAACTGGAGAATAAAACTGAGAAACTGGGGGCATAAGAGAGAGGGGAAAGGACATGGAACTAATACCTGTAGGCTGAAAATATTAGCAGAGAACTTCTGAAATCAACGATGATGCTCTCTACTAAGATTTCCAAGCAGCCAATGCAACACGAGTGCAAGGCTGACTGAAGTTCCATTAGAAAAAAAGGGCTTAGACTTAAACGCAGATTTGCATGAGGAATCGAGTTACATAGTAAGACTTAGAAGACTGAGACTTAATGAGAAATTCCGGTGGCAGTAAGGCAGGGGAAGCTGCGAATCTGAATCTTGCAGCTAAACCAAGATAAGGACAAAATTTCTTTTTCAGCTTTGGCTGTAACAGAAATCCTTTATTCGAGTGTCAAATAGTACTTCATCCTCAGTCTCCGCCTTACTGTACAAATCAAGAAAGAAAAGCTAACCGGGATCAACCCCATATTGTCACATCTTTTACTTGGATTGTAAGCTCGTTGGGCAGGGACTGTGTTTTTTGTGCATATAAAGTGCCTAGAACAAGAGGGCTGGGGTCTTTATTTGTATTATGGTAGCATCTAATGAGAGGCCCTGGAAGAAATTACTGATTTAGCAGTGCTCTACCCTCTCCAAAATTGAGACATAAAAACTGTTGAACAAGCAGAAAGAGAAGAATGAGCACTCCGAAGACTAGGACAGCAAAATCCATCTCTGATGTGACTCCACACAGCCCACTTATCCCATAGGTGTAAGGCAGTAGAGAATCAGGCTTAGAACCATCTGCTACAGTTCTTCAGAGTGAGTGGACATGGGATTTGAAGACAATCAACTCTCTCTTCCCAGTGTCCTCCCAGATGAGAACAGAATATAAGAAACAATTCATGGAAATTCTTTCATTCTGGAGGTGCCCCACAGTGTTCCTGATAGCTGGGAGGCAGTTGCTGCAGGGCTGGATATATTTCAAGGATTGATTTTTTTTATTTTGTTTTTTGTGAATATCAGTTTAATGCCAGAAGAGATTTAAACTGGATTTCTAACAGATTTCCTAATGGGAGATTTGTAAATCATAAGCGCACTATTTCCCTGCCTACTCTACAGGAAGTATAAGGGAAGGGATCAGCCACCCTACTAAAGCTGTAACTGTATTTGACACAATATGTTAGTGGCTCCAAAACAGTGGGTCATGACTTCCAAATGGTGTCACATCAGCAGATGGGGTCGCAGAAATCCCAAGTGTGCAGAAGACGCCATTTTGCTCCGCAGAGCAAGACTTTGCCGCATGTATGGTGTGTGCACGTTCACACTGTGCAGCGGACACCATTTTGAGCAAAGTGGCATCCTTCAATGCTTTCCTTCAATGCTGCTCCACACCACCCTCAAGAAAGGGCTGTGCCTAACAGGAGGAACCGCTGAACCCAATGTTAGGCAAACTGCTAATACAAAATCTAACTCTGGCATGAATCTGTTACCTGTGCAGGACAAAATTTGTATTTGATTTTTATGCTAGAAACTGAACATCTGTAGATAGTCTTGAATTTCATTAGGAGATCTGGGCTGCCATAGAACAAATCCCAAAGAACAGTAACTTCCCCTGTAGTATTGGACTGTAAAATTCCTCATTTGGAAAAAAATAAATTAGCTTTCGTTCAGCTAGCAGCCCCATTAAGTATTCTCTTATTGCCTGCTGAAGGACTACAATTCTTTTGACCACAGCGAGAAACAATTTTATAACCCAAGAATAAATCTGTGTAAATGCTTACAATGATCTTTCTTAATGTTCTGCTGTATTTGATGTAATAAATAAAGCTATGGCTCAAGTAATAAAAAACACTGACTCTGTTAGAACATCTGGAGGGAATTCAGCTTTCAGCTGACATAGCCACTTGCAGTAATACAAACCTTGCATGGCCTGGGGTCACTAATACTGACAGAGTTCTGCTCTAAAGGTAGGTCCCACACCTAGTTTTTCTGAACTTTAGAAACTGGGTTTCATGAATTAACCATAATGGGTTAGTTCTGGGGTTAGGAGTTCCATTTCTGTCACCATCTCACTTTATGTCAGAAAAAGTACTTGACCCCTAATATCTCACAGATTTAGCCTATTAGTTAGGGTGAAAAATACCTTTGTTGTCATGCCCCATGCAGTTTAAAGCACTTGTATATCATCTGCTGGGTGCAGTATTTAGTTGTGAAATTGTCAGTCTACTTTCTATTTCATTATTTTTTAAAAAGTAACTTGACTACTTCTTTCCCTTCCTGGCTTCACTCCACTTTTTCCTGCTTTTCTTTCCCAGAATAGATAATGGTGCATCTTTTCCTGTGTTGTCTGTTTCCTCTTCCTCCCACTCATTAAATTCCTCGCTCTTTCTTTCCCTGCCTGGTGTTCTGTACTCCTTCCCTTACATCTGCTGTCTCTCATTTTATCCCTCTTCAAATCTTTCTAGATATATACATCTGCACCACCCCCCATACCTCTCTTTTTAAAAATGTCTCTCTCCACTCTCCAATCCACCAGTTTAAACATAGGGCTTAGCTAGCTGCTAAAGTTTCTAACCGAGGACTAAACCTACTAGCCAAAGAATTATTTAAAAAGGTGTGTGGGGGAGCTGACACTACCTACAGGCAATATCCAGGTGAGAAACCAACCTTCCATGAACCAGGACATTACCATCAACAGGCTCGGTGACTCATGCCGAGATGAAACCTACTTAATAGTGCCTGTGCATTTCCAAACATTATACCCTAATGGTATGTGAGCTGTGAGCGTGTCTCCCAGGCCGGGTAGACAGATTTGCACTTGTGCTCTAAAAATAGCAATGTGGGCATTGTGACATGGGTGGCAGCTTGGCCTAGCTGCCCAAGTCCAAGCCCTTCGACTAGCCTGAGCCACCTCCTGCACTACAATATCTATGCTGCTATTTTTAGCATGTTAGGTCAAGCAAAGCTAGTGGGTGAGACTTTGTCTACCTGGGTTAGGAGGCATGTTCCCAGTTACAGTGTAGACAGACCATACACAGCAAAGGTGAAACTAGTACATTTTAAAATTACACTCTGCTGGAAAGAATGAAAGTATTTGTTTGGATGGCTTCCCAAACCAGAAAAGTGTGCAGGGCCTCAAGACCAAGGATACAAATGTTGGTTGTGAGTGACGGGCTCAGTTATTTTGAACAACAAAGCTGATTTCTGCATGATCAGTATTTCCTTTTACTACACTGTAAAACTGGAAACTTGAGATGTAACAGCTGAGCTTCCATTAGAAAGAAAGATGAAGAGCCCAACCAGTTTAAAACTTCAGGAATTAAGTATGGAATCAGTTGCCTTAGACTTTATGATTCTATGAAGCAGTAAGTCTTTATTTGCATATTAATCTCTCAACCATTTCATCTAGGCAGATTCTCTTGTTTCTTGCCTGCATTTCTAAAATAAGGAGATCATTAGGTAGTGGATAAGGGATTTGTGTGTCTTACCTCCTTTCCAAAAGTATTTATTGAAGATAAAGGTGTTAGAAAAAAAATTAATGGATCTTATTCATATCCTTTAAAATTCAGATAGTAGTAATACATCAATTAAAACATCATGTAACTGGAGTACACAGTTTTGTTATTTCCCCATGAGTTTCAAAACACTAAGCTGAATTACATTTAATTTTAAACTATTGTATAAACGTCAAACAAAGAAAAATCTACTATCACTTCTGTAATCTATGACATGGTCACAGTTTGTGCATCTGGAGAGAAACTTCACAGGAAGCCAGGGTTAATGGGGGGGGGGGGGGAGGGGAGCGGATTCGGGGCGGAAGGGGGAAGTGAACCCTCTGGGGGATTTCTAGTTATTTTACAGGATTCTGGTAAAATACAAACAGAATATAAACATGATAGCGCTTTCTTTGTTTTGGCTCCAACCAGCAACCTGTTTTCTCCTCAAAAGTAGTCTAGTCTCTAAGGTCTGTTCTACACTACAGACGTATATTGATAAAACTACGTTGCTCAGGGGTGTGAAAAATCCACATCCCTGAGCACAGTTAGTTAGAGCAAACTAACCCCCCAGGTAGACAGTGTTATGTCAGTGGGAGGGCTTCCTCTGCTGATATATCGACCATGTGTCAGGAAGGTGGATTTAGCTGATGGTAGAGTTCTCTCCTGTTGGCTTAGAGCATCTTCGTTAAAGCACTACAGCTGTGCCAATGCAGCATTTTACGTGTAGCATGGCCTTCAGATTATCTGCCTAAATAGGTATAGCAGAGTCTAATTAACAAGGCCATGTCTACACTAAAAAGTTAAGTTGACACAAGTTACGCTGATGATCATAAACCGCTATAATTACTTTGCTTGTGCATATTCACACAATGCTCCTTGTATCGGTGGAGCACATCCACGGTTGGTGCTTTAGCACTGAAAGAGAGCAGTGCACTGTGGGTAGCTATCCCACTGAGCAACTCTCCACCTTCTGCAGCTAAGAGTTCTGGGAATGGATTGTGGTGTATCCTGGGTGTGGGCTCATGATGTAGTTTTCTCCATCCCATCATTCCATGGGCTTCCGACTATGCTGTTTCATGCCATTCTTCAACAGACCCTGTAAACTGTGTGCCTGCCATCTCTGTCTGAAAGCATGGATCCTGTTTAGTGCTCTCCAATCTTGCGATAAGCGTTATGAACACAATGCGGCTGATCCTGCAGTATTTCATGAGCTGCAAATATGAACAGGAATGTGCAGTGCCTGCACTGCTGTGTGCCATGGAAAGAAACAATTCCAGATTCCTTTTGGCATTCATGGAGCAGCTGCAGATGGTGAACCATTGGGCTTGAGAAACAAGCACTGAGTGGTGGGATCTAACCTGCCTGGGTTAGGAGGTGTGGGATGAAGAGCAGTAGATTCAGAACTTTTCAGATGCTCAAAGCCACCTTCCTGGAGCTGCGTGCGGAGCTCGCCCCTGCCCTCTGGCATCGATGCCAAAATGAGAGCTGCCCTCGTGGTGGTGAAGTGAGTAGAGATCGCTGTGTGGAAGCTGGCAACTCCAGACTGCTACTGGTCAGTCACAAATCAGTTTGGAGTTGTGAAGTCCACCGAGGGAGTTGCAGTCATGCAAGCATGCAGAGTCATTACTCTCATCCTGGTATGAACTCTGGTGTGACTCTAGGCAATGTGCGGGGATAGCTTTGCAGCAAAGGGATAAATGGCACGCATATACCAATTTTGGCCCCAGACCATCTTGTGACAGAGTACAATGGAAAGCACTACTTCTCCGTAGTAATGCAGACACTGGTGGATAACCAGGGTCATTTTGCATTTGGCAGCTTGAAGGGTCGCTGGCACTGCCTTTTTGGCAGGTTAGACCTCAATAAGGACAATATTCCCATGGTCACAGCAGCCTGCTGTGCTCTGCATAACATTTGTGAAGCCAAGGGGGAAAAGTGTCCATGGGGTGGAGCGTTGAGGCAGATCACCTGGTGGCTGATTTTGAGCAGCCAGATACCAGGGCTACTAGAGGGGCTCAATGGGGAGCTATGCAAATCAGGGAGGCTCTAAAGCAGCATTTTGACAATGACTCCCAGTAATACGTCTTTCTGTAATGCATTCAGCCAGGCATTGTTTACTTGCCGCTTTGAATGACCCTTGTAATGCTTGGTGCCTGATCATTAATTGTAGTCTGAAAAAGTGCTGATTGCCACCGTGTATGAATTCCAGCAGCAACCACCTTTTGTAGGACACAAATAAAGATTCATTTTATTTGAAAGGAGTATACTTTTATTATACAGCAATACATAGATTTCCATTTCTTACAAGGGACAGGACACTGGGGAGGTTCTCAAAGCTGTGTGTAAGTCCAGCTTTCATTCTGAAACCTGTCCCTACGGGTGGAGCATAAGGGATACTGTGACAGGCCGGGAACTTACAAGGAATGTGTGTGAGGAGTTTGAGGAAGGCATGGGATGCAGTTCTGTTTGGGGTGCAGGGGGAGTCGAGCATGCATGTGTTCTGACTACAACACAATCAGGGACCTTATCACCTCAGTTTGGTCCTCCATCAGCTTTATCATCTGCTTCTGCCCCTCCATCATAAACTTCTGCCTGTTTCCTCTCCTGGCTACCCATTTTTAAATTTTTGTTTATTGTCTCTCTCTATGCCCTGTGATCGTGATCTGCAGCATCAGATGATTGCAGCACTTCTTTAAACATGTCCTCCTTGCTCCTCCTGGTTCAACTCCTTATCTGCTAGCAGCGCTCCACCAGTGTGTAAGAGGTGTCCTTCAAAGGCACATCTACAGAAGCAGAAGAAACAACAAAAAGAAGCAGTACTGCGAGTGCACTCACAGCCTTGAATCATAACAGCGAAATACACTTCTTTCTCACTGTCCCTTGGCAAGCACACAGCTTGGCAAACGCCCTAAACATGGTGAGTTCGCTCCAGGGTGGGGAAATGGCCAAGATGGGGCAAAGGGTCTGGGTAGTTAACAAAGGGAATCACAACTAGCGCCATGGGGCCTTATTATAAATTCAAGCACAATTTTCCACAGGCAGAAGTGATCAAAGCCGATATCTCACTCCGGAGGGTAACTGAGGATGCAAGGGTGCATCTCCTGTATGCATGCAGCTTCAGAAGTTCCTGCAGCAGAAATTGCTGATTAGTGCAGTAAAACTGCCTACAGTGAGGGAAGAAACAAAGCAGCTCTGCCAAGGAATGGTCAGCAGAGGACTGCAGAATACCTCCAGGAAAGTTTCCTAGAGATCTCTATGGAGGAGTTCTGTGAAATCCTGGTCTGCATTAACCAACTTTTCCTAATGTAGCTGCATTAGGGAATGGGAAGCAAACACAAACCGTGCTAGGCTTATTAATTCTATCCCTTATCCCTCTTCTAACATCTAACAAAATAAAGGAAAGCTCTTCCTCATGGCACCGTGCAGTCTCAAATCAAAATGAGTACTTACCAGAGCTCCCCTCTCCTGTGTCAGGCATCCAAGAGCCGGACTAGTGTGACTAGCTAGATCCCTCCAGAGTCAAAAAAGTCCTGACTTGCCACGCTACTGGACAATCCTCTCGCCTGTCCCACATCCTCCTCTAACTCTACTTCCTCATCTACCACTTCATCCTCAAGGTTGACTCCACTGGCCACTGCCTCCAGCCCCGCTGAAGTGTCCGCAGGGCTCTTGAAGGTGGAGGTGGGGTTGTTGCCGAGGATGGTGTACAGCTCCTTGTCAAAACAGCATGGTTTTGGTGCTGCACCCGAGTGACGGTTGGCCTTCCTTGCCTCTGATATGACTGCCTCAGCTCCTTGATCTCAGCATGGCACTGCTGCATGTCCCTTTTATACCCCTTCTCCAACGTGCCATGAGCATTCTGCCTGTAGGTATCAAAGTTCCTACAGCTGGAGCAGAGCTGCAACTGCACAGCCTCCTCTCCCCCTAGACCCAGCAGATCCAACAACTCCAGTGTACACCTGCTGGAAGCACATTTGGGAGTCAGCATGTTCAGCTGGGAAGATGTGATGTGAGCTGTTCATGCTGAGCAAACAGGAAGTGGAATTTCAAAAATTCCTGGGCCATTAAAGGGGGAGGGGCACATACCTGGCTGCAGGCAGCGGAGTTCAATGGGCATTGTGGGATACCTCCTGGAGGCCACTTAGTGCTACATAAGCAAGTGCAATGTCTACACCAACACTGTGTTGCTCTAACTTTGTTGCAAAAAGCTCTATGCCTCTTGTCCAGGTGATTTTATTATGTTGGTGCAGCAGGAGAGTTAAATTGGCAGGAGGAGCACTGCAGCGTGTATATCTCCACTGTTTAGTTGACGAAAGCTGATTTTTGTCGACAAAACTGTGTACTGTACACAAGACCTAGGAGTGCCTCCCTGACCAACTCTGAAACATCCTGCAGGGATTTAATTAAAAACCCCATCCGTTTGGTTTGGCGGAACATCCCCATCTAAGGGTATTAGTGAAGCAGAGTGCACCATGACTACAAGGGGGCTCTGCAACATGTGTAAGCCATGTCACATGAACCATGATCTACTCTTAGGGGCTGTCTACGTTAGAAAATCTTATTACATATGAATGTGAATGGAAGCACTAGAGTAGAGGTGATGAGGTAGAACAGGGGTTCTCAGACTTTTGTACTGGTGACCCCTTTCACACAGCAAGCCTCTGAGTGCAACCCCCATTATACATTAAAAACACTTTTTTATATATTGAACACCATTATAAATGCTGGAGGCAAAGCAGGGTTTGGAGTGGAGGCTGACAGCTCGTGGCCCCCCCATGTAATAATCTTGTGACCCCCTGAGGGGTCCCAACCCCCAGTTTGAGAACCCCTGTGGTGGAGTATGGCAACAACCACAGCAAGTCGTGTTGGGTATTCTATCATCTAGTTCTGGTAAGGCCCCATCAGAGGTATAAGACTGGGACCAAGGTTTAATCACAACTAGATAATGGTGAATAGGATTTGCTTTGATTTACACTGTTCAAAGCCATGGTCAGCATCACATCTAACTAGAATGCTTAGTCATATTCTGATCATTTTTTTTTTTTAAACACAGATAAGCTCTCAGTGGACACAGTCTCGTCTTGAGGGTGGTGTGTTCCTTTCTCATTTGACCATCATGGAGCTTAGTGTCTTCAGAATTTTTTCTTTCACACCTAGTGTTACTTCACACTAAATTCCTTTTGGATCATGATTAGACCTGAGGGCTATTTTCAAAAGTGCAGCAGCCATGGAACACAGTAAAGGATGTGTCTGACAGGATGGGTTTTATTTTATAGAAAGGATACACACTGATAAAGAGCACATTTGCTGAGATCTGATTTCCTAGTCTTTATCTGAAGTGATGAATCTATGGCAGTGACTGATAAATGAAGGGATACCAAAGAGAGGAGAGTGAATGCACTGCTTTGGAGCTGGTTACACGAGAGTTAAACACTACCAAGAACCATGCCCATTCTGCCACATCCAGTATTCACAGCAACTTTGTACAGCTTACTTCTATTTTAAAATGGTGATTGTAAAGCTAACTTCCGGTAATTTAAAGGTGTTCAGGAAACCACTACCAATATATCCCACTGCCCCTTCAATCATGCAAAACAAATGGCCCAGGTGATGTATTGACTTTCAAGGCTTGGTTTCCTTTTTTTTTTTTTTTTTTTTTTCAATAAATGCACTCTTTACCCTTTGTCTGATCATTTCTAATATGGTTTCCTGTACACTAGCATGCAACGAGGCTGCCAATTAGCAGCAATACTGCAGGTGTTATTGGGCGGATCAGCTGCACAAAGCCAGCTGGCTCTAATTCACTTTACTCTATTTGGGGTATGTAGAGATTACCCACCACATACATTTATAACCGAGATTAAGAAATGCAACTTTAATTTATTTAACTTTTAACCCTAAAGGTAATTCCAATAATTTAATAGCAGCCTACAAAATGTATTGGAGTCAATACCTCAGCCTTTGCAATAGCATAATTACTAGTCTCCTTTTACAAAAAGTAGATCAGATTTAAGGAAAAAAATTAGAAACAGTAAGTGTACAAGACCTCCAGTCTACACAAGGAACAGAGTGGATCAAAACTTTTCTTTGTTCTGCCATCAAACACTTGATGGTGTGCGACTTGGCTAAGAAATTTAAATGCAAGGGTCCATACGGGGATTCTTGTACAGCAGATACACATGAAAACACTGATGACTAGGGCAGAGATGAAAAACTTTGGGGAATTGTTTGCTTTTAGTTACTGAATTTGTTATTCCTTCCTTAAGCCCTCCTACATTCCCTGGGTCCCCGTCCCTGGTGGTCAATGAAAAGTATAAAGGTGTTAAGGAATGCCTCAACATTAATCCTGGCTGTTGTCATTCAGCAGATGTCATCCAGGTTCCAATCAGCAGGTCTGCTGCTAATGTACAAGCTGTGCTCTCATTGCCCATCCCGGACCACAGAAAACATAACGTTAGCTGGCTTTAAAAGGGCCAAAGTTTCGAACATGGCGAAGGATTTGGCTTTCCCTGTCCAGCGCAGTGGAGTATGAGAGTGGCCTTGGCCAACCCCAAACAGAACTGAAATCAGTTAGCTACTTCAATGTGTATATTTAGTCTTGATCTGAAAATTTAACTGTATTGTTGACAAACCCATTCTCTCTCTCTGCTATTGTCAGGGCTAATGGTTTGTCATGCAGTCATGGGGCGAGGTCACCTGCACTTGTTGGGAGTCTTCTTATGTTTACTCTATAACTTGTGACTTTTGCCTCCTCCACCACCCAACTCAGACTCTTTAGATACAGTTTACAATTTCAAAACTCCGATGGCTATTAGTTCTACAGGTAACATTTTCCATGTTTTCTGATATCAGCTAGATCAAAAATTTCTTTTATTCAAAAGTTAATTTAAGTATAAGCATAATGATACATGTAGGTGCATAGTCCTTCTGGCAAAACCTGTAAACTTATTATTGACTTGGAGAAGAACTATATGTGGATATGACAGCAGCATAAGCGAAGTTAGAACCCTAATATATACCAAGGATCAAAAGACCAGTTTAATGTCTCAACATTTTGGCACACCTTCAATTCCCCCCACCCCTCTGTAGGGTAAAGAGAACAGAACTACCTGCTGTGTGGCAAAGTCACTTATATTTTGTTGGAAAGAATTAGAAGATTTATTTCAATCACCTCCAAGAATAGAAAAAACATGTACATCTCAAGGCCAAGATTTAAAATGTAGATTGAGTAGTTCTAAGCAAGTCGTTCAACACAGCAATGTTTAGTTCTGTACGATTGAGCGATTAGGATTTCCTTTTACTACATGGGTGGAAAAGCAATATTTCCTCCTGAGCTTCTTTTGAAGGGAAAGGTATGTCTGACTACAGCTTAAGATTTGGAAGCCTAACCAAAACAATACAGGGAGCATCAGAAGTGCATGCAAAGCTCACGAGAATATTTTGTAATTAGTTACTCATTTTAGCAGTTCTGCTTGTGTGAGTACATACAATACTACAGCTAATTATTTCAGAAGAGACAAAAAAAGAAATCACACTGGGAACAGAGACAATAAGGGACTTGAACAATGCTACAGTTAGCAGCAAAGGCAGCAGTAGAATACAGATCTCTTAACCGCCCAAATCTGTGCCTTAACTAGAAGGTGCTCCCTTTTTCTCTCTCTCTTCATTTAGGCGCTTTTCTATCTGTTCTTGCTAGCTTTCCCTTTTTGATTATGTAACCAGAAACAACAACAAAATCATAAACCATACTGATGGAAAGAAGAAAGATTAACTGAACAGGAGAACCCAAAAGGAATTCTGCAGTCCTCTCTCTTCTGAACTTGTCTTTAAAAAAAAAAAAAGAGTGCTCAGATACCATGCTCCTCACCGCAGTACAGATAACTAAACAAGAAGAGTTTTCTGACATCTCTTTTTATTACGACATGAGTAAACACTATCTCTCACACACATCCTGTTCTGTGCAGATCAGCCTGCTAGCTTCAGCATCTCCTACCCCCTTTAAAAGCAAGCAGCTTTGCACAGAAAGCTGTGTGTGTAATATAGGCAACCTGCAAATAAATGGTAATTGGGTTCAGATATAGAAGACTTTCACACTTAATTGACAAAAATATAGATACAAGGTCTCTGTCCAGAGGAGCTTACAATCTAACTTGTTTAATTTTCAACCACTGAAGTTATTTTTATGATTAATAGCTCTTGAAGCAGGATGGAAATTTCAAATGAGGATTTTCATGATATCTAGCACCCAGAAGCAAGAGGCCTGATCCTGTGTGGTGCTTGATAATGAATGAGGCAGGGGATGGCAGAAAGAGAAAGGATAGCCTCATGGTTAATGCAGTTGGATGGGGAACTGGATTCTATCCCTTCCTCTGCCACAAAGTACTGTGTGATGCTGGGCAAGTTGCTTATGTCAAACTTTTCACAGGTGGTCACTAACTGTGAGTCCCTCATTTTCTTATTGTTTGACTCCAGGGCCGGCCTTAGGCACCGGCAAACTGGGCAAAAGCCCAGGGCATCGTTATAAACAGGGCACCTCCAGAGCAGGGGTGCCCCTCCCCCTGCTGCTTTCCAGGCATCTGCAGCCCCAGGGCTCTTGCCCACTGCCTTAGAGCCTTCCTGGCCAGATGCTCTTGGGAGCTTCCTGTTTGCTGTAAGGAGGGAGGGAGGGAGGGGGCAGCGGGGGCACTGATGTCAGGGTGTCCCCTGCCCCCGCACCCATGTACCCCATCTCCGCAGAGCGAGGGGGGCATGTGGGGCCAGGGCTCACCAAGAGAGGGACAGAGCTGCTGGCAGATGCTGCTGCTGTGACTGAAGGAGCTTTCAGTCAGACTGGTGAGTGCCGCTCTCTTAAAGGGGCAGCGCACAGTCTCTCTCACACTCTCCCAGCTCGCACACTCCCCCAGCTCGCACACTCCCCCAGACCACACACACACACACACACACACACACCCCAACATATACCTATATTGTTGTTGTTACTTCCTGCAATGCACATATAGTCTCTGTAATTTTATTCTTTCAAAGTGCTGTTATTTTAGTTTTTTGACTGGTCTGTGCATTTCATAATTTTATTTCTCTCTTATGCTTACATTTAATTTTTGAGTAGTGAGTTCTAAAATGCCTAACCTGTCCTGGCTGGAGTAATTATCATTATTACTTTTATTATCATATTGTGCTTTGTCATTCATTATTTAAAGTAGTACAATCAAATAATAGTATCCTCCTAGAATGTAACTTTAGCTTGTACTAACCTTAGCAGTGCCAGTTTAAAAAAATATTAGCTAAACGCACAACTTTATACACTGGGCAGATGAAGGCTGTTTATTTTCAAATGTATTTTTAGCTATATATGTAAAACATGAAAATAAATGCAGTTCCATCTATGATACCAATAGCAATTATGGAGTCAAATATTAGTGAGTCACATACATGACTGTGATCGGTAAACATAAATGCCAAAATAATTAGAAAAATAAATGCCCTTTCTTAATAAAAGAGAAAAAACCTTAATCACATATGTTAAAATTATGTTTTTAGTGAAAGACAATTGACTAAAATAGAGTAGATAATAGCAGTAATACAGAGTGTTTCTGTTAGAGAAAGTAAGCAGATTGTATTAATTTTTATTTATCTCTACTAAAGATAGTGTACAAAGTATCAAATGTGTGTTTCTGATATCTGTGTTAAAGCTCCAGAACTGATACCATAAGGCTTGGGATCGGGAATATCTTGCTGTATTATCGCCTGATTTTTCTAAATGTACATATAAACTTTAAACGTGGCTTTAACTGGAGTTTGTATATATTTTTTCTTTCCTTATATAACAATTAGATACAGTGCTTCTGTCAGCTAATTCCTAAATTATTACCTGCAAAAACCCTAGAGTTTTCAGGTGTCTAAGTAGTCCCTGGAATCACAGCTAAAGTTTCCTTCCAGCCCCACAAAATCTGAAATGGTGCCCTGGGTGGGACAGGAGTGGCCAGAGGGCTGCAAGAGGGCCGTGCCTCTGGCAAGATGCAGCCCCAGTGTGACAGTGCAAAGCCTGCCTTGAGCCACATGCCAAGCACCAGGCACCACAAGCTGCAGCAGCAGCAGCACAGAAAGGTGGCAATACACCATATACCATGCCACCCTTACTTCTGCGCTGCCACTGCTGGCAGTGGTGTTGCCTTCAGAGCTTGGTGCCTGGCTAGCACCCACCAGTATCAGGCTGCCCTGCCAATACTTGTGCCAGGGCTGAGCTCTAGCCTCTGGCATCTCTTTCAATACAAATTAAACATTGGGGGAGGCAGCGGGGCAAAAAGGTGATGGGGGATGGGGAATCCCAGAGAGCCCGTGGGGGCCAGGAGTGATGGGAGGGCGCCAAAATACAAGTTTGTCCAGGGTGCCATTTTCCCTAAAGCTGGCCCTGCTTAAGATCCTGGGGTCTGATTTGCAGAAGTGCTGAATAGTGTGCAATTAATAAGGCCTGGGGGGCCATAACTGATTGAGGAGAAAACAAAATATTTAATAGTTGCTCATTAAGTAAACACCATCCATCCTGTGCACTGAATGAGGCTGAATCAACATTGTACAAGCCTCCTTAACTCTGGCATTTCCTAACTTTTGAGTGCTTCACTTTGCAAACTTAATGTTCTCTTAATATAGCTTTTGTGTATGTGTGTAAATTACACACACACCCCTCCTAAAATTTTCAGAACACTTTATAGTAAAGTTATAAACCAAGCTAAGATTACTTTTATTAGAATTAGAGGGTGCCTTGTTCACGGTTCAAATATCAAGCACTTAATTGCTTTTGTCAAGACAAAACTTGGAAACTACATATCTACACAACAGGAAAGCTATGTCTTTTGTTATTGCATTAGTGCTTTTCCAAGGAGTTAAAAAGGAAGCTGTCAGGTCATTTTTTAATTGGTTCTATTATTTTTTACCTCAGGATTGTTTGTAAAAAACCTCTTCCAGAACCTTGAAAAGATAATTGTGTTCCGTATTGATTTTGTTCTTTTCCATCTAGTAAGGATTGATTTTTTTGCCTGGTTCAGATTGAGCTGAAAATATCATCACTGTTTTTAGCTTAAGCACAACTTCAGTTTACAGTCTCTTATCATTCTACAACAGGTTCTGTCTGCTCAGGAACAACGTCTCTGTCATGGGAATAATAGCCTGGATTCTGGGTTGGGGCCAAGCTCAGTTTGACTTTGCCCAGAGGGGAGTGCTGTCTGCCACCTTCACACTTCTCAGACTCTATAGGTAGTTTGGGAAGAGCTGGCCCTGGTGTAGACCAGAGTGGCCCCAAGGACTACACTAATTTATATTATGTTACTGTGGCCTATGTACACAATAGCTCTGGCCATGCCTTCTTCCTCTCTTGGTGCACCACACTCTAGCATACCCCTACACCATGGCGCTTTGTGATGGTAGTGCAATCAGAGCCATTCTACTGGCCCTACACAACTGAGGAATCCCCTTAAACTGGTTTTATACTAGCTTTGCTGCCCACCGGGCTGGCATACATGGGCTTTCATGGAGGCCAAAATCTGGCCCAGTGTCTGTAAACTCCTTTAGACAAATGTTATAATCAAGTTATAATCTGCTTTTTTAATGATTAACTTTTGGATATAAATTTCTACTAAAGCGACACCATCAGTATGGAATCTGGTCACTTTTAAAAGACTAGAGTCCCCTTCTCAACACTTGTGGTTTTACAATCACATGCTCATATTTAAAAAAGAAAAAAAAAAGGGGGAGGGTTTCTCTCTTTCCTGTTGATATGTAAAAGAACCCCTCACAAAAAATGACACAGGAAACTGACTTGTTTACCGTATAAGAGAAACTGTGAAACTGACTATAAAGAAAATGCTGTCAAGTGCACAAAGTAAACAAACTGAAAAATAGAGAAATATTTGTCCCCTTACTCTCTTTTGGTTATATCAGTTTTAGACCATGATCCTGAAAGCTCAGACACATGGGCAGATCTCAGGGACTCAATGCAGGCACAAGGGCCACCCGTGAATATAAACTTACAGGATCAAGGCCTAAAATGTTACATGTAATACTCATAAGGTAAAACATTTACAAGTAGAAGTATATTTCTGTAGAATGTCCCTTTAAACAACAAAAATGTAGGACCCTACTGTACAATGTTTGTTCCCTCTTTGGAGTTGTAATTCTTTTGCAAGATTAGAGAAATTATATAGTGGAAAAGTATCACAATTTCCAGTAATCTTATAGACGGGAAACACACTTTTGTTACTTCCTATTTCAGTCCAGGTTAACCATCACAGACGACCATGAGTGCTTTGATACCCGTAGCAGAATAATCCTTTATCTTCAAATTGACTGCAAGCCAGTATTCACAACAATGTAATAATATTCAGATTGCCAATCAGGCTTTCAAACCTCTATTAAACCTGATCTTGTTGGTTTGTTTTAAAACCTTTGACAGAAAGCAACAGCTGAAAAAGCATACGTGGCAGAGGGATGCCATAAAGTGGTCCCTCTTCTCTTTCCTGTGTGTGATGACTTTCAGAACATTCAGGCGATGTACTAGAATTATTTTATATATATTAAAGAGACACCATCATCTTAAAAAAAAACAAACCTACTTCTCTCTGAATTTTTCCTTGCTAGTATTACAAGGACCATCTAAGGTTACTGTATATTAAAAATGAAAGTAAATATTTCTCTCTCCTTTTCATTTTGTTTACTTTTTGGCCTGAGAAGAGTGCCTGGGGAAGCAGGGACATGGCCAGGGCTGCGTTTTCATTGCATAAATGCTAGCATTCAGAGGGCCAGTCAGTGGGAGTGCACATGGTATACCTTCAAAAAGGATACAGCAAGTGCTGCTAGTAAGCATGGTGCTCCCAGAAGGCATTATACCCACCTTTGGCCTCCACTGGCATAACACTTCTATCACTGATCAGACTGCTACTCTACCGGCATTGTAATTTATCCCTGTATAATTAATTAAGGAATGTATATTGCTTCACTGTATACAGTGCTTTACAAACTCAGGTCCCAATCCTGCAAAAACTTACTACGGCGTGAATTAATTGGCATCATGAATAATTTCATGGACACAATGGCATAGGCACCAACTTTCTCCAGCGCTGGTGGGTGCCTGCGCCCCCCACCCTTTTCCCCGCCCCGACTCCATCCTTTCCCCGCCCCTGTCCCCGCCCCCATTCCAACCCCCACCCCAAAGTCCCCACCCTAACTCCGCTCCCTCCCTGCCCCTATTGGATCCCTTCCCCAAATCCCTGCCCCGGCCCCGCCTCTTCCCCCAGTGCACCATGTTCCTCCTCCTCCTCCCTCCCTGCCCCACGAATCAGCTGTTTCGCGGTGCAAGCGCTGGGAGGGAGAGAAGCAGGACGCGGCAGCACGCTTGCAGAGGTGGTGGAGGTAAGCTGGAGCAAGGGGGGCGGGGTGCTGCCGGTGGGTGCTGAGCACCCACCAATTTTTTTCCATGGGTGCTCCAGCCCCGGAGCACCCACGGAGTCAGCGCCTATGCACAATGGAACTATTTTATGAGACAAGATAATATGATTTAAAAAAAAGTTTCGCAGAGAGAATATTTCATTGGCTCATTCAGAACCAGATTGTTCTGGTTATTTCTAACCCTAGTACAGGGGTCGGCAACCTTCAGCACATGGCCCATCAGAGTAATCTGCTGGCGGGCCGCAAGACATTTTGTTTACGTTGATAGTCCACAGGTGCGGCACCCCACAGCACCTAGTGGCCGTGGTTCACCATTCCTGGCCAATGGGAGCTGCGGGAAGCAGCGCGGGGACATGCTGGCTGCTGCTTCTCGCAGCTCCCATTGGCCAGGATCAGAGAACCGCGGCCACTGGGAGCTGCAGGACTGAGGACGATCAATGTAAAGAAACTGTCTTGCGGCCCACCAGCAGATTACCGTGATGGGCCGAGTGCTGAAGGTTGCCAACCCCTGCCTTAGTAAGTAATCTTTCAACAGAATGGATTCAAGTTTATTAAGCATCATGACATCACTTCAGAAAGAGACTCAACTGTCCAAAGCTCAATAGATTCCTGAGGTCACCTCTACCGCTCACACTAATAGTGAAGCTGACAAGCAAATCGTCTGAAGGAAATGGAAACACCTCATCCTCATGATTTGCTCGGAAGCCAACTGATCTTTCTTTACCTCTGTAGTTTCACAGTTACCTCAAGAGTGATAAATGACACCCACTTTCAATCCAAGAAGGTTTGCTGCGTCTTGTTAAAATCACTGCAGCAAACTGCCTGCTTTAATTCTGATAGTCTCAGCCACTGTACACCATGATAACACTCAGAGAATGTCGTCATGCCCTGTGAATAACCCCCACTATCAGAGTTTGAGAAAAACAAGCCGAAGAAAAGAGAGTGCACTAGAGAACAGATCTTATACAGTGACCTCAACTCATTGTGGGAGAGGACTTTGGAGTTTAGTGACCAAGGTATGATACTCATTGAATACATATATGTCCCAATAATGTTCAGTTACCTGTCTCAATACAGAATAATAGAAAATAGGAACTAGGACTGAAGGGACTTCAAGAGGTCATCTAGTCCATCCCCATGCACTGAAGCATAATTGGACCATCCCTGACAGGAGTTTGTTTAACCTGAGTTACAGGTTGCAATTTTCAAAGGCAATTGATAGATTAAGCTATATAACTCCCACTGAAATTAATGGGAGTTGCGAGGTTAAATGCTCAAATTACTTCTGAAAATCAAACTCATTGGTTTGATTTCATTCTGTCGTGACATGAGACATTACAGTTCTTAGCTTTTACTTTGAATTTATCACTGTGTTTTTCAGCAAGTCACTTCATCTCCTAAAAACTTATTCTAGCCAAGACGTTAGGTGGAACATAAAACACTGTTCATAAATGTTGCTATGCTAGGTACATAATCTGAATATGACTTTGTATCATATGCTTTAGAAAAATCAAAAAGACTGTTTTAACTGACAGTTAATTTGAGTTTCACAAGAACAAGACGTCTTTTTGTTCTTTCTAAAACCAAGAATAAAAATTCACACAAATATCCTGTAGTTAAATAGTAACCCGGGCGAATCAGTGACAAAATAAACAAACACAAATTTATTTCCAAATATGTAAAAGAGTAACTAAAAAATAATCCCTCATTATCTCAGCTAAATTTACAGCTGAATGCCTAGGAACAAGAATTCTGTAAAAGGGTTGGCCACTGCGGGGTCCTGGTCCATGACTGGGTTTCTAGGTGCCACAAAAATGCAAGTTAACAACAGTAACAGTGAGTGCCTTAAATGGTTTTCTCCATGTCCAAGAGAGGTTGAGGATCTATGGAATGAGGCACAGGATTCCTGAACTGGAGTCTGAAAATGACCTCATCCTGTAGTGCTTGGAATCCAGACCCAAACAGGACTATCTGCAGGGTGTGTGAACCCCACAGCAGTACGTAATTTGAGAGGCTTTGGATTTTTAAATGCAACAGAACATTTCTAGTGACCACCCAAAGGAGGCAATTAGGGGGTGAGAGAGGGAGAGGCCAGTTATGTGGCCAAGAGATGCTTCTCCTGCTACAAAGAATCATAGAAATGTAGGACTGGAAGAGATGTTGATAGGTCATCTAGTCCAGTCTCCTGCACTCAAGGCAGGACTAGGTCAAGGCAGGATTACGTGGTGTTTGTTTAACCTGTTCTTAAAAACCTCCAATGATGGAGATTCCACAACCTGCCTAGGCAATTTTCCCAGTGCTTAACCACCCTGACAGGAACAGGAAGATTTTCCTAATGTCCAACATAACCTCCCCTACTGCAATTTAAGCCCATTTCTTTTTGTCCTACCTTCAGAGATTAAGAACAATTTTTCTCCCTCCTCTTTGCAGCAACCTTTTATGTACTTGAAAACTGTTATCATGTCACCCCTCAGTCTTCTCTTTTCCAGACTAAACACAGGAATTTCAATCTTTCCTCATAGGTTATGTTTTCTAGACCGTGAAACATTTTTGTTACTTTCCTCTGCACCTTCTCCAGTTTGTCTACATCTTTCCTGAAAGGTGGCCCCCAAAAGTGGACACAATATGCCAGTTCAGACCTTATCAGCAAGGAATAGAGCAGAAGAATTAGGGACAACACTCCTGCTGGTACATACAGGAACTATGTTGGCTTTTTTTTTTTTTTTTGCAACAGTGTTACATTGTTGATTCATATTTAGTTTGTGATCATCCACTGTAACCCAGACCCCTTTGCACAGTATTCCTGCCTAGGCAGTCACTTCCCATTTTGCATGTTCGCAATTGTAGGGTAGCTAGGGATGTGATTTATCGCGTTTATACTCTCCAGCCCACAGCACAAGTTAGTCCCCGAGCTCAGCAAGAAACTTCCCCCAGCGGCTGCTGGTTCCGGGTTTCTGGCCCTCGCCTCTGAGGCTGTGGCCCAGGGGACGAGACACCAGGCGGGGGCGAGGGGCCCCAGCTGAGCCCAGCCAGAGCGGAGCGGCAGTCGCCGGGGCTCGGCACGGAGACAGCAGGAGCCGCCCCGGCTCGCAGAAGGGGAGGGGGGAACATGGCGCCTCCCTCGGGATGCTCCGCGGGGACCGAGCCCGCTGGCTGGGTACCCCCCGGGGGCCGCCGCTCCCCGGCCCGGCCCCCCGCTCCTTACCATCTGGGCGACCTTCAGCATGGCCGAGCAGGAGCGGGCGTAGCCGCCGTCCAGCAGCCCGGGCTCCGGCCCCGGGGGCGGCGGGCAGGAGGAGCTGCCGGGGCCCGCGCTGCTGGAGCCCGTCCGGATCACCCGGGCCCCGTGAGACATCGCGCCCCGCTCCGCGCTCGAGCGGCGGCGGCGGCTCCTTCCTCCTCGCGGCTGGCTCCGGGGCTGGTCAGTCCCGCCGAGGGCAGGGCGGGGCGGGGCGGATGGGCGGCCCGGCCCTGGGGCAGGAGGCAGAGCCGGCGGCGCGGGGGCTGTGGGCGAAGGGGCGGGCGCAGGCAGCAGCCAGAGCCCGAGCGGGGCAGGGCGCGCAAGGCTAAAGGCGGGAGACGTGGGGGTGGGCTGGGGTTTTCCGGGGACAAGACGGTTCCAGCGCTAAACAGGAGACGGCCAGAGACAGACACGTGGCCGGGACACTTGCTTGGCCCCAGCTCTCAGAAGCGGGGGCGGGGAAGGGAGCCCCTGCGGCGTCCCCAGCGCGACACATCTGCCCGCAGACTGCTCATGTGACAATTACCACAGGAACCCCCCACCCCCGGCCCTCGGCCACGCAACCCGGCCTCGAGTCTCTTGGGAGAGGCACATGGGTGCGTGCCAGGGCTGAGATACAGCGGGCTGAGCCCCAGGTGGATGAGTGGGGCATAGACAATAAGATACCATATAAGAGGATCCCTTGTTGTCTCTCGCTTATTTATAATCCTCATCCTACCAGTACTTCTTGCCAGCCACTCAAAGCATTTTGCAGTTGGCATCAGCCCTGGGAGGGGTTGGATCATTGCCATTTTCCTGATTGGGAAACTAAGGCCTGCTCTCCACCACGAAGTTAGGTCAACTTTAGCTGCCTGGCATCAACCTAGTTGAGCATGTGTCTATGCTTACATTTGTCTCCCAGGCTCCTTTACAGCAATGCAGTACCACCACCTCCTGGAGCAGTGTTGAGCCATGGGTGATGTATTATGGCAGTGGTTCCCAAACTTGTCCCGCCGCTTGTGCAGGGAAAGCCCCTGGCGGGCCGAGCTAGTTTGTGTACCTGCCGCGTTTGCAGGTTCAGCCAATCGCGACTCCCAGTGGCCATGGTTTGCTTCTCCAGGCCAATGGGAGCTGCTGGAAGTGGCACGGGGCGAGGGACGTACTGGATTTTCCAACTCCAAAATGATTTCTCACTGACCAGTATCAATCCAGTGTTGCAAGTTTCCGCAGTGCAATCCCCACTTGCTTCTCCACTGTCAGTGCAGCTTTCAGTTTGATGTCCCTGTGCTGGAGAGCTGGGGCAAGCTCAGTACACAGATCCAGGAATGTGACCTCGCACATCCAGTTCTGCAGCCACTGTTTGTCATCCCAAACCTGCATTATGATGTGATCCCACCAGCCAGTGCTTGTTTCTCAGGTGCAGAAGTGGCGCTCCACCCTCTGCAGCTGCTCCATGAACACCACAACTAACCTTGAATTGGTTTTTGCCATGTCCCACAGACATCTGTCCTGCATGAAATCAGCATGTTCCCTACTGATTTGGTTCTTGCAGCTCTGCAAATACTGGAGGAGAGTGTGTCCTGTGCTTGCAACACTCCTGACACTAGTGTCAGAGATGGTGGACAGCAAGGAGGGCAGCACAGGGTTTGGGTTTTTTTTGTTTTTTTAAAAGATGCAACAATTATGGGATACGGATGACATTATGGGATGGAGAAAGTTGCCTGCTGAGAAGTCGACCCCTTGCTCCCAGTCACCCCTGCATGACTCTTTTCTGTCCCAGCATACATAGGCAAAACTTGGACAGTGGCAAGTTTTGGATGGATCAACAAGTGCACATGGCACACTGTGGTATATGTTGAAATGATATTCTTGCAGTGAGGGTGCTCTCAATATTTTACCTGAAACTTAGTTTCAGGTAATACTATAGCTTCCATGGAAGACTAATGCTAACAAAAAAAGCACACTTTCTGATTCATGTATTGTTACTCACAAAACAAATGTTTGGAAAATGGAAGCATTAGTGTTAAATGGTCACAGGAACCAATAAAGTGTAATGCTCAAATCATTATAACACCCACACAGCTGGAATGAATTCATGCAGAAAGTCTAGCAAAGCACAAGAGAGGAAATTATACATTTCCTCATGTTTAAAAATACATGCTTGTTTTTCTTTTTTGAACACATTTTCTGTGTGATTCATCACAATATGTTATCTGGTTTGGAAAGGCAGACATACCCCAGAAAAGGGAACAGCCAGTCTCTCTGCATGGCATATGCCAGGGGTGGCCAACCTGTAGCTCCGGAGCCATATGTGGTTCTTCAGAAGTTAATATGTGGCTCCTTGTATAGGCACCAACTCCAGGGATGGAGCTACAGGCGCCAACTTTCCAATGTGCCAGGGGGTCCTCACTGCTCAAGCCCTAGCTCTGCCACAGGCCTGCCCCCACTCCACCCCTTCCCACCCCCTCCCCTGAGCCTGCAGTGCCCTCACTCCTCCCCCTGCGCCCCAGCCTCCTGCATGCCACAAAACAGCTGATGGGGGGGAGGGCGCTGATCGGTGGGGCTGCTGGTGGGTGGAAGGCGCTGGGAGCAGGGTGGGGTGTGTGTGGAGCTGATGGGGGATTGCTGATGTATTACTATGGCTCTTTGGCAGTGTACATTGGTAAATTCTGGCTCCTTCTCAGGGTCAGGTTGGCCACCCCTGGCATATGCTGTTAGGTGTAGTAATTATTCACAAGTACTATAGCACTGGCCCTCTGTTTCTCACTGTGCAAGAGATCTATCACTCAAGAGATTTCCTTGGCTAGTTGGGGAGGAGAGATTTGAATGGTTGTAGGAAGAAAGAACCTCAACATTAATGAGGCTTCAACATGGATCATGGCTTAAAGTTAAGAGTTTACAGAGGAAAATATCCCCTCTATTCTTTGCTGACCAGTAAGATGATTTCTTCCCTCTGCATCTCTCTCCGGAGTGCAAATTCAGCACTCTTGGGTGTGTGTTTTTCTCCTCCTCCTTGGAAGAAGATTCTAGTAGTGTCTTTTCTCCTCTTTCTGTTAGGGAATCGGGAGATTTCTAAACCACTGGCTCAGTTTTCATAGTTCTCCCCCATTTTCCATGAGTAGCTGGGGTGTACACTATGTTGAGCTCAATCCATGTAGAACAGTATCACCACCACAGTAAGGCGAGTAATGCACGTAGTCATATTTTGCATGCACAGGAATAGAGGAAACAGCTTACAGTGAAGATTGGTACAAATTCCCCACTCTAGAACATAGGTTGAGGAACCTCACTGTACTGAGTTTTATGTTTAACATTTGGTTATAATTTTCTTTATTTGATTTACTTGCATCGTATCACATGCTTTACATATGATAATAAGGGGTAAAAATGGGGGAGAACTAAGCTTTTTGTAAAATGAATCCTGGTGACTATAAATTGACAGCAGCATCCCACAATATACAAGCACTTAACTTGAGTAGAAGTCTAGATATTTTACA
This sequence comes from Mauremys reevesii, assembly GCF_016161935.1. Classification (NCBI taxonomy): domain Eukaryota; kingdom Metazoa; phylum Chordata; order Testudines; family Geoemydidae; genus Mauremys; species Mauremys reevesii. The sequence continues at coordinate 75,494,234 of NC_052624.1, read as the reverse complement.
GTGAGAATTTGTTACACATTAATAGTTTTATATTGCGGATTAAAAAACATTCTAAGTGGAGAAAAATATTAATAAAATATTGAAGTAGATAAAATAAGTATTTTACTAACAAGCTAATTACATAATGGTTGGGGGGGGTTAAATAAACTTTTTTTCTATCTTTAGGAGTGCACAGATGTACCTAAAGCCACAACTCTTCTGTTTTAGCACTTGTATGACAGAATCCAAACTAATTTTCTCATCCATATTTAATTAGGGAGGGAAAAGAGCATATATACATCTGGGCTAAGATTTTGTAAATCCAATTACACCAGAGAGTAAATTTCTATTAGATTTCTATAGCCATTGATGGGAAATCACTGATAAGGTTTTTGATTTTAGCTACATTTGAAGGCATATATACAGGTTTTATCATTTGGACCATTTTTATATGTTTGATATTTATTTGACCACCAGAAGACCCCATACAATTTTAATGACAAAAATATTTGATCTGTGTAGATAGGCCAGCAACTATGCATTTGTCTTCACTGCCTCCGCAGGGGGCAGTCCAGTATTTGATCTTTACTGCACAGACATGTAATAAATGCAAGTATTTAAATAACTTGGCTTCCCTTATGTTGAAGGATTTTGCCACTCAACAGATACATCAGCTGTGTGATCAACATGTGAAACATGTGAGAAGGCAGAGTAGTTAGCTTATTTAAAGGGAAGCAATATGTACTTCAAGCAGGTTCTATTCCTTTAACCCTCAGATTTCCCTAATACAAATTATAATGAGTAAAGATATGATTTTTGTCACAGATTCCATGACTTTCATAGACCTCCATGACTGTTGGCTGGAGCTGCTGCCCAAGGTAAGGTTGGAGCTTCGGCTATTAGTCCTCCCCCCTCATATTTTTAGTAAAAGTCATGGACTGGTTGCAGGCTTCTGTGAATTTCTGTTTATTGCCCATGTCCTGTCCTTGATTTTCACTAACAATACCAATGACAAAAAATCAATCTTAATATTGAGCCAACTAGATTTTCAACAGCTGGAAGGGTCAAAGATTTCTGAAGTGCAGGAGAAGGGATTTATCTGTTACAATAGTACTAGATGCACAGGATTGGGGAAACCTAGCTCTTTAAGGAGGCATGAATCAGGCTAGAGGGTGTGTCTATATTATGAAGACTGCACCTGCATAGCTATGCTGGCAGAGGTTTTTCTGTCAGTGTAGGAACACCACCTCCATGAACAAACGTTAGTTACATTGACAAAAAGCACTCCCTGGGGCTATGGTAGCAGAGCGTTGTCAGTTATGAGTCACTCGCTTGCAGTTCTACTTCACCAATACAAAAGATATGTAAAAAATGAGATACACAAACGTAAAAAAGGGTAATTTACAAATTAACAATTTGGAGGTGCTGGTGGTAGGCGGAGGAAAGTTGGAGGGAATTCTTCATGCTTATCACCTCCACTCTGGCGATTACCCTAAAGAGAACACATTTATATTTTTACTAGCATTTAGGTGACCCTGTGGCAGGTGGGATAGATTTATTTACTATTCAGTGCCCATTGGCAAAAAAGAGGCAACATCTTCAGTAGGTGTTTGATGATATACTCAATATGTTCAACTTAAGCCAAGTGAAAAAAAAACAAGAGACCTGGGCTCAGTTCTTGGCTCCACAGCTCGTGATCCTTAGGCCTGTTGGGTACAAGAACACTATCAAAAGGTAATGTGCTCAGCTTCTGGAGGCAACAGTTCCTCTGGCTAATTTTGAAGCTCAGTTAATAGGCTCTGTTGCAGCCCTCCTCGTTGGAGAGCAGAAAGGTGATTGTAGACTAAACGGAATACACAAATTGGGAATATCAAGGTTTTGCATATTATTTTAATGAAAAAAAATTGTCTCTCCTCCTATTCCCCCCCCCCCGCCCGCAAAAAAGTTGAATACATGCAAAATCAGGACATTTATTTTAAAGCATTCTTGTGCTTAGTTTTTCATGCAAACAAAAAATGAGACAATATCTAAATCTCATTTTTTATTTTGTGGCATTTATTCAGAAAGTACATCCGTGACAAAAAATAGTTAAATTTGAAAAAAATTGGCACATCATCTGGGTAGATTTTATTAGCAGCTTAATTACTATAGCTATATAAAATTTCTAGGAAAATACCATGTTAATTTTAAAAGATAAAAGACAGTATGAAATTTTGCTACTTGTACTACTTTATCATACAATACAGAGAAAATCTGTTAGTCATTACTAAAGGCAATAGTATATTATAAATAAGTATCCATTTTAATTACAGCTTAAATAATTTTCTCATCAATTCTAATGAAAAATAGTATACAAAACCTCAACCTTTCGGTCACATAGTACAATCTTCCTGAGATCTTATATCCACAATTTATTTATTTTTTTTAAACAAAATATTTACTGTGAGGTCCGTGATCTCCAAGATATAAAACTAAAATAGGCATTTCCTGCATAGCAGAAGGTAACCACAAAGGCGAAGAACTATAGAGAGAGGGAAAAGAAAAAACAAACGTTAGAAAAAATTGTATCTATTTAGCGCATTTTAATTTTATGAACAGGATTCGATAGAAGAGAAATAGTTACGTTAATAAAAATGGTGCTCATTTAGGATCTGATCCTGCCAATTTAACTCACAAAGAGAAGCAACTTATTTTATTATTCCAATAGGACCATATTGATGGAGGAAGGCACTACTCAAAGTGAATATGGTGACAGAGTCAGTGGTGAGCTGGAGCCGGTTCACATGAACCGGTTGTTAAATTTAGAAGCTGGTTTAGAACCGATTGTTAAAGGGGTGGGCAATTGGGAGAGGGAGGTTTTTCTGTTGTTACACCGGCCCGCGGGCCACATCTGGCCCTGGCCCTGGCCCCTCCCCTGCCTTCCCTCCTCTCGCAGAGCCTCAGCGTACCGCACCGCCAGCGCTCTGGACTGCTCCTGGGCATCTCGGCAGCTCCTGCTGCTTTGAGCGGCATGGTAAGGGGGTGGGGCTGCAAGCTCCAGCGGGCCACGTGTCATCCATACACACTGCCCTGAGCAGCGTGGTAAGGGGGCTGGGAGGAGGGGTTGGATAAGGGGCAGGGAGCGGTTGGAGGGGGTGGAGGTCAGGGGACGGGGAATGGGGGGAGTTGGGTAGGCATGGGAGTTCCAGGGGTCTGTCGGGGTGGTGGATGGAGGGGTCAGGGCGGTCAGGGGACAGGGAGTGGGGAAAGTTGGGTGGGGGTGGGGTCCTGGAGGGCAGTTAGGGTGGGAGGTCTGGGGAGGGGGTAGTCAGGGGACAAAGAGCGGGGGGGGGGTTGATGGGTTGTGGGTTCTGAGGGGGGCAGTCGGGGGCAGGACATGGGTGGGAGGGTCAGATGGGGGGAAAAGGCTGTTTTGGGAGGCACAGCCTCCCCTACCCGGCCCCTGATACAATTTTGCAATCCCAATGTGCAGGGCCAGCTTTAGGAAGTGCAGGGCCTGATTTGACGGGGCCCCAGCAGGAATGACTTAAAAAAAAACAAAAACAAAAAACCACCACGTAAAAAAAGCACACACGGCTTGTACTCACCGGGCGGTGCTCCGAGTCTTCGGCGGCACTGAAGGATGTGCCACTGAAGTGCTGCCGAAGACCCGGAGTGAGTGAAGGACTCACCGCCCAAGTGCCGCCAAAGACCCGATAGGGAACCGGTTGTTAAGATTTTGGCAGCTCATCACTGGACAGAGTCAGACCATTACTGTAAATACAGTACTTAACTTTTGCAAGCTTTTACTGTTCTTTTCCCAATTTCTTACATTGTATACTTCTTCCCCCTCCTCCTTTAAACTTTTTATGTATTACTCGAATAGCTGCACATCAGCTATTCTATATATTTTAATACCACGCAGTGCCAATGGTAAGGCTTCTGTTATCACTGAAAGTTATTTAAAATAGACAGCTTATGTTAAGCAATGATGAAAATTTAGGACCAAACAGGGTTAACAGGTACAATGTATCTGGTTCTATATGTTGTCATGGGCCTGATTCCGTCACCCTTACTACTGGCGCAAAGTACCACTGAACATGTATAAGGGAAGAAGAATTAGGGCTCAGATTAGACACCTTTATAACGATGCTAAAGAGTACATAACATCTGTTGGTGAGCTTTGTTTAATCAGAAGCACCAAACAAATTGTAGGAATTGGTGTAAAATATGGTTAATACATAACACTGTGAGAATGTTGTTGCATTCTTAGTTTTGGGAAGTTTTGAGTCTTTCCTGAACTGCTCATAAACAAAAATCTGAATACTTTCTTTTAGTTAAGAGAGCATGTTGGGTGGAGATGATTTTGTTATTACTGAATTCTTAAAAATCTCTTTTTAGGAATAAGCAGGGGATGGAGGAGCGTTTAACAAGCTCTCAGAGTAATAATCCAGGTTTAACAGTTAAACAGCACTATGTGCAAGTAGCACTAAAAGCGATCAGAAGAGGTCCCAGGACATCTCAGATGATCTGACTGATCTGTGGAGCATTAATGCATTCTGCTTAAAAACCCGAATCAGCACAGAAACTTGTATAGCACCAAACAAGTTCCTGCCAAAAGCAACACCCATTGAGTGACAGGCCTTTAGTTATGAGGTGCCAAGAGGGAAATAAAACACTAAACACCAGAGAGGTGAGAGAGAAGAGGTCTTCCGCATGGGTGGCGGGTGACATTTGCCGTTGTAGAGCCTAGCCCCTGCCTAGTCTCTTCCAACTGCAGCCCTGCCTCTTCTGGCTGAAACCCTGCCCCCACTCACTGCTCTCAGCCCTCCCATGGCCCTGGTGGGGGGAAAGGGGGAGGGGCGAGGGGGCCTGAGACCTTGGTGAGGTCCACAGGTGGGGGCTGAGAGCTCAGCCCCAGCCAGAGCTCTGAGCCCGGAGCCCCTCCCCCATTCTGCCCCTTCCACACATGGCCCCACTCCATTTCACCTCTTCCCCAGGGGCCCCGCCCCATTCCACCCCACTCCACCAAGGCCCTGCTCACCCCTTTCGACCCCTTGTGCCCCTCCACTGTGGCCCCCAGACCAGAAAAGCTCTGTGCCCCAGGGCCCTGTTAGGGGGAGATTTTCCAGGGGCCCCAAATTGGCAGGGGGCCCCTGATCAAGGCCCGCGTGTGGTAATCTGGCACAGTCCTCCCTCCCCGGTAGTGCAAGGTTATGGGGGAGGGATAGCTCAGTGGTTTGAGCATGGGCCTGCTAAACCCAGGGTTGTGAGTTCAATCCTTGAGGGGGCCATTTAGGAATCTGGGGCAAAATCAGTACTTGGTCTTGCTAGTGAAAGCAGGGGGCTGGACCCTGACCTTTCAGGGTCCCTTCCAGCTCTATGAGATAGGTTGTTAAAGTTTGGGAACCACTGTCCTATGAACCTCTTTCACTAAAATGTCAACTCTCATGAACCACCTCCTAAAAATGAATATTTCCAGAGATTTTCTCTTTTACCAGAGTGTAAGTTATCAAAGCAGTGATCTTGGAAATATAAAATTTGTTTTTATGACATGCTTATTACACACTATTTATTATTAATTACTATTTATCATTACAGTATTTTTATCACATTATGAAAATGGCAACACTCTTCCAAGATCTCACTTTCATAGCTTATATCACTTTGAATAAGCCTGTTATAAGACAAGGCTCCTATGTTTCATCAAGGAGTATCAGATGTGAAACAGCAGGAAGGTATTTAAGAAGCCAACTCAAAAAGTTCCTCCTACACAAGCATTCAGGTCTTGAGCAGTCCAGGCAAACAACATGTTACAACAAAGCTTAAATTTGTTCTTCATAATAATTTTTAAAACAATACTAGCTGTCTATTTAACTTTAAAAAACAGCAAAAAATATCCACCTCCCTTTCCATTTCTGATAAGGAGTCTTGAAGTTTAAATCTCCTCAGTGTGATAGATATGCTTGCTTTGATCTGTTTAACTCTTGGAAGTCCAGGGGCTCTGGGCTGCTGGCCCCGTCCTGCCTGGGGTCCCTAGGGACAGCTCTGTCCACCATTAGGGAATGTTCCCCCCCCCCAAGAACCCCCTGTAACATTTTGTGAACCCCAGTTTGGGAACCACTGAGATAGGGGAAACTTAGCCTCCCCCAACCTCCATTATGCGCTGCCCGTCGTCCTCCAGTTGCAAGAACACAGTAGAGCTGGTGTCAAAGTCGCTATTTTGATCACTGCATTTAAAAACCACACAAGACAGGAATTGTGACTATCTGATAGCAGAGCAGGTTAGAGAGCCACCTGAAGCTGCACTAATAACCTATAAAGTAGTTGTAATTTGGAGCTGCTCCATATAAAAGAATCAGATTAGGGGCATCATAGCAGCCAACGGGTCATGACCTAAGTCTCACCAAATCATTGGTGGTCTTTTCGCTGACTTCAGTGGGCTCAGGATCAGGCCCAAGGAGAACTTCCAAATCTACTGTTTTGGATTTGCAAACATTGTCTTCCTATCTATGGCCAACAATTTCAGAGATGACCAGTGATTTTGGGCACCTGCCTTAAATCACCTTGAAGAGATCTGATTTTCAGAACATGCTGAACACCTCTCTGAAAATCAAGCCACTTGAAAGCATCTTTAAGTTGGGTACCCAAAAAACAGACACTCAATATCACTAATGTAACTTAACTAATGGTCTAAATTTTCATATTCTCTTCCTCTGAATTACGGTGCATCATGCACCATCACCATTCTGTAGATTTACAAAACCTAAAACAGGATATTCCCATTTCAGCTCACACTTTTGAAAATTCCATTCTCGATGTAACATTGTCATACATAGAATATATTAGTTTTTAAATTAATTTTTTAAAAATAACTCACTGAAGAAGCTGCCCAGCTGTTGTAATTGTGGCTGTTCTGCTCATTGGTAACTGAAGATGCATCTACAATGGCAGCAATGAGGTACAAAATAAAGGCACTTCCATTAAAGCATAGACCCTAGGCCAGGACAGGAAGAACAACAACAACAACAAAAAGATTAAAAAACATTTGATATTGAGTACATACTTTTACTTGCCATTCTCCTCTCAATTAGATCTGAAAACCCTACTGAATTCATGGGGGATGCACTGATACAATTGTGAGGAGAAGTTGGCCTCTTGTGTGAACACCCCCACACCATGCAGCTGAAATACAATTCCCAATTATCCTTACTACTGCTGTAATTAAAATAACCCAACAGTGTTATAACAATAATGGCAAGTGCTGCTCATGAAACTTAATATAAACAATATTTGAATGTAATCTTAATTGTTTCACCTTGTAACTCTGGATATTAGTAAGAACACAGCCAAATTTTATGTACTTTAATACAACTATTGAGCCAAAATCTGCTTTCCTTTACATCATAATAAATCCAGAGTAACACCATTAAAGACAGTGGAGTCCGTGGATTTCCAACAGTGAAAATGAAGGCAGAATTAGACTTTATTATATCAATATTTTAGGCAACAGAAATACAAATACCAATACACCAAACAAAAACAAAAGCCACTTGATTAAGTTTCTAAACATGAAGAAAGTTCTGCATATGAATTAACCACAGTCAGAATGCTTGCAGTTTTATGCTCCTCCATTTTTGGGGAGGTCAGGTAGGGAAGGGAGTCACTCTTCCAAGATGAAGTTTCCCATCATGCACTCTGGCCCCCTTTCCGGTGACAGAAGCAGGGGCGGCCCGTCCATACAGGCAAACTAGGCGGTTGCCTAGGGTGCAAAGTTAAATGGGGTGCCAAATTCGAGGGAAAAAAACACAAATTAAAAAAAATGAAAGATGAAAAAAATACAAATAAAGATGTCATTTCAATTCCCATGCACGTATGGAGGAAATATTAATTGTAATTAATTTCTCTACATTTCTGAGAATTAATATGCCAAATCTTTTATTTACTGTAAAAATAAATAAGATTTTAACAAAACCTTTTTCAGTTTGCGACGGAGGGTCAAGATGCCCCACTCCACAATTTTGATATGCAATAACTCAGCCACAATTAAACACATCTGCCAGTGGCAAGATCTGCAATGCTAGTGACACCTAACTCGAATATACATCAAGGTCGCATAGCTGGAAATTCATGTGGAGCAAAGATATCACAAGAGGATCCATGTCAAATGGTCATTTTAACATTCGTCGCAGGTAGATGGTTAAGAATTGAGTGAATACTGTGGAAAATTGTTGTTCTTTATTCTTTGACACCAAAAAACACATCTTTCAGAATTATAAATCCAAAACATGAGTGAATATCTTTAAGCGTTATTAAACCTTAGTGTTATTATCGGGCTGTATAATTATGAACTTTTCTTTGTTATATCTGGTTCACATGTAATAAATAAGGTCCATAAAACAAAAGTAATAGCATTAATGCTTAATAGACTACGAAAGTGATGATGTCACACTCCAAGCGGGTAACCGTGAGGAAGGGGATTACTTTCCAAACAACCGGTGTCAGGTTATAATGTTGAAAAAGGTAATTTTGTTTGCGTGTAAATGCTGTAACTGTTTTAATAGGGGAGTGTATGTTACTAATCATTGAACCTTTAAGCAGTAAAAAGACGTGTTGGGATGGCTGCAATGTGGTTTAAATCGCCAACCATGTGGTGGGTGTGTCAGTCATCCTTAATACTATAATACTTGCAGTTGGGAGCACAGTACATAATATTCAAATACCCCATGGCAGAAAGAGGAAAAAGAAAACCCTCAGGAGCTGAATATTGTAAATGAAAGGCCGAGAAGGAAAAGGCCCAAGCAAAACAGTAGAGATCCTTCCTGAAATATCTTCTCTTTAATCCAAATAAAGATGAAGCAGTTCACAGCATCCAGATGAAGGAATTTTACTTTGAGATGAGGATAGCTCACATCCACACAAAAAAAAAGCAGTTTGGAAACTCAAGATGATGGAAACTTATTTCTAGATGAAGGCAGCTCACAGCATCAGACTGATATGGAAGTGGAGAAAATTTATTCACTTTCAGAGAGATGCAGAAATTGAAGTAAATGAAGTAGAAGGAAGAAAGGATGAGGAAGCTACAAAAAAGTTACAGTATAGGGACCCATATTCATGGCCCAGATCTGATGACAGTGTGCGGCAAATTCTTGTGGAACATGGACCCGAACAAGTTCATGAATTTCCCTTCCCTAAGGATGGAAATAAAAGAAAGTTCTCTGCTCAGCATTACAAGAGGAAACTCATTAATGGGGAAGAAATTCATCAAAACTGGTTACAATATTCAGTGTCAAAGGACTGTGTTTTGCTTTTGCTGCAAGTTGTTTAGAAATCAAGCAATTGGTACATCACTTACTCAAAATGGTTCGAAGGACTGGGAAAACATATCTTCAATTCTCTCTTCACATGAAAGAAGTATAGAACATTTGGAATGTTTTCAAAATTGGAAAGAACTTGAACTACGATTGAAAAAAGGAAAAAAACTAAAATCGAAGAAAATTTATGTGTGATCAAAGAAAAAGAAGAATATTGGCAACAAATATTAGAGAGTGTCTGATTGCTTTAGTAAGAGTTCTCAGTGGGCAAAATTTAGCATTCCGTGATGGCTAAATGGTAGAAATGAAAAAAATTATACACTCCAGGTTATGGAAATCTTGTAAAATTTGTTGAATACCTAGCTTTGTTTGATCCAGTCAGGAAGGAGCATCTACGTAAAATAACTGATCATGAAACACAGGTTCATTACTTAGGAAAAAAATATGCAGATGAACTGATTCAAATCCTAGCAAATGCCATTAAAAAGAAAATTATAGAAGCTGCCCATTCTGCAAAATACTTTTCAATAATACTGGACTGTACACCAGATGTGAATCATGTTGAACAAATGAGGACGATCATTCGTTTTGCGGATATGGAAAAGTCTACAGATGAAGATAATGTTGAAGTGCTCATAAAGGAACATTTTTTGGGTTTCATACCACTGAAGGAGATGACTGGAGAATTTATGACAAACTATTCTACAAGAGCTTGAAACAATGTCATTATCTGTTGAAAACTTACAAGGCCAAGGCTATGATAATGGGAGTAATATGAACGGTAAATACAGTGGTGTGCAAAGGAGAATGATGGAAATCAATCCTAGGGCCTTTTTCATTCCTTGCACTACGCATTCTCTGAATTTGGTTGTCAATGATGCTGCTAGAAGGCAAGTTTCTTTGACCTGGTGCAATATGTTTTTTCTCAGGCTCAACATGCCGTTGGGAGATTCTGACTCACCATGTGAATTCTCTAACTGTAAAACCACTTAGTCAGACAAGATGGGAGAGTCGCATTGATACTTTGAAGCCTCTTTGCTATGAACTTGGAAACATTTATGATGCCCTAATTGAAATTTCTGATACTATCTTTACTGGATTATCTGGCAATATGGCATGTTCAGATGCAGAAGCTCTTGCAAATGGCCTTTCCAAGTTCAAATTTGTGACTTCACTCATTTTGTGGTATAATATCCTTTTTGAGATTAACATCACCATTAAGCAGCTTCAGGAAAAGAACTTGAACATACATTCTGCTATCCAAAAACTGCAGCAAACTAAAAATATTCTGGAAGAATTCAGAAGTTATGAAGGGTTTGAAAGAACACTGGTAGATTCTCTCGAGCATGCTGAAGAAATAGACTTTCCGACAGAATTTGAACCAGAGCCAGTTCGTATTCTGCAAAAGAAACAGCAGTTTTCATATGAAAGACAAGACACATCCATTCAGAACCCAAAACAAAGGTTCAAAGTGAATTTCTACTTCGCAGTCCTTGATACTGCTAGTCACTTGGTTGATGAAAGATTTCAACAGATGCAGGAGCTAGAGTCAGTATTTGGCTTTCTAAATGATATCCACAGCTTGCAAAAGAAAACAGCAAAACAGATAAGAGAATTTTGTATAAAACTGGGGTTGGCATTGACTCATGAAAATTCAAAAGACACTGATGCTACAGATTTGTGTAGCAAGCTTCAGGCTTTTTCAAGACAAGTTAGGAAACATTCAACTCCTGAAGAAATACTGAAGTTTGTTTGTGAAAATAAACTCTCAGACAGTTTTCCAAACATTTTTATAGTTCTACACATTCTTTTAACTTTGCCAGTTTCCATAGCTAGGGGGGAACGTAGCGACTCAAAGTTAAAAAAAGTGATAAAAACATATCTGTGTTCAACAATGGTGCAAGAGAGACTTGTTGGACTTGCCACAATGTTAATAGAGCATGAAATCGCTGGAAAACTGGATCTAAAAGAACTAGTGACTAGTCACGTTTTAAGAGCAACAGAGTTTTTTATTCAGAGTGTTTTGTAAATACAGGTTAAAGTTCATTGAAGTGTTTTCTTATTTCTTTCTATATTGGATGTGGTGGTAATGGCAGTTAAAGCAGGATAGTGTAATAATTATTTTTATTACAAATCCAAAATCATCTAACATTTTTAATGCATTTTTATTTGAAATTGGACTGAAATATCATCTAGCTGTCATGTACAACTCTATTCTGAAAATTTCGTGTCTTTATTTTATCTGATCTCAGAAACATTGGTTGGACGGATAGACAAACCGAATAACTACGCCTCTGTTTAAAAACACTTAAAAAAACATTCAAAGGAAAAAAAGGGGCAAAATGTTTCCCAATTTATCAAAAACCTCAGCCTAGATCTGCCCTTGGGTCTTGGGGGTGGGGGCTCCGATTGCATGGTTCGCCTAGGGCGCCAGTTGCTGGCAGCTAATGTAGGGCTGCCCCTGGACAGAAGGGAGATCCCTTTTGGGCTGTACTCCTCCTCACACTCCTAGACTGGCTAGCTAAGTTTTAGAAAGGTAGCAGCCTAGACACTTCCTCACCCTAAAAACAAAGTGTGCTACTTTGCTTTACCCACAGAGCCCACAGTAACTTCCGATTCACAGAGCAAGAGACTAAGCAGGGGAAGTTACTTCAGACTGAGAGGAAAAAAAAGAGTGGGGGTGTTTTTAAATTTGTCATCATTTAAGTACTCAGTATTTCAAGATCACTACTTGAGGAAGTTAAGCCCTGTAAGAAAACACTACTTATACAAGGCTAATGAACATGCCCTTTTACAATCTATATATTGTCCTTCTAATTAATTGATTGAGGATACATTGGATTGGAATTATTATGATGTACTCTATGTAAATTCATAATAGCAGGAGTTCCAAGCAGTCACTTCAGAACCAATCCCGAGTGCACCCAACTCCCATTGACTTTTAGGCCGTACATTTGCATTTTAAGATGTTATTGTGAACATCCTGTCCCCTAAACCACATTCAAAGATGTCCCCAGATACATCTGGTGTGGCTCCAATGGCTGAGTGTTTGTGTGAGCACAATATTACATGGGCGCCTGTAATAGTCCGAGGTTGGGGCCGTGCCCTCTCAGGGGGGGGCGGGAGCCAGCCACCCCTCCACACTCTCTCTCAATCAGTCCGTTCTGTCTGGTGGTCTGGGGTTGCCCCCCTCAAGCACGGAACAGAAGGCACACGGTTGTTGCAATGAGTCCCCCAGCCCTCCGTCAGGGGAGGAGAGCAGACAGCAGTCCAGGCTCAGACCCTTCAGGCCCTTGAGCACACAAACACAATATAAGCCACCCCCATCATTCAGGGGGGGCAGGGGGAGTCTAGGCTCCGGTCCTGGGTCCCTGGCAGCTGAGCAGCACAAAGTCAGTAGGCCCCCAGCCCAGTCAGGGGCAGCAGCACAGGCAGCACAGGAGAGCTCAGATCCTGCAGGAGCTGCAGCAACAGCAGCAACACAAAGAGACCAAGCCTCCACCCTCAGGGCGGGCCAAAACACCAAACAGGCAGCTCTCAGCTCAGCCAGAGCAGCTGAGCACAGCAGTTCAGTCAGGGCTCAGGTCCTCAGGGGCTGAGCAGGGGAGCATCAAAGCCCCAGCAAGCCCCTAGGGTCAGGTGGGGGGGGGCAAAAGGTCCCAGGGGGGGGGCTCCTGTCCTCAGGAGCTGAGCTGAGCTGGCAGGCAGGCTGGCCCCGGGGCTCAGGTCAGGGCGGGCAATAAACAAGTTCAAGGGTCAGCAGTTTTTAGCAGGAGCAGGGGTAATAGTCAGTCAGGCAGGGCTCAGAGCCTTCCCTCAGAAGCAGTGATAAGAGATCAGATCAGAGCAGCCCCAAAGGCCCAGGGCCTTAATCAGGCACAACAGGCACAGTTCAAGGCAAGGCTCAGCTGAGCGGGAGCTGAGCTAGAGCCATAGTCTCAGGTAGGGTCCTTGTAGCCAGGCAGGAGGACCAGCCCCTGGGGCAGGGCCCCAGGCCCTTAGTCAGAGGGCAATAAACAATAGTCAAAGGCTCAGGTCCTCCTTGGCAGGCTGAGCAGTCACACCACCCTACAGGCTCAGGCCCCCAGTGTAGCAGGCACTGAGCAGGCTCTCTGCAGTGCAGGCTGGAGGTCCTGAGCTGGTAGTGGAGTGGGCCACCACCGTGGGTGGGGGGGGGGGGGGGCCCACCACCCCCACTGTGTCCCAGCCCCGGCCCTAACAGCAGCGTGGATCTGCTGCAGTCAGTGCAGATCCTGGCAGCTGACACCTGACATGGGCACGCCAGTGCCCTCAGCCCTCCCCAGCCCACCCCCTCCTCCCCATCCCTCCATCATCCTCTCCGGGCTCCTGCTCTCTCTGGCTCCGGGCTCTGGGGCTCCTGCTGTCGGCGGGCTCCTCGCTCGGGCTGCTCCTCCGGTGGCGGGCTCTCGGGCACTCGGCGGGGTCAGCAGGCGGGCGGGCAGGGGGGGGGGCCTCTCGGGCGCGGGGGTACGGGGCTCGGAGGAGCCGGGCTCGGCACGGTGTCGGGGGGCTGAGAGGATCGGGAGGTCCGGCCGGGGTCCCCGTCGGCCGGGGGAGGCCGGTCCGTCGAGGACCGGTCTCGCCGGGCAGGAGGCTCCGATAGGCTCGGGGGCGGGATACCGAGGAGGAGGCCTCCTCCTCCGGCGGGAGGGCTGCTGCGGAGGCTGAGGCGGGCCGGCCAGGCTTCTCTGCCGCTCCTGCTGGAAGAGCTGCTGCTTTTTCCCTTCTGCTGTCCCCCTTGACTTCGCCGCGTGGCAGGTTGTGGTGGTCCCCGCCCACTGAGGAGCTGCTCGGCCCACTGGGTCCTCTCGCCTGTTTCCAGGCCGCCTCACTACAGCGCCCCTGCACACTGTGGAGCCCAACTCCATTGCAGCTCCCTGTATGTTGTCATAGGGGCTGGGGAGAGGGCAGAGGCTACTGAATTCACCAGTCAGTCAGTCACTGACCCTGGCAGAATTCACAAAAGCTACTGCAGCCTCAGAATTGCAGTACAAGTCACAGCTGCAGAATGTCTGCTGCCATTCCATGGAGTGATGGGGAAGCAGCACTTATCCACACACTTAAGCAGAGAGCCCAGCCTGGCCACTCAGGTGGAGCCCTGGGGCCCAGGATTTAGGATTAAATGAATGTAATTAGTCAGGATAAAATTAAAATGTGTAAAACATATGATCGTCTTTGTTTTAGTGCTTGTCTTATTCAGAAGCTTTCAATTTGCACAAATACAGTATCAAGGTAGCAATTTAATGACTGGATCCCATGAGTCATCAGGCTCAGGTGGAATTTCATGAAGTGGCCCTTTATTTCCAAGTCTTCAAAGCTGGTTTGTTAGTTTTTTGTTTTTCCCTCCAAAGAGACCCAATTATCCTAGAAAACTGCAAATCCCTGCAGTATCTTGTCATGTATAAAGGAAAGAAGAACATCATTTTTGTAAAGTGTTGCTTTGGGAGATAACATTGTGGGGAAGAATGGAGCTGAAAGCAAGTTTAGTTTACTGTACCTCTATTGCCAATGTATATCCAAAACAAAGGGTTCAAGTTACCACCTGCTTCTTAAATCCAAATTCACCACAGTTTAAAATCTTCCATTCATTATTCTTGGTGAAGACACACACACACAATTTTGGAGCAGGTGTCTTTTGGTTAATTTGCAGTAAAGTAACTGCATCTTATATGGTTAGGTGATGTACTTACCCTGCAATGAATTAATTTATGAAATAGGAATCCATATTAAAGTTTGGACACTGCATAAAATAAATGTGTCTTTGGGCTAACAATCCCCTCAGGAGACAATTTCTGGAGTATAGGGAAAAAACCCATTTAATTTGAGATATGCTGGCATCTTGCCCTCCCAAAGGAAGGCATTAACAATTTACACTGGAAGCAGACCCAGGACTGTATTTCTTCTGACCAACCACAAATGGCATGGGTCTAGTTCAGGGGTAGGCAACCTATGGCACGAGTGCCAGAGGCGGCACACAAGCTGATTTTCAGTGGCACTCACACTGCCCAGGAACTGGTCACCAGTCTAGGGGGATCTGCATTTTAAATTTAATTTTAAATGAAGCTTCTTAAACATTTAAAAAACCTTATTTACTTTATATACAACAAGAGCTTAGTTATATATTATAGACTTATAGAAAGAGACCTTCTAAAAACGTTAACATTACTGGCACGCCAAACTTTAATCAGAGTGAATAAATGAAGACTCGGCATACCACTTCTGAAAGGATGCCGACCCCTAGTCTAATTAATTCATAGGTCATATCATAAAGCTCTTCTAGTACCACTGTGCAAAACAAGGGGGACTCCAAGCATTTGCATGTGTCCCCTGCCCCTACTTCTTCCCTCTGAAGTTCTTCTGTCATGGAGGTGGGCTGCCATATTGGTCTACACCTAAACAATCTTATCTGTAAAGCAGGTTGAAAACTTCTCACAGCAACGAACACTTGGCTCTATAAACAAGTGGAGACATCTAGGTGGTAGACAACTTGACATATCAGAGATCAGTTCTGTTGATCTGCAAGCTACTACCTTGCCTGATTCTGCTGCTAATAGATAAAACTAATGGAGGCAGTGATCAAAATGATCCAAATTGATGGCAGCTGTCTTACCTTTGACTACATTCATGCCAAATGTAATTTAGAAAATAAAACCTCTAAACACATCAAGATACTAAAATGTTGGATTATTTTACAGCAGTACTGTAACAGTGTTATAATTGTAAAGGCAAGTGCTGCTCATGAAACTTGAAAATATAAAAGCTATTTGTACATAATCCTAGTTCTACAGACCAGTATTGCTACAGCAAGCTATTTCTCATGGCAACACACAGGAAAGTCATGGCAAAAAGTAATACTCTAACTCTTACATTTTAATAGTCACGGCACACAATATTTTAATTAATAGCAAGTTTGTCATGTGAAAGTAAAATATCCTTTATATTACAATAAAATGGTTTAAAACCGTTTAATGATCTTTAAGTATAAAAATAATATATTAGACACATACTACAATAAATTATAATACTTCATGAAGGAGTCATGGTGAGTAGCAGCTGGTTGAGGTAACAAAGGCTTCTAGGTTTTTTTTTGTTTTCCTTAAAGTGTCTTTGTTATGGAAGTCTTGACTGTAACAAATATACTGCCATTTCTACTAGGGATTGCTCAAACTAGGATCTGGATTTCAGTTAGCCAGGAATTACAGCAGCATTCAGATTTTTAATTGCTACCTGCCCAAGATTTACTGTGAACAGGATAAACGACTAATAGAAAGGATTTAATAAGAGAAGGTTGGACTGGCATGCAATTTAAAATAGTTCACACAAATACACTGCAGCACTATGTCCCCCTCTAGTGGCTAGACCATATATGCGTTTATGAGTCTGCTGCTGCCTCTGAGTCCATCACTTGGTCCTTTAGCTCAAAAAGTGCAGGCTCAGGCTTTCAGATCCAGAGGTTCTAGGTTCAAGCCCTATAGATGATTCAACAAGAGTCCTTTATGGCTTACCTACAGAGCCAGGTCCATTAGCTCAGAGGCCAGAGTCAAAACTCCATATGGGGTCTAGCCACTACAGGGGGACAAAGAGCCACATTGTATTATAGCATGTGTAACAAGTACACATTTCCATTCTTGGAAAATAAGACATTGGATAGACCAATGACTAAAAGGAAATGAGTTAAAGGAACCATGATGGTTGGGCAAATAAAGCCTGACAGTGTACTACACAATATGGATATTCCTGCTGGTTAGTCCACATAGTAAGAGTAGCAATAACTTCACAGTGAATTTGCTCCTCCGGTCTTTTGAGTGAGAAAGTGGGTATTGCAGTCTAGGAATAGGAAGAAATGAAAATGAAGATAGAAGGATCTCCAAGGTACACCCTACCTAGTCTGGGTGTGAGGAAAGGGGTTTTGCAGTAGACCAAGCTTTAGATGAATTATGTGACAACAGCCAGTGTCAGGAACATGGATAGATGTTAATTATAAATAAAAAAGGAAGTGTGAAAGCACATTATAGTTCCTTAGCTACAATTATGGAGTACATCAATGTCTTCTTCTCTCTTGCACAAAGTAAACAATAAAAAAACCCCAAACAAACGCAGCAACAACAAAGATTGTGCATACTTACCATCGTGGTCCATGGCACCTGGGGAATCCTAGTGTAGGTCATTGTCATGTAGATGATTAAAAAGAAGACCGTAAGAACCCAGTAAAATACGGCTACAAACATCACCCAGCCGAAAGCAGGATACAGGAAATACTCTGTTCCAGCGATCAGTGTCCATACCAGCAGCCCTAGCACCTGTAAAGATTGTAGAGGGAAAAAACCATCATACAGATTTAGAACACACACACACACACTTTAGAAATGTGGTTTTCAAGTAAACATCCCTAAGGACCTTTGAGTCAACACTGTACAGTGGAAAAGGCATTGCCCATCTCTTTTATGCAACAATAAAGAGCTCTAATTAAGAGATGTATTGGACTGGATGTTGTGTAGTAGAAATATGGGCACAAACATCCTTTAAAGAAGGCATGAGTCAATGTGATTTTGTAGCTATTGAAGAGATGGTTCATTTCTTTCTGAATTGCTCCTTTCAATAAAATTGGGGGATGGGGAAGGGAGAGAGCGGAGGAGGCAGGGAAATGGAACATAATTGAAGTCACGCCTGGCAATAATTAAAATAATGGAAAGGAGTAAAATTCTCAAAGTATTTTATGGAACTGAAGAGACTAAAACCTGAGTAGGCTGATGTGTGATATTTGCCAGAATAGGGAAAAGGAGATAGACTGACATTCCTGCACAGAAATAATGGGAGACAGCATTACGGTGAATGTTAGTAACTGTGTTTGAATACTAGCTTATTAGCTATAGTGCACCAATGTACGTTTTGTTATAGTAGCAATATCAGTGAAGTGACATTTCTTATATTGAGATTTCTTCCATTTATACATTTTTGTGAGTTGCCCATAAATTATAAAACCTCAAGTATAGAGAAGAATATAATTTTAAGTTCTTCACAATGGTAAATAATTGATTTCAGCAGGGCCAGAATCTGGACTTAAATTTCTTATATTTTAAAAGAAAAGAATTTTGATTTCTTCCCTGTTCCACACCACTCAGATTCCCCTGCAAGTCACCTAATAGGGAGAAATGGAACAAGATGATGGTTCTCCTGCCTATTGCATATTTATACAATTGGGAAAAATGCAGAAGAATCAGATAGTTTTGCCACGGTTTCACTTCCATCAGGTTTGTTCCTGCTCTAATGCAATTAAGTGGCCACACTCCCACTGACTTCAATGGTGCAGGATTGAGTCCATAAAATCACTTGGATCGTGTGATGTGGTCTGGATGGAAGCTGGAGTCATGTAGGTAAGTATAGCGGTCAGCAGGTTTCCAGTATAGGGTGCTGTTTATGTGACCATCGTTTCTTAGCACTGTAGTGTCCAGGAAGTGGATCTCTTGTGTGGACTGCTCCAGGCTGAGGTTAATGGTGGGATGGAAATTGTTGAAGTCATGGTGAAATTCCTCAAGGGCTTCTTTTCCATGGGTCCAGATGATGAAGATGTCATCAATGTAGAGCGAGTAGGGGCGTTAGGGGACGAGAGCTGAGGAAGCATTGTTCTAAGTCAGCCATAAAAATGTTGGCATACTGTGGGGCCATGCAGGTGTCCATGGTAGTGCTACTGACTTGAAGGTATATATTGTCCCCAAATGTGAAATAGTTGTGGGTGAGAACAAAGTCACAAAATTCAGCCACCAGGTTTGTCGTAACATTATTGGGGATACTGTTTCTGACGGCTTGTAGTCCATCTCTGTGTGGAATGTTGGTGCAGACGGCATCTACATCCATAGTGGCTTTTAAATAAGTACTGTACTTAGTCCTGGAATATATCTCTAAGAAAGATATAACAACCTGTGATTAGCATCTACCACCACTGGAGGTCAGCATTGCCCAACAAACATTTCAAGCAGCATTAACAGAATAGTTCTAGATCTGTTTCTATAGGGTGACCAGCTAGCAACTGTGAAAAAACGGTGTGTGTGTGTGTGTGTGTGTGTGTGTGTGTGTGTGTGTGTGTGTGTGTGTGTGTGTGTGTGTGTGTGTGTGTGTGTGTGTGTAAAATAGGCCCCATATAAGAAAAAAAGTCCCAAAGAACAGGACTGTCCCTATAAAAATGGGACATCTGGTCACCCTATATTGTTATCCTTTTATAAATGTTACCAGCTGAATATCAAGGTTTCAGATAGTTCTTTATACTTCTAGTTCTGACAACATTCTACAAGCTGCAGCAACTCAGTTATCTAATGCCTCAAGTTGCACAAACTACGATTGATTACATTAATACCAACAATCAAATGCTAATACAGCAACCACTTTAAAAATCTGTTTAGCCAATTAAATTTCATTATCAGCTTCTCTTTCTTGGGGTACAAAATGTATTTTTGTGTCTAGTCATCACTTTATTCAAAATTTATTACCTAGAAAAGTTATATCAATAAATAATTGTGATATAGGTTTAACAAGTAATTGTCTGAACCCCATTTTAACATGGACCTAATTATTGGCAACATACCAAGAACAAAAACATTGAGGAAGAGACCAAAAACACCTGATAAGAGTACAGCATTATCTACTTGCCAAAAGCGTGTTAGTTTCTGACAGCTTTTAAAATAGGCACTAGGCACCTAAGAACAATCATGGATCACACCTTAAGTCTCATTTTAAAGCACTTGCATCCCATTTTTAGGCATCACTGATCTGCAAAATGCCCCATAGCTGCTGCCTAACCCTGTAGATGCCTGTGCTTCTGCCTCTGGGCATGTGCGCTGCTGCCCGGGCCAGCACCCCCAGGGAGGGCCACCTATCAGCGCTTCGGGGGCCCCGGCCAACCAGCTTCTATCTCTGAGAGGGATGAAGCTTAGCACATTCCCCTCCAATTGGCATCTTTATTGCTTAGCTGCTTAGGCAGCTCCCCAACAAACATGCTGATTTTACAGATCTTGTTCTAAGGTGCCTATCTCTCTCGATTCATTGTACAGCAGTCTAGGCACCTAACTCAGGCTTTGTGGATCACAGTGTTCTTGCAATTTTCTAGGCACCACAATGCTCAGCAAATGTCGAAGTCCCTTTGCAGATTTGGGCCTTACTGCTTTTTGCATATTTTTGTTTCTTACAAAAAAATTTCCTAAGGCCTAATTCAACAAACATAGGATGACCAATAATGGGACCCCCATTTTCTACAGGAAATCATTTGTGCTATGGTTAAAAAAAAAAAGACACACAAACAGTAAATTATTTAAAAAACTTCTTTCAGGTTATCGAGGATGTTAATCTTATACAATCACAAAATGCACCTAGCAAAACATATTAGCTAGTTTGTATTCTTTTTTGGCTGATCACTGTTTTTCCAGCAGTATTTTTAATAGATATTACTCACTTCTCTCAGGAACGTGTGCATTTTAATACTTGTTTGGCATGCATTTCAAAGAATGGATTTTGAATTTGTATTTTATTATTCCTTTGCTAGTCCCCATCAGTGGCAAGGCAATTTGTTTAAGTAGTAATTAAGATTCAGAACAGATATTATTCCAGGAAACTTGTAAGAGATACACTCTAAAAGGTTATTTGTTCATATTATTCAGAATGACAATAATTAAGTATTGGAGTATATTTAACATTTTTAATTGGACCAGGAGACGGTTACTGTATATTATAGGAGCTGACAGACTGAAATAGTATTTCAGAGGTCTAGATTAGAACTAAAAGGTCAGACCATTTCATGGTCACTGACTCACACTGGGAACCATAACTCTGTTTTGTTAAGTTATACAGCAAATGGGTTTACTGCAGATGTAGATTGGTACTGTAAATTGGTTGAGTTCATAGTGGCAGTCAGCATTTAGCAAAACAACATCTAAGAAGTCAAAACAACATAGATGTCTAGGATAGAGAGACTAGAACAAGCCCTTTCATTGTTACCCATCTTCATATTGAGCTCAGCATGCAAAGTAGTTAAGAGTTTCCACAATGATGAGAGCCTGTCTCATAATATTCTGTTTGTCCCTGACATTGGGCCACTTGTTCTTTCAGTGGACTGGTTAGAAAATGGCTGCACTCATGCATCTGCTAAAGCACAGAATGCTTTGCTTTTGTAGTTCCTCCTGCAGACTAGATAACAAATCTCAGCTGGGGAGAGCTGGACTATCCTCAAACGCTATCTCATATGTCAGGAGTACAGAATTTCACCAATAACAGATAGGTACCATAAAGAAGAGGATAGCAACCAAGGCACCTAGGGGGCCTTTTCACATTGCTTAATTCAGCGTGTATGTAATAATATAGGACTGAACTACTTCAGATGCACTGTGAGACAGGGGGCTGAAAGCTCCATACTTGAGAACGCCGCAGATTATGACCAGATACTCTGGAGTGTAATATTAGCTAAATATTTGCTTTAAATTTAGAAATTAATAATACAGAATAACAGGCTTATTTATAATTGTATAACAACTCTGGGATCCTGAAGCAAAAAAGAATTCTGAAAAAAGTTAGCAAGAAAAGAAGAAACCAATGCACGTGTGAGCTAGCGAGAGAGGCTACGGGCTGTAAAGGGTAAGTGCTTTGTGAGTTTGGTCTTGTTTTGCCAGTTCTAATAAGGTGTAGGGATTTTGCTCTGCAGTACATCATATGGGCAGGTAATTCTTCCTCAATGTGCATTAAGGTCTAGGATTTTACCTAGGATCTCAATGTTGTGACAGTTTAGCTGTTCCCTGGTTAAGTACCTCCATTACTTGCATGCATTAAACAAACATACAGTATTAATATATTTTGTAAGTACCAAACAGATACCATAAGGAGGAAAGGACTTTGTGACAAGGCCAACATTTTCAAACTTGGGTCTCTAAAATTAGGCACCTATGTACTTATCCCTAAATGAGTGTCCTGATTTTCTGTACCTTCAGCGCCTGCTGAAGTCACCACCTCATTAAGGCCTGGTCTACACTATGCGTTTATACCGAATTTAGCAGCGTTAAACCGAATTAACCTTGCACCCGTCCACACAACAAAACCCTTTATTTCGATATAAAGGGCTCTTAATACTGATATCTGTACTCCTCCCTGACGAGGGGAGTAGCACTGAAATCGGTATTGCTATGTCAGATTAGGGTTAGTGTGGCCACAATTCGATGGTGTTGGCCTCCGGGCGCTATCCCACAGTGCACCATTGTGACCGCTCTGGACAGCAATCTGAACTCGGATGCACTGGCCAGGTAGACAGGAAAAGCCCCGCGAACTTTTGAATTTCATTTCCTGTTTGCCCAGCGTGGAGCGCTGATCAGCATGGACTGTACGGGAGATACTGGATCTGATCACTTTATGGGGAGACAAATCTGTTCTATCAAAGCTCCGTTCTAGAAGACGAAATGCCAAAGCATTTGAAAAAATCTCCCGACAGAGGCCACAGCAGGGACTCAACACAGTGCTGCGTAACAAGCGTAATGGAAAGCGAAAGAATCAAATGGACGCTCATGGAGGGAGGGCCGGAGGGGGGACTGAAGACTCCAGCTATCCCACAGTCCCCGCAGTCTCCAAAAAGCATTTGCATTCTTGGCTGAGCTCCCAATGCCTGAAGGATCAAAAACATTGTCCTGGTTGGTTCAGGGTATGTGTCGTCAATTTACCCCGCTCACCCCCTGTGAAAGAAAAGGGAAAAAATAGTTTCTCGCCTTTTTTCAATGTCATCGTATGTCTACTGCATGCTGCTGGTAGATGCGGTACTGCAGCGCTGAACAGCAGCCTTCCCTCCCCTTCCTTTCCTGATGGCAGACAGTACAAAAGGCTTGGAAACCGTCATCATCATCCCGTGAGTGCTCCTGGCTGGCCTCGGTGAGGTCGGCCGGGGGCGCCTGGGCAAAAATGGGAATGACTCCTGGTCATTCCCTTCTTTAAGCTTCTCCTGGAGAGGCAGATGGTGCAAAAGGCTTGGTAACTGTCCTCATCATAGCAGCAGGAGGTTGAGCTCCTCCCCCACCCCCTTTCATGTCTAATCAAGATTCTGTCCTGCCTGGACTATCACAGCAGCTGGAGGCTGCCTCCCCCTCATTTTATCTCACTAAAAAGTCAGTGTTTCTTATTCCCACATTCTTTATTACTTCATCACACAAATGGGGGGGGGGGACACTGCCACGGTAGCCCAGGAGGGGTGTGGGAGGAGGGAAGCAACGGATGGGGTTGTTGCAGGGGCACCCCCTAGAATGGAATGCAGCTCATCATTTCTGCGGGATATCTGGGGCTCTGACCCGGAGCGGCTGTGCTCTCTGGTTGTCTAGTAGACTTGCCCCATATTCTAGGCAGGACTGACTATTTTTAGACAAAACATAAAGAAGGGAATGACCTGGGGAATCATTCCCATTTTTGTCCATGCGCCCCTGGCCGACTTCAGTGAGGCCAGCCAGGAGCACCCATGACAACAGCAGACGGTACAAAAGGACTGGTAACCGTCATCGCCAATTTCCAAAGCAGCAGATGGTGCAATAGGGCTGGTAACCGTCTCTGCTACCTTGCAAAGGCAAATGAATGCTGCTGTGTAGCACTGCAGTACTGCCTCTGTCAGCAGCATCCAGTATACATATGGTGACAGTGACAAAAGGCTAAACGGGCTGCATGGTTGCCATGCTATGGCATCTGCCAGGGCAATCCAGGGAAAAAAGGGCGCGAAATGATGGTCTGCCGTTGCTTTCACGGAGGAAGGATTGAGTGACGACATTTACCCAGAATCACCCGCGATACTGTTTTTGCCCCATCATGCATTGGGATCTCAACCCAGAATTCCAATGGGCGGGAGAGACTGCGGGAATTATGGGATAGCTACCCACAGTGCAACACTCCGGAAATCGACGCTAGCCTCGGTACATGGACGCACACCGCCGAATTAATGTGCTTAGTGTGGCCGTGTGCACTCGACTTTATACAATCTGTTTTTAAAAACCGGTTTCTGTAAAATCGGAATAATCCCGTAGTGTAGACATACCCTAAATCAGACAACTTTAGGCACCTAAGTATGAAGATTCTGACCCACTTTTTAAATGAAAAGTTTTGTAGCACTGTTGGTATAACAAGCAGCTAGTCATATGTCATGGGTGCCATCAAGGACGAAACTATGTATGAGTTAGAACTTGGATGGCTAAATCTGGCTGTTTACAGCTATACTGGAAATATGAGACTGAATCTGTGCATATGAGAGAGAGAGAGAGAGCGCGAGCGCGCACGCACAATCACAACAGCAAACTTACTAAAAAGCAAGAAGTGGATTATGTGAATGTACCATCCTTGAACTGCCCTATGACACCCATGTTACAAACACTGTAATGCTCCACTTTAAAACTGGTATCTTCCATGGTTTGTAGTGTTGTAGCTGTGTTGGTCCCAAGATATGAGAAAGACAAGGTAGGAGAGGAAATATCATTTATTGGACCAAACTTCTGTTGGTGAGCCCTGAAGACAACCTCTGTGAAGCCTGAAAGCTTCTCCTTTCCATCAACAGAAGTTGGTCCAGTAAAAGATCTCTCACCCACCTTGTCTCTCTCACTAAAATGGATGTCATTTCCCTTTTGCATTCACTTGTTGGCTCAGCAATGTAATTTAAAATCGCTGTTCAGACACCCTAAAAAAAACAACCCACAACACACACCAACCACAATCCCCTCTCCCCCTCACCCAAAAAAACCCCACTCATCATAGCAGAGAGACAATGAGGGGAAAGTCCAGATTTCACCCAGTTTCATAAAATGAAAAGCGTGGCACAGTTGCCTGAAACTTATCACACTTTTCCATCCCAGAAGTGCATCCAAGGGATCCTTTAAGGGCTCCCATGTGCAGGTGCATTGTGGGATACATACAGGGTCAGCACTAGTATGGACAGAGGGCACAATGGAAAGAACCTGAAAGTGCTACCAGCAGGTCTGTTCATTTGGTGGAGGAGTGATTTCCTGCAGCTGCTAACATGCAAGAAACTTAGACATGGCCTGAATCTAGCAGGGAGGAAATGAGGCACCAGATCTCTTTCCTGAGACCAAATCTGCCAGCTGAGACACAGCAGGGGCAGCTGAAGCTAATCTGCCTCTCCCACTCCCCTTTCCTCTTCCCCAGGCTCCTTCCCCAGGGGTG